>NC_081434.1:14866472-15466472 GCF_949786415.1 Peromyscus eremicus | reverse complement strand
TAGCTAAGGCTAGCCTTGACCTCCAGGTCCTCCGTCTTCAACCTTCTAAGTTCATAGGTTACTGTAAAACTGTCACACTTTAAGTTGAGTTCTAAATCAGATCTCCTTCTTGAGATATCTAGAGATCACCACAGACCATCCCCATGAACGTTAATTTTTAAAAAGCCTCTGGACAGAGCATTGTTGGTGGTACATGACTGTAATCTAAATACTCAGGAGTCTGTGAACAGAAGATCATGAGGTCAAGGCTAGTTTGGGCTACATGTTTTAGATAACCCTGGATATAGAGGAAGACCTATCACAAACAAAGAAACAAAAGATAGTGAACATTCTGAACTCTAATAAAATAAACCAGTATATCTGAGAATGGTGTTATGTCTTCACATATAGATACATCATTTATGTGATAATACACTTAAAAATGACTATTATCTAAAATGCCATATTTTAGCTTTTTAATAATATAATTTTCCTGTATTTTGGTATGAATAATGAGTGAGAATGTTGATTCTGGGTTAGAAAAGAATAGAGAGCAACCATAACACAATGTTTCACACTTATCTGAATTTTGCTCATAAGTTTATTGGTAAATAGAAGATTTATTTAAAAGATTTAATTTTCAAACAAAATTCTTCATCTTCTTGTATGATTCAATTGTGGCCTGGTTGTAGCTGTATAGATAGACCACAAATCTCTTCTTTCTTATTTGGTTAATAAATTTCAGAGCTATTTATATTTGGGAAATTATATATATTTTTTTCAGACCTACAGAGTAGCTATTAGTCACATCCCCACAATGCTCTATGTTCTTCCATTGGAAGAGACAAAAGACACTGATGTCAAACTATAAAATGAAATTCATTCTTTGATTATTCACGTAATGAAGAAATAAATATCTATACTCCTTAAAGTATCACACTTTTAGTTTTTGTGTTTTACTTAAAAAGTTAGCTTTTTTTGCACAGAAGACTCAATGAAGGACCATGTACTAGCATGTACTGATGCAGATCTCAGAATCATTTCTGTTAGAGCACATTGCCTTCCAGAGCAACCATGTGAGTAAGATCACACTCTCTGTCAAGAAAATTATTTCAAAGACATTGTCCTATAGTCACTCAGAACAAATATAGGAACATTGTCTACTTCACATTTCCATTAATAAGAAGTCAATAATCGTATGGAAATTTTACTACAACCTTTCTAAGTTCTCACTTATTAATGTTGGTTGAGCTAAACAAAATTGAAAGGTCTGTCATTTTCACAAAATTTGAAGATAAAAATTACCCAGGCGGTATTTCTCTAAGTTTGTTGGCTTGGATGGAAAATAGCTGATGATTCTATTACCAAAGGTAGAAAAAGATGGAAGGAAACCAAAACCAAAACCAAACCAAAACATAAGCAAAGCCCTAAACGTAAGATTACCAAAGGATCTTTACATTTTTTTTTCTGAATGATAATGGTATGGAAAAATGTGCCCATGTATTATCCTACAATGTCAATTTTATTTTAGATTTTTAGCAATATCTGTGAAGAAGGGAAGGATTACACATTATTAAAGTCACATTTCAATTTTATCATGCAATCCTCTTTTCCCTGCTCAGTGTTTCTGTGTCTTGTCCTGATAGCTAAAGAGCTGACAGCAGTAAAACCTTGACTTTCATTATTTTCAAATAATCTGGATCAGAAAGGTTTTGAAATTATGTCCTATCCTATAAAGATGTAGGTTTCTCCTCGCAAAGTTTCCAAATTAACAACTTAAGAAACCATAGTTATTTAATGTAAATTAAGTTTGGTTAGTATTGAATCATCTACTTCAACTTTGAAGCTCAATTATATCTTTACATATTTTTGGTTTCTGTTGATTGGTACATGCATGTTTACAATTTTATATGACTTTACTGAGTTAGGATTAAATCATTTTTAAACATTGTGTTTGATATAGCAATTTTGACTTAAAATCCTTCTTGTCTGTTATTAATAAAGGTAGTCCAAGTCTAATTTGCTTAAGGTTTATGGAGCATCTTTTTCTATACTTTGAAATTTCTATACTTTTAATCTAAATCATATCTTTGTAAAGTTTGCTTAGTTGTAGTTTACTCTTTTTTAGTTGGTCATGCCAAGCTCTACCTTTTGATTAGTTTTTATTCCATTTACATGTGTGTTTTTTTGGAGATAAGATAAATATCTTTTACTTTTATATGGATTTTCTCTGTCTTATGGGTATTTTTTAATGTATTTCCTGATTAAACAACATTTTGAGTAAGACACTAATTTTATCATACCACTTTAATATTGCTGTTTATGCTAAAGAATAAATTTGATTCCTTAGTAGCTATTATTGTGGTTGGAATTAGCATGTAGCTTTTTTTTTTAACTTTTATTCTTCTCTCATACATGACATTTATACCAGTTTCCTCTCCCTCAACTCCGCTCAACCCCTCCCCCATCTTTCTTCTCACCCAGATCAATTCCTCCTCTGTTCTCTGTTTCCCACAAAGAGAGAGAGAGAGAGAGAGAGAGAGAGAGAGAGAGAGAGAGAGAGAGAGAGAGAGAGAGAGAGAGAGAGACAGAGAGAGAGACCCTCTTAGAAATATCCATTGAACATAGCTTAACATGCTACAATAAGACTGGGCACAAACCCTCATATCATGTCTGGATGTGGCAACCCAGTATGGGGAAAAGGTTCCCAAACTCAAGCAAGAGTCAGAGACATCCCTCATTTCCATTATTGGGGTGTCCCACAAGAACACCCAGCTACCCAACCATAATATATATGCAAAGGACATAGTTCAGACTCATACAGGGTCTATGTTTGTCGTTTCAGTCTCTGTGAGTTTCTATGAGCCCTGCTTACTTGATTCTGTGGACCATGTTCTCCTGGTGTCCTCGATCCCTCTGGCTCCCACAATCCTTCTTCTCTGTTTTCTGTGGGGTTCCCTATCTCTGCCTAGTGTTTGGCTGTGGGTCTCTGCATCTGTTCCCATGGGTTGTTTGCTGGATGATATCAAAGGACAATTGGGCTAGGCGCCAATCAATGAATATAGCAAAATATCATTAGGAATCATGTTATGACTTTTTTTTCTCCCAGTCATGTTTGGATCTATCCTGGATCTCTGGGCTGTCCTGTCTCTGCATTTAATTCTTTTTTTTTTTTTTTTTTTTTTTTGAGACAGGGTTTCTCTGTGTAGCTTTGCGCCTTTCCTGGAACTCGCTTTGGAAACCAGGCTGGCCTCGAACTCACGGAGATCCTCCTGCCTCTGCCTCCGGAGTGCTGGGATTAAAGGCATGTGCTACCACCGCCGGGCTAATTCTTATCAAATCCGTCTAATTGCAAGACAAACCTTTCAACAAAAATGTATTATAAGAAAAAACTGTTAGAAGCATTATGTATTTCTATTTAAAATTTATTTATGTAATATATTTACCAATTCTCCTACCTCAGGCACATTAATTTCTATCAGAGAAGAATTTAGAGTAAGTATGTTGTGGAACGATCCCAGCATCAGCATCTAAAACATCAATATGTGTTAAAAAGAATGCCATATTTTTTTATATTTGTCTTTTGAGATATGTTATGTCCGTGTAGTCCAAGCTTCAATCTGTTTGTGCATATTCATATACTTAACAAGTATCTCAGACTCTGTTCAGTATTCTGCATTCTCTTATTGTTATTCTTAGTTCCAACTGATCTACCTTTAGATTTTTTTCCTTCTATCGTCTACCTACTCAGATTTGCTGTTAAACTATTATATATCTCATTATACTATTTCTCATCCCAAGAACATTTATCTAGTCTTTTTTTCTTTTAAATGATTTCCACTTCATAATTAATACTTTCTATTACTAGGACACCAGCCTTATAGTCTCTTTTATGTGCTTGCCATGGCTTTCGTCCTTTCCCTCTTTAATAATATCATAATAGCTAACTTAGAATATATTTATATTAGATATAACAATTTGCTTCCTAAAGAAGATTCTCTGGGTTGTTAGTTTTCTTTTGTGAGCATGTACTTTGCATGGTTATGTTGTGGAATATGATTTTATTTAGACAAAGATTTTTTTTTTTTGTTTTTGCTTCATAATATTACTTTAACTATGTAAAGGTGTGTTACTTTCTTTATGTTGCCTTTGTTTAACAATGTGAGGAGGTATGTTTAATTATGAAAAGATGTGTTGCATCTGTTTCACTTGGGCTGCCTAAGGCACCTGATTGGTCTAATAAAGAGCTGAAAAGCCAATAGCTAGATAGAAAGAGGAGTAGGTGGAGCTTCCAGGTAGAGAGAATAAATAGGAGGAGACATCTAGGCTCAGGAGGAATGAAGGAAGAGGATGGAGGAGAATGAGGCAGACACCTGGGGCAAGAAGCCAGGCAGATGCCAGCAAACCATACATAGAGAAGAAGTGAAAGTAAGGTATACAGAAAGAAGGTAAAATGCCCCAAGGCAAAACACAGATGAACAGAAACATGATAATTTAAGAGTCATCCAGAAAGGAGCTAAGCTAGGCTGAGCATTCAAGACTAATAAGAAGCCTCTCTGTCATGATTTGAGAGCTGGTTGGTGACCCAAAAGTAAAATCTTGGTACATGTTTATGCTATATTCCTATGATTATAAACTGCTGTTGGAAAAAGGACACATTTTATAATATAATATGGCTATACTGTGATTTCTTCACAGAAACCGCTGTCACTGACATATGCTATGTTGTTACTATCTGTTTGTTGGAAGGCTTTACTGGATTGTGTCTAGCCTGTGTTCTTTGGCATCAGCAGCCAGAGAAGACTCTGTGTAGTTTATATTCAATTCAGCTAAAAGCTTAGAAAATATTTCTCCCATTTCTTCAACCAAGGTTTTTTATCCTCTGCTATGGGGCTCTATATGTGTGCTGACAAAAACCCATAATGCTCTGGCAGGTTAGGTTACAATTGCCTTTATTTCAACTTTTATAAATCCTCAACATCAACAAGAAATAATCAATGTATTCCTTTCATAACCTTTTCCCAGGCATGAGTAGAGCTATGAACGTTTTTATAAGTTTATAAATAGATATTTATAAATTATTTATAGATACCATAAAGCATTTAAGTTCCAATGCATGCCGAATTTGTCTTTCTATACTTTTAACACTGGCCTTCTTTGGGGATGTGTTTTTTTTCTTTTGTCAAATATTTACTTTCCCCAACTTGCTTCACTATATCAGACAGCTGTACTGCTATCAATCTATGTCCAATATTTTTGAGAAAGTAATAAAGACAAGTTTTTCTTCACTAAGAGATGTTTGAGCCTGAGAAAATGAAAGCTTGAACTGTGAGAGGGTATTTCCAGTGACATGTTGGATAAATCTTTGGGGATATGACAACTAAAAACTTGGTCATGATGTATGGTTTTTTTTATGTGATGTTGAATTTGGTTTACAAGTGTTTTATTGGTGATATTTTCATTTATGTATGTCAAATAAAACAACTCATGGTTTTCTTCTCTTGCCATTATTTCCTCATTTGGTTTTGCTATCAGGTAATACTGGTGTCACTGGATGCTTGTTGGAAGTTACTCTTTCTTTCCAATTTTGTGGAATAAATTGAAGGGGAATTCTGTTAAGTCCTTCTTCCAGTTTTGCAGAACTGTCAATCAACCTGATCTTGTACTTTGAGCAATGGATAAAAAAATATTTTTCTTTTTAAAATTGTGTGTGTACTAGTGACTTTATAAATTAATTTAAAAATAAGATTATAATATACATTAGTACAATATGCATTATTTATCTATTCTTTTCTCCCTTTGACATATATAAATGCATACGTGCATATGTAGGTACAGACATATATGTAATGTTAATCAGATGGATATGTTTTCAGGGTTGACTATTTGGTACTGATAACCAATTGATGTGCTCTTTCCTGGGGAAGACCATTTCACCTTTTTGCATCATCTATTAGTTATTTGTGTATTGATGTTTTCACAACACACATGTCTATGTACCACATGCATTCAGTGCTTACGGAAGACAGTGCTAGAAGAAGAAGCTGGGTCCCCCAGAGCTGGTGTTACAGACAATTGTGGGCTGCTACTTGGGTGCTAAGAGTCTATTCCATGTCCACTAGAAAACCAGTACACACTCTTAACCACTGAGAAAATTCTCAAACTCCTTAAAAGCATTTTTTGACTGAACAGATTTTTAACTTCCCTTCTTAGATGATTATTCATCCAGAATATGCATAATCAAAGTTTCAGAAAGGAGAAAGTAAGAAAGGAAGATAGAAAGAATTTTAAAAAACAGTCAAATGTTTTCTAAATTTTACTTATTCCAAGAACAGGTACACTTAATTCACATTTCATATTGAGAACTTAGATTTTAAAAAAAATTAAATTTGAAAGTATCTCAACCAACAAATAATCAAATCTCAGAAAGGAAAGACAAAGAGGTAGTCTTGGGAGTGTCAAACAGAAACAGCTAATGGTAAAATTCTCAATTGATCAACAGATAATTTCTTAGCAGTCAGCATAGACCAGAAAAAAAAATGAACAAAGCATGCAGAATGAAGAGCCCTCACTAAGTTTCCAGATAAATGTTGGTGAGACCAGGCAATGGACAGCATCCTCCACTCCCCTGTGGACAACCCTCTGATAGAGTAGATATGTAGATGTAAGGGTGCAATCTAAGTGGCAGAGCAATCTGAGGATATTGAAGATGCCAGGAAAGTGGTCCATCTGCTGAGGAAAGCTAAGGCATCAAATGAGGCTGATGTAAGGTAGGTGTGTTGTGCTGCAAATGGTAGGGTCCCAGAGGTAAAATTGCCCAAGGACATTATGTCTCAGCTGAAGATAACACACAGCAGATGCTGGGCATGGACCTACGGGCATTAATGCTTATCTTGGAAGGTCTCATCCTTTCTTTGGTCCAATATTTTCTTGTTGAGTTCCTTCTCCATTTTGGAATGGTGATGTTTAATTTCAGCATATATATATATATATAATATATATATATATATATTATATATTATATATATGAAGTATGTATTTATTTTGATTGTTAGAGCCTCACACCTAAGAGATTGCCTTGAAACTCTGTAGAAAATTTTGACATCATTAGGTGAAGTCAGACTAAATGCGTTTTACATAGAGATAACCATGAGTCTTCAGTGTGATGAATCAGATTTGAATTTTGTGATATAAATCTAAATATAACATATCCCCTCAGGTTCTTGCTTGGGAAACTCACTTGCCAAATTTTGATACTATTTTGAAAGCTGTAGTGTGCTAAGTAATGGGTGTATGTCTTTAGGGTCAGTCTTTATCAATGCTGGTTCTGTCTCAGAAGCCACTCTGCAATGCCTTCCCCTGAAGGATGAACTGAAAACATGAATCAAAAATCAAATATCCTCCCTTAAATTATTTCCAAAGGAAATTTGATAACAGTAATGCAAATGTAATATTAGCAAATATAGTCATCTATAAATGGACATCTCAATAGGCTAGGAAGATGGCCCAATGCATAAGTCATGTCACCAAGCCTAACAAACTGAGCTCGGTAACTATGACTGGCATAATAAAAGGAGAGAATAACCTCCCACATGTTTCTTTTGACCTCCATACATATACCATGATCTGCACACAAGTGTGTGTATGGGCACATGTACACACACACACACACAACACACGGGGTTACTCCAACTCTTAAAAACATTATCAAGCTATCCTGCATAGGCCCCAGGTTTCAAACAGCCGACTCATGCAATGAGCACAGGACCCGGTCCCACTGCCTGGATGCCTCCCAAACAGATCAAGCCAATCAACTGTCTCACCCATTCAGAGGGCCTGATCCAGTTGGTGACCCCTCAGCCATTGGTTCATAGTTCATATGTTTCCATTTGTTTGGCTATTTGTCGGCCTGGGAGGAGGGGACTGGACCTACCTGGACTGAGTCTACCAGGTTGATCTCAGTCCACGGAGGAGGCTTTGCCCTGGAGGAGGTGGGAATGGGGGGTGGTCTGGAGGGAAGGTTAGGGGGGCAGGAGAACAAGGGAATCCGTGGCTGATATGTAGAACTGAATTGTATTACAAAATAAAAATTTAAAAAAAATTATCAAGTCAAATGCAGTTATGTATGCTTATCAATGCAGAACTCAGAAGATAGAGGTGGGAAGACAGAAAGGGAGAAGCTTGCCTGACACACAAGAAAGGCCTGTCTCAAATCAATCAATCAATCAATCAATCAATTAATTAATAAAATAAAAATACATTCCATTAAGATACTACATAATTTATAAAACTGAAGAAAGCATTTGCAATTAATAAAGTTTAAGCTTCTTGGGTGAGGGAAGGGGTAGGTTTTGTTTTTTTTTTTTTTGAGACAGGTCTCTCCATACATCCTCTTTCTTTCCTAAAACTCAGTATGTAAACCAGGTCAGCCTTGAACAAATAGAGGTCTACCTGCCTATATCTTCCAAATGACGGAGTTAAAGGCAGGACAAGCACATAAGGCTGAGTATATACATGTTTAATATCAAAAAAAGTGTAAGAAACTCTTTCAGTACAATGGATAAAAAGGACAATCTGTTTGAATAAAAGTAGGCAACATATTTCAATAGACATGTCTCTAATGTTGATACACAAATGATAAATAATTGCATGCACATATGTTCAATCCTGTTGTCTATCGAGCAAATGCAAACCAAAAATCACAAAAAAAAGCTGACCATCTGATCCCTATTATGATTATAATTAAAATACAGAAAGTAAGTTTTAGGAAGGATGTTGAGAAATGTCAACTCTCATCCACTGTTGACTCAAATACAATAAAAAAAGTCACAATGGATCTGAATCTTCACACAGTTAAATATGGCACCATCCCATAAAATATCGACTGTCCCAATAGAAAAATTACAATATATGCCAATTTTAATATGGATATATATATAGCGTATTGTTTACAACATCCCCAAAGTGCAATATGCTTGTAAATGTCCTCAATAAATGAGTGAACAAATTATGGTACATGAGTACTGTGTTCTTACTAAGCCCCAAACCCAACGATGTGCTGCTGTCTGCTCTGATTTCTGTGACTCTCAAGTAAATTTTATAACATGAAGGAAGTAAGATGTAAAATATCTTATATGATATGATTTCTATGAAATATCTGGCATAATAAATAAAGACAGGCAGAAAGTGACACATTACAAAAGGATAATGACAGAATAAATAGTGAATGAGTAATTTTCCAGGATTTTCTGCTTGGATGATGCAGTTTTAAAATCTGAGAAAGCTGATAGTTTAACACTATTAATGTAGGAAATATCATACAAGTAGACATTGAAACTTGTGACTTTTGTGCTATCTAAATTTCATTTCAATAAAGAGACATGCTTGCATGTCTCCTGCATATACTACTATAATCAGGACACATAATTTATCATATTCTATTGCTACACACTAAATACTTTTAATTCATTTTTCACAAAGTAGCTGTGAAAAGGTAAATGTAAATCACCTAGAATTGGCCCGATTGTGCAGGAAAACTATCTCTATTGCAAAACATCCTACTCTTTTAATATTTAATTTATTATTTTATATAGATTTTATTATAAAATATATTTTGATCAAATTTTTCCCTCTCCCTAAACTTTTCCTAGATCCTCCCCATCTCCCTCCATGTTCTTTTTCTCTCAATATCCCACTCTTAATTCAAACTACAGAAGAAAATGGCTAGGTTCTTTGAAAATGTTTGCTGTAGGCCAGAATTAAACAAATCTACTTATGGTGCAAGTTTCATTTCTACCCTTGTATTTTGTGTGGTGTTCTGTTAGACCAGTGGTTCTCCACCTTCCTAATGCTGTGACTCTTTAATATAGTTCCTCATGCTGTGGTGACCCCTAACCATCAAAGTATTTTCATTGATATTTCATGACTGTAATTTTGTTAGTGTCATAGGTCATAATGGAAGTATATGTATTTTTCAACCCAGATAATCCAAAGAGGTCGTGACACACAGGTTGAGAATCACCATTGTGGGGCTCTAATGCACACTTCTAAGCTGTCTCACCAGTATGGAAGAACAAGTAACCACAGGGGGAATAAAAAACTGATTTTAGTTTTCAGTCTTAAATCCTCCCCACAAGTACTTATGTTCTAAACCTCAGCTGATGATTCCCTTCCTTAGGCAAAGCTGCTGCATTCTGAGTTATGCACAGTCAAGAGAACTGAAATTTCTCAGTTGTGCTATCAAAGTACATTTTAGCCAAATTTGTGTGAATTTATGCAGTGAAATCTTATTGATTTAATAACCTCAGAGGTACAATTTCTTTCCCAAAGTCTTATGTGTTTTGTCTTATAATTAATGAGAGGAGGAATAAAATGTAATACTTATCCTGAATATGTGATAGAGACAGAAGGAGACGACATTTGTTCTAGAAACATCTGAGCTTCAGGCTTCGGAAGATATGACTCATTTTGTAACCCACACACAAGTATTATGTGTTAGTTTGGTTTCTGCTGTCACAAGGAAGTACCTGAGGCTGGACATTCAAAGAGCATGGTGCTGGCATCTGCCTGTCTCTGGTGAGGATTTACAGTTTCAATTCTACCAGAGTTTTCTAGTGGACATTTAAATTATTCAATCTTACTAATGGATTTGAATTTTAAACAGTTTTACTTAAAAATTAAAATTGATCTAGTAAATCTGTGCTTCTCTTCACAGATGGCTCTACCTCTTTGGGGCATTTTTAGAGTGATGTAGAGTGTGTTGTTGGTAATTTAAATGATGGGAACCCATTGGCATTCTAGGCATTTGGCAGTGATGCTCAACTTTCTGTTTCTGGTAAATCAGCCTGAAACTTTTAAGAATAGTCTCTCATTAGTGTGACTTTTGAATTAAACCAATAAGATACATACATAAAGTCTTACTTGTAACTATTTGAGTATATCAAACCATCTAAGGGACCATTGGAATCAAACACATTATTGCAAGGTGTAATTTATACAAAAATTTCGAGGAGATAAATTACAATACAAATTGAGAAAATAGATTGCTTTGCTCTATATGATAATTAAAGAGAAGTTATTTCACCAGGTGGTGGTGGCACACACCTTTAACTCCAGCACTCAGAAGGCAGAGCCAGGTGGATCTCTGTGAATTTGAGGCCAACCTGGTCTACAGAGCAAGATCCAGGACAGGCACCAAAACTATACAGAGAAACCCTCTCTCAAAAAAACCACAAAAAAAGAAAGAGAGAGAGAGAAGTTATTTCCATCAACACAGAAATAATAGCACTGACTTGCCACAAAAATAATTCATGTGCTTCTGCTTTCTAGCTTGCATTTTACATGTACCTGCCCAGCAATGCAAGCTCTCAGTTTCTTCCATAGGCCTTCTCATGAAGTCAGGTTCCAGCTATGGATTAAACACATATGCCCGTATATCTTCATGTCATATCATTATCATTTAGTCGCCTTTTGATTAATTTTATAAACTAACTAGAGTCTTAATAATATACTGAATTATTATTTTGATTGCATCTATAGTTATTTTATACAATGATCAAATGACTCTTTGCTAAATAACTAGAATATGATGTCATCACTACAAGAAAGAAGATGCTGTCTCCTGTACAGATGGTACCTACTGTAGCAGATCAAGCACAGATTTAGTGTCTGAAATGGGCATTTGGCATCTCTTTGTGCTCTCGATGCCCCTAATCTCAAACTTTATCATCTTAAAGACTTCTCTGTTCACAAACTCCATGTACTCTGCACTTCTCATTTCTGAACTGGTTGACTTCTCTCATGACCCAGACCATTCTTCCAGTGTGAAGTGTCCCCACCCTCTTCAATGGTATACTTAGCTTTCATTCTCTCTCTTTCATTGCCCTCGTTTCTTTCACAATGAAGCCCTTCCTGCTCTTCCCTTGGGCTCTATTTTTATGTTTGCATTGATAATATTTTGTATTTATTCAGTTGTTTAGTGATTCACCCCAAACCTACATTCCAATGACACTGTAAGTTCCTATTATATAAAAGTTTGTAAACTTATTTAATTACTTCATTCAGACATGCCAAGCTTTTCAGTGAATAGTATGTAGTAGAGTTCAATAAAACTTAACCACATACCCTTGCAAATGAAAATTCAAATGTCAAAATATGCCCCAAAGGAAGAATATCAGTCTAGATACCTTTCTTTTTGAGTAACCGAGACTGGAATTGAATTCCTGCTCCTGCCTACTGACTTCTGGGATTACAGGAATATGCAACCATGATAATTAATTTGAGACATCTATTCATTAAATGTTAATTATATGGCTAATGTAATGTTTGAATATGGTACTTCCTCTAGTTCATGCTAAATTTAATCCCCTTTGGGAGGCATTATGAGAATAGAAACTTAATCTTCCTCTCTGTTTAGATTTAAGACCATAGAGAAATGATTAGGATAAAAGTCATTAGGTATAGCTTCGTGATTGAATCCTTGTGAATGTATATAGCAAAAAGGAGAGAGGCCACACCTGTCAGGAAACCAGATAGACTACCCCCAGACCTTTTCTTCTCTCTCTCTATTCCACCAGAAAGAATCCCTCAGTCCCATCCTTAACACTACAACAGAACACCAGCTGCATCTTCCAGCCAGCTGTCCACATCTCCTGTGGATCCCACTGACCATCCCCTTCTAATATCCCTATACTGTTCATCACTTAATCCTAACCTTTAACACGGACAGGCATTCTTTGTGGACATATCAACTGAGTAAGACAGTAAAACAGATAACACACAGACATCACATTCTCTAAAAATCCAGAGAGGAAACAGAAACCAAGGAACAAAAACACCTACCCAACAAAGGCAAACACAGAAATCAGCACCTGGAGTTATAATCATCCCAAAACCAGGTGCTTATACACCATCATAAAAAAAAAAAAATCAAAAAGACCCAGGACAATATGTCTCTACTAGAGGCCAGCTTTCTTAACATAGCAGTCCCTGCATATTCCAAATAGGTGAACACCAGGAAAAGACCTTAAAACCAACGGTATGAAGTTAATATAGGTTTCTAAAGGTGAAATGAATAAATCACGTAAAGAAATTCAGAAAAACTATTGGGGGAGATGAGTAAATCCCTTCAAAAAAATTCAAATGAATGATTTAAGGAAAGAAATAAAATTCTTCAACACCTGCAAATGGAAAGAGAAGCAATAAAGAAAACAAAAAATGAGGGAATTCTGGAATATTTTTAGGAATTTGCACAGAAACTACAGAAGAAACTTTCATCAATAGTACACAGGAGAAGGAAGAGAGAATCTCAGGTATTGAAGATATGATAGAAGAAATGAATACATCAGTCAACAATAACCACAAATCTAAAAACTCCTGACACAAAACATCCAGAAAATTTGGGACACTATGAAAAAACCAAACCTAAGAATAATAGGAATAGAGGAAAGAAAAGAATCCCAGCTCAAAGGCCCATCAAATGTTTTCAACAAAATCATAGAAGAAAACTTTCCTAACATAAAGAAGGACATGAATATAAAAGTACAGGAAGCATAGAGAACACCAAATAGGTTAGATCAGAAAATAAATTCCAGTTGCCACATAATAATCAAAACACTAAATATACAGAACAAAGAAAGAATATTAAAATCTGAATGGAAAAAGACCTAATAACAGCAGGGCAGGGGTGACACATGCTTTTAATCCTAGCACTCAGGAGGCAGAGCCAGTTGGATCTCTCTGAGTTCGAGGCCAGCCTGGGCTACAGAACAAGATCCAGGACAGGCACCAAAACTACACAGAGAAACCCTGTCTAGAGAAACCAAAACAAACAAACAAACAAACAAACAAAAAACCCAAAGACCAAATAACATATAAATTCAGAAGTATTATAATTATACCTGACTTCTTATTGGAGACTGTAAAAGCCATGAGGGCCAGGCCAGATATATTGCAGACTCTAAGAGACCACAGATGCCAGCCAAGACTACTATACCCAGCAAAACTTTCAATCACCATAGATACATAAAATAACTTATCCCATGATAAAGCCAAACTTAAACAAAATTTTCTTTAAATCCAACCATACAGAAGGTTCTAGAAAGAAAGTTCCAACCTAAAGGAGTTAACTACTCCATTGAAAAGACAGGAAATAAATAATCTCTCACCAGCATAACCAAAAGAAGTGCGCGCGCACACACACACACAAGTACACAACACTACCTCCACCACCACCATCAACAAAAACAATAAGAATTAACAGTCAGTGATCCTTGATATTTTTTCAATATCAATAGTCTCAATTTCCCCACTGAAAGGACACAAGACTAACAGAATGGAAGTGAAAACCGAATCCATCCTTCTGCTACATCCAAAAACCGCACCACTACATCAATGATAGAGATTTCCAAGCAAGCAGGCCTAAAAAGGAAGCTGGTGTAGCCATTTTAATATCTAACAAAATAGACTTCAATCCAAAACTACTAAAGGAAATGGAGAAGGACACAGCATACTCATAAAGGAACAATCCACCAAGATGACATTTTAAATCTTAACAATTATGCCCCAAATACAAAGGAACTCAAGTTTGTGAAAGGAACACTGTTACAGCTTAAACTGCATATTGACCTTCAAACACTGGTAGAAGGAGATTTAAATAACCCACTCTCAACAATGGATAGGTCATCCACTCAAAAACTAGACAGAGAAATACTGGAGTGAACAGACATTATAAGCCAAACAGGCCTAACAAATATCTACATAACACCCAAACATGAAAGATATACCTTTTTCTCAGCAGCTCATAAAGCTTTCTCAAAAAAATCAAATTTCAACATATACATGACCATCTAAATAACTCCCTGCATCCTAATAGACCGCCATGGATTTAAGCTGGAGACCAGAAACAACAGAAAGCTTAAAAACTCATGGACACTGGACAGCTCACTACTGAATGAAGAATGAGTCAAGATAGGAATATAGAAAGAAATTAAAGACTTTCTGGAACCAATGAAAGGGATAATAGCATACCCAAAGGGAAACAATGAATGTGATGCTAAGAGGGAGGTTCATACTACTAAGTGCCTACAAAAAGGGGAGAGATTTCATACTAGCAACTTAACAGCACATCTGAAAACTCTAGAGAAAAAGAAAAGAAGCAAATACACCCAAGAGTAGTAGAAGGCAAGAAATAATCAAACTGAAAGCTGAAATCAAGAAAATACAAATGAAGATAATAATATAAATAGTTAATGAAACAGAGAGTTAGTTCTTTGAGAAAATACACAAGATAGAAAAAAAATACTTATCCAAACTAACTAAAAGGCAGAAAGAGAATATCCAAATCAACAATATCATAAATAAAAATCAGGGCATAACAACAGAAACTGAGGAGATTTAGTAAATTATAAGAATGTATTTTAAGAACCTGAACTATATTAAATTGTAAAATCTAAAAGAAATAGATAATTTTATAGATAGATACCACTTATCAAAGTAAAATTAGAAATAGATATAGTCAGTGAAAGACTCTTCCCATTCCCCTCCCAAAAGGCCAGATGATTTTAGGACAGAATTCTGCCAGATTTTCAAAGTAGAGCTAACTCCAGTGCTCCTCAAATTATTCCACAAAATAGAAGTAAAAGGAAATTTGCCCAATGAATTTTATGAGGTCACCATTACCCTGATAACCTAATCACATAAAGATTGAACAAGGAAAGAAAATTAGAGACTGATTCCCCTTATGAGCTAAGACAATCAATAAAAGACTTGCAAACCAAATCCAAGAACTCATCCAAAAGATCATCTAACATGATCAAGTAAGTTTGATCCCAGAGATACAGGGATGGTTTAATATATGAAAAGAAGTAAATGCAATCCAACATATAAATAAACTGAAAGAAGAATAAGCACATGGTCATTTCATTAGATGCAGAAAATGAGTTTGACAGAATTCAGCACCCCTTTATGATAAAAGTACTGGAGAGAATAGAGATACAAGAGACATTAGACAATATATAGCAAGCCTATAGTCTTCATCAAATTAAATGGAGAGAAACTCAAAGAATTCCATTAAAATCAGAAATCATACAATGTTGTCCACTCTTTCCATACCTATTCACTATAATACTTGAAGCCTTATCAAGAGCAATAAGACAACTGAAGGAGATCAAGTGGATACAAATTGGAAAAGAAGAAGTCAAAGTGTAATTATTTACAGATAATATAATAGTATATACAAGTGACCCTAAAAATTCCACCAGAGAACTCCTACAGCTGAAAAACATTTTCAGGGAAGTGAATGGATAAAATATTAACTGAAAAAAAATAGTCCTTCTACATACAAGTGACAAAGGGGCTGAGAAAGAAATCAGGGAAACAACCACTTTAGTGGTATCCTATATTATATAAAATGTCTAGGGGTAACTCTAACCAGGCAAGTGAAAGACTTGGATGATAAAAAAAAATTAAGTCTTTGAAGAAAGACATTGAAGAAGATGGAAAGATGCCCCATGTTCATGGATCAGTAGGATTAATGGTAGTAAAAATGGACAACTTAACAAAAGCAATCTATAGCTTTAATGCAATCCTCATCAAAATTCCAACACAATTATTTAGAGATCTTGAAAGGACAGTTTCTCCACTTCACAGGGGAAAAAGCAGAATAGCTAAAACATTCCTGAACAATAAAAGAAATACTGGAAGTATCAGCATACCTGATCTCAAGTTGTATTACAGAGCTAATGCAGTAAAACTGGCATGGTATTGGCATTAAGAAAGATATGTTAATCAATACAATCAGATTGAAGACCAATGCATAAACCCACAAACCTATGGACACTTGATTTTTGATATGGAAGCCAGAAATATACAATGGGAAAAGACAACATCTTCAACAAATTGTGCTGGCCAAACTGAATGTCTGCATGCAGAGAATGCAAATTAATTTCTATTTATCACCCTTTACAAAATCTAGTCTAAGTGGATCAAAAATCTCAACATAAAACCAGATATACTGAACCTGATAAAAGAGAAAGTGGGAACTCTTTCACATAAGAGACATTTTTTTTCAGAGCAGAACACCTATAGTGCAGAAACTAATATCAATAATTAATAAATGGAACCTCAGGAAACTGAAAACCTTATGTATGGCAAAAGACACCACCAACTGGACAAAGCAGCAGCCCACAGAATGAGAAAAGATTTTTACCAATTCTATATCTGGTAGAGGACTAATATCCAAAATAGATACAGAACTCAAGCAATTAGATATCAATACTCACATAATCCAATTAAAAACGGGTACAGACCTAAACAGAGAATCCTCAACAGAGGATCTCAAATGGCTGAGAAGATTTTTAGAAATGTTCTACATCCTTAGCCATCAGGAAAATACAAATCAAAACTACTTTGAGATTTCAACTTACTCATGTCAGAATGGCTAAATGCTGGTAAGAATGGGGAGTAACTGGAACACTCCTCCATTGCTGGTGGGAGTGCAAACTTTTGCACCTAGTATGGGAATCAAAATGGTAGTTCTGTAGAAAATTGGGACTTTATATACCTCAAAACCAAGCTATGCTATTCTTGGCCATATACCTAAAGGACAGGATGCTCAGTCGTGACACAAAGACACTTGCTCAACCCTGTTCATTGTGGATTTATTTATAATAGCCAGAAACTGGAAACAACCTAAATGCCCCTCATCAGAAGAATTGGTAAACAAATGTGATACAGTTACAAAATAAAGTATTTGTCAGCTCTTAAAAAATGACATAATGAAGTTTGTAGGCAAACAGATGGAACTAGAAAAATTCATCCTGAGTGAAGTAATCCAGACCCAGAAACACAAAGATTGTGTGTACTAACTTATACATGGAAATTAGCCATTAAATAAATGATAACCAAGCTACAACCCCTACTCCCAGAGTATTTAGGTAAGAGAAGAGGTCTAGAATAGATACATGCATCTTTCTGGGAAGGAGAAATAGAACACATTTTCTGTGGGGACTGGGACAGGTGGGGAGGGAAGAGGTGGCAGGGGAGAGATGAGATGGGGAAAGAGAATGCAGGGAGAGACTGCTTGAATTTGTGGGCATTTAGGAGGTGGTGTGGAAACCTAGTGCTGTGGAAATTTCATAGAATCCAGGAAGGTGATCAGAATGAGGACTCCTAGTAACAGGGGATACAGAGTCTCATCTGTTCATTTCTTGTAAGTAGGTAAGTGATGGGTTTGGGTTTCATTGAATTGAGTTGTTAGCCAAGAGGGGTCCCATGGAAATCCCCAAACAACCCAGGCTGATGCTAAGACAAAAGGTCACTATCTCCAAACTCACAGAAGGACCCTATTGCCAATTCCAACACCCACACAACTCATTGAACATGGAGAAGTTGAGCTGATTGCTACATGAAACCTTTACTCCTATGTTCTAATCTCTGGGTGCAGGAAGATACTCTGTAGGCTACTGAAAGAGAAACCTGCACACTAACACAGCCACAAGACCATTGACCTACAATCTGTCCTGTCTGCAAAATATACTAGGGCAATGGTGGTACAGAACTTGTGGATGTAGCCAAACAATGTCTGATTTTACTTAATGCTGGCTTGATGAGAAGGAACCTATACATGACAGTGCTTTGGTAACCAAGAACTGGAGACTAGATAGCCCAAGGACCTAGGATAAAACCTAATGATACTGAGCAAATAAAAAAAAATCAGTGAAATGATTCCTAATGATATTCTGCTATACTCACAAATCAGTGGCTTATCCAATAATCATCAGAGAGGTTTCCTTGAGCAAAGGAAGGGAAAAGATACAGAGACACATCCAGACATTGTGTGGAGAGAGAGTCTAAATCACATGTCTCCATCAATCCCTCCCCTGAGAGCCCAGGCAATTTCAAAGAAGAGGAGGCAGAAAGACTGTAAGTCAGAGGGGATGGAGAACAAGCCCCTCTGAATCAACTAACCAAGGCCGAATGCCCTCAAAAAAAAAAAAAAAAAAGCTGAATCAGCAAGTACAGGGCCTACATGGGTCTACACCAGGTCCTCTGCATATATACTATAGCTGTGAGTATTAGTTTCATATTTTTATGGGACTCCTGACTTTGAGAACTAGTGGGTTTTTGACTCTTGCCTGCTCTTAGGACTCTTTTCCTCATGTTGTGTTACTGTGTCCAACTTTGATATGAGAGTTTTTGCTTCATTTTGTTATATATTATTTTGTCACATTCGGTTGTTATCTCTTAGAATCCTGTTCTTTCTCATTTTTACTCATTATTTTTATTTGAAAATAGATTCTGCACACACACACAATACATCCCAACCACAGTTTCACCTCCTTCTTCTCCTATCTCTTCTCAACTCCTCTCTCCAACAGCTCTACTCCCCTTCCATTTTTCTTCAAAAAAGAGGTGGTCTCTAAGAGATGACAGCCAGATATGAGAAAACAAGATACAATATGACAAGGAAAAAGTGATTATAATGAAGATGCAACCTAATAGGAGAAAAGGGGTCCCAAGACAGAAGAAAAGAGTTAGAGAAACACCCATTCCCACAATTAGGAGTCTCACAAGAACTCCAAGCAGTCATTACATATATGCAAAGGACCTAGTGTAAATCCATGCAGACCCTTTGCTTGCCATTTCAAGAAAGAGATCTGTAGGTGAGGAGAGGTAAGGAGGGGTTGGGAAGAACAGAGTGAGGGAAAATTATAATCAGGATATATTGTATGAGAAAATAATCTCCTCTCAATTAAAACAAATGGAGAAAGAACATCAAACACATAGACACACCCATACTGACTTTTTGTTTACTTGGTATGCCCTGAGACATCATGGGAATCTTCCATCAAGTTCTTCAGAATATTTGGACTCTCAGCCTGCAGATGCATGAGCTGCAATAAATGCCTGTTTTTCAAAGTAGCTTAAATCTGGTATTTTGTTATGGTGATGATGGATGAACTATGACAGCAGCTAGTAGCGATGGATGGATGTTCTAAAATCTTAGACTATACAAGTTCAGAGGAGAAGTAAAACTAGCTATGCTTCAGTTTTTATTAAATAAGAAATACACATATTTACATATCAATTTTATATATTACAATAAAAAATATAAAACTATTATTTATTTACATTGTTTCACAAGTATTTTTATTAAAGTGAATTTCTTTTAAAAGCCATACTCTTTTTTTTTTGTGATGAACCCTACACATGTTATCTTAAAACCATGTCATATAAACTTAAACTACTCAGATCAAATCTATATGTTGAACCGCTAATGTTCAATGTAACACTATTTGACAACAGGACCATTGAAAGATAGTTGGGTCCTAGGCTATTAGAAGAGAGAATCCCATTGTGAAATTAGTGAATTAGTAAATTGATGCAAAGAGATACATGAGTAAACATTCTCCCTCTCTGTGACTCTCTCTCTTCTTCTCTCCCTTTTCACTCTTGCCTTCTCTCCATTCTTCTCAAAAAGATAGTTAAAATTGAGGAATGGAGTCCCAATATAATCTGACCATGCTGCTCTCCTAATACCATGTTTCCAAGTTGCCAAATCTGTGAAAAATGAATGTCTGTTGTTCAAGCTACCAACACGATAGCAATGTATTAAATCAGATGGAATAAGATGACTTCATTTATTATTTTCCAGGTTTGTGTAGCCTTTGCTCCAAACGGGAGAGTAAAGATTTTAGATTTAAGACTCATATATGAATGCTAGAATTCTTACACTAGCACTCTTCTATTAATCTTTGCCAAAAAATGATAAACATTTAAAAAAAAATTACAAGTCCACATAGTCTAAAATATTTAAATGCCATATAAAACAAACTATGGATGCACTCATATTTATAATCCTGATGATTTTGCCATCAACAAGATTGAGAACTTATGCATTAATTCAATGAAGAAAATATACACAACCTATGTATGAATTATCCCTAGTCCATCTTACCCTGCTGAATATAATACTATGACAATTTCAGTGTCTTGATGGGGCTAATAATTTTTATGAATACTGGCCATGTGATTCATCAATGGCCTCTGATTAGAAAGAAAAGTTATTGTCTTAATTGTTTTGCTTAATACATATCAATAAACTCTTAGAACCTTGACATCATTTATCATCATTCAAGAACAAATACACATTTTCTTGAAATTATGTATCACTTTTCATGGAGAGCTTCTTCTTTTGTTCTGCTAATTCGTGGTTCAACAGTCACTTCTTGTTCTATTTGCTCTTTCCCCTTACCGTCCTCACTGTATTCTTGCTCTCTCCAGACTCCTCCCAGATACATCTCCCATCCTATAGACATTGAATTTTATGTCTCCATTATTACTCTTTTGTGCTGCTTACATACTTTTGAGTGTGTGGATATCCGCTGTGTCATGGTCAGCCTACGAGGGTTTCCAGCACAGAACTTGTGCAAATTCAAGCCAGACGGAAATTCTATCATGAAGAGGGAAAGTAGGCATAAAGTTCCACCATTAGCTGAGGCATTATTGGAAACTGGTCACTGCTGAGAGAGGGGGGAGTCGGTTTTCTTTCTTAAATTCATGAGTACAAAATTATACCATGTTTCTTGTAACATTTTTATAATTTTAGATTATGTCCAATTAACGAAAATATAACTTACAAAATTAAGTCCAATAAAATCATCATCAGTCATTCCTAATTTGCTATCACAGAAACTTTAACTTTTTTACTATATACAACTTATTCCCAAATGTGTATGGTGGTTCATGTCTGTAATACCAGAGCTTGGGAGCTGGAAGCTAGAAAATCAATTTAAAATTATCCTGAGCAACATAGCAAGTTGGAGGTTGATGTGGACTATATGAGAACTTGTCTTAAAAAATAAACAAGAACTAGCCGGGCAGTGGTGGCACACTCCTTTAATCCCAGCACTCAGGAGGCAGAGGCAGGTGGATCTCTGTGAGTTCCAGGCCAGCCTGGCCTACAGAGTGAGTTCCGGGAAAGGCACAAAGCTACACAGAGAAACCCTGTCTTGAAAAACAAACAAACAAACAATAAATAAACAAATAACAAACAATGAAAAACTTCACTCCCTAAAGTTTCCATTTTGCTTACTTCAATAAAGATACTTCTTCAAGTGTCTAGTTTGCAACTTTTAAAGTAAAATCTGGGCATGACCTTAGAACTGATGACTTAATTTGATATGTGCAAAATGGCTCATGGTGTCAATGTAACCCACACAATAGCACTATTAGGGGGGAACTGGTGGATTTGTTCATGTTTTTAACTGGTCAATTTAGAAAATGCTGCTAACAAGAACAATAAATTAATGATTTTTTTTTATTGTTCCACCATGCTGTAACAACATCTGAAGCTACTCAAGCAAACGCACTAAGAAGACACTGTGGATATTAAAACAAAACTAAACATGTCTGCTTTCAGGAGCACACATGCATATTCATAGCAAGAAATCTCTCCACCCTAATAGGAGCTATCAATCAACTATCAAAAAGTCTACACAGAAATGAAAAGAATAATTGATTAACTGAAAGTTTAGATTTCCCAATTACATACTTGAATAAATATATTTACCCATAAAGAATAAAACCTGTCATACTCAACTTCCTAAAAAAATAAGGCTAGTACTTATGTCTTAAGTGCATGATTACACTAATAAAAATCACAAAATCAAGTGGCTATAATAATCTGTTAAACTCATATTTTCTGTAAATAAGAGTGGTTGACAGCTACATCTGGGATGTAATGAGGACAATAGTATTGGATCATGAGTTCAGTTTCCCTGACATACAGGATATGTTCAAAAATAAATAGGGTGACTCAGTAAGTTCCTAACTCAATTAAAAGAAATAACAATTAAGAAATGTGTCACTGAATCTCAGTGATAGAAAGGGCGTGCCTAACGTGCACAAGACCCTGGGTTTGGTCCTAGTCTCGAAAATTAGAAGAAAAATATACCTTTTAAGTTATTTCTAAGCTATATTTATCATCCTAAATCTTTAATATTTATGTCTGTAATGAAATGTAAACAAAAGAATTGAGGAATGCCTAAACAGGCCAGTATAAATTTTTGCTAGACTGACAATAGTGCTTTTATTGGCCTTCTACTGCTTTTAAGTTACTAATCCATCTGTTTCCAAAACTTTGATAATTATACTAATAAGAAAAAAAAAGACATTTTAAAATCCCAGAGGAAGAAAAACAATGGTATTGGCATGTGCAACAGTAGGTTCTTCCAGAGTCATGCTAAGAAATTATAGGCACCCCAACTCTCAAACATTTGCCTAATTAACATCAGATTGCGGTATCAATGTAAATTATTTCCCTTTTATCTGGCATGCTTAGAGTCAACAAAGGACCTCACATATGTCAAGCAATCACTCTACACCTAAGCTCCATTTCCAACCCTCACACCACTATGTACACATTCTCTGCTATGGCTCATTCAGTGCTGTTACACAGAAGAACATCATGACTCTGTTTATTTCAAAACAAGACATTGGGAATCATAATTATCTACAGTCATTATAATCCTCAGTTTCAGAAATTTTCATTAATCCTAAAATGTATAATGTTACTGAGTATGGAACACTGAGAAATCTGTCTTGATATCGTTCAAAAAAATCAAGATACTGACCCTGTTCCTCTGTTGAGAGTCTGAGCATACTCATTAGTCCTTAGAAGTTTCCTTCAAGCTTTTTATTTTGTTTTTGTTTTTGTTTTGTTTGTTTGTTTTTTTTGAGACAGGGTTTCTCCACATAGTTTTTGTGCCTGTCCTGGATCTTGCTCTGTAGACCAGGCTGGCCAAGAACTCACAGAGATCTGCCTGGCTCTGCCTCCCGAGTGCTGGGACTAAAGGCATGCGCCACCACCACCCGGCTCCTTCAAGCTTTTAATTCTGTGTACTCTCTTCTCTCTATTTCAGGTCCATTTAGTTTTTTTTTTTTTTTGGCAGAATTTAGCTTCAAGTGACAACAGGATAAAGTCTGTCTAGTTGCACCTCTTAGAGCCATATTTCACCCTGTGTTTCTACTCATGTTTCTCTCTTCAATTTCAAAAGCAGCAACAAAACTAGTTTCTTCTCTGACATTCATTTCTAGTCTTTCTTTTGACAAACTGAAGAATGATTTGGGCTTTTAAGGACCCACATTAATCACATTTGATGTACATAATATTTTTATATTAAGGTCTATAAATGTAAATACATCTTCACAGACCCACTTTCCATGTCTTATTATACACAGTTTCCAGGTAGGTAAGTCATTTTATCTACTCTGTAGAGAGTCATTCTGTGTCCTGCCTGCCAGCTCTAAAATCAGGACATGGAGACTACTTATTAATTACGAAAGCTCGGCCTAGAGCTTGCTTGCCCAATAGCTCTTATATGTTAAATTAGCCCATTTCTACTCATCTATGTGTTGCCATATGATTCATGGTATTTACCTGTCCTCATGCATGTCTTACTTCCTCTCTTTGTGTCTAGCATTTCCACCCTTCTTCTTTCCAGTGTCCTCTGTGCCTGGAAATCCTTCATAGCTATTGGCCGTTCAGGTTTTATTAAACCAGTCACAGTGACATATCTTCACATAGTGTAAAGGGATGTTCTACAACATTACTAAATCTACATGCTGATTCAGTGATTGCTTTCTTTCCTTTATTATGCTTAAAATGCCTCCCAGAATCCTGCTTGCCAGTTCCATAGTGATTTCCACACTTTAGATAACTTCTTGTCTTGGTGTCACCATTCAAAACATAGAGATTTTCTATTGTGGTTGAAACAAATGTCTAAAATTATCTGGTTTAAACCAACACAGTTGTGTTTCACATTCTTGTATGTCAGAAGATCAGGTCTAACATGATGCAAGTGTGTCCTCTTTCACAGTTTCATGAGAACACATCATGAAAACTGTTCTCTGTTCCTCTCTAGAGGCTTGGATAACGCTCTTTCAGTCTCATGCAGGTTGACAGACCAGGTGCTAGGGTTAGATTCCCTCATTTTCCTTCTTTGCTAATTGTTAGTGTAAAGCCCACACACCACAAAGGCACCCGTATTCCTGTTCATTGGCTGATCTTTACATTTAGAACCAGAACTAAGCAGCTAAGTCTTCCCACTTTTAATATCTCTGCACTCCATTTCCAAATGACAAAATTTCTTTACTTATTAAGACACGCTAGAACAGAATATCCCATCTAGATAATCCATTGAGAATAGGTACCCAGTCTTCAGATCACTAAATTTAATCACATGCCTAAAGTTTTCTTTTCCTTAGTGGAATATGGTATATGTTTACATAATCTGAAAATGGATAGATAGACATTGTTAGAACAGAAAGATGATCTTGTGAAAACTTTCTGCCACACATATTTTCCTTTTCCTATCTTTAAGTAACTATCTGAACTAGTGCTCAAATTGGACCCTGGGTAACATTCAAGTGCAAATATGGAATAGTTGTGGAATTGAAAACTATATTTTCAGTTCATAATAACAAGCTAAAGTGAAAATAAATCCTAAGCCAACAAAATAAATACTTTTTTTTAAATTTTAATCATTATAAATGAAAAATCCAGTGCAACAAAAGCAGTAATTTCCTAATCAATTGGTCCTCTAAGGAAATTATTTTAGCTTTGGCAAAACTAGGAGTGAACGTATCAGCACAGGTAGTCATAGACCAATGACAGAGAAGATGTAAACAGGAGGTCCTGAGAATGCCTTTACATTCAACAGTGCAAGTCAGACTCCTGAAGCATTGTTATCTGTGAGTTCTGCAGGCGGAGTGGAGGCAGACACAGCAATAAAATGAAAAGGAAATGCTATGGCCTGAGCCTGAAAGGTCAGTGAAAGGAATTTCATTTGAGCTCAGTGTAGTAGTAATTGCTCCAGCTACAGACTGTGAAAATGACCCCTGAAATGGTACCGTTTCTGGCTTGCTAATTGCATCAACCTAGCCAGCACTAAAAAGGGAATCAGAGTAATTGGTGTGGCATGGTGAATTCAAGAGACTCCCTGACCCCATTTCAATTGCAGCAAATAACCCAGTGCTGAGGAGTTATTCAGTGCATGAACTCAGCCTGCCAGACGTCTGCACAGTGACTCGCTAAGGAAGCACAGACTGAGAAGTTATTTT
This sequence comes from Peromyscus eremicus, assembly GCF_949786415.1. Taxonomy (NCBI): domain Eukaryota; kingdom Metazoa; phylum Chordata; class Mammalia; order Rodentia; family Cricetidae; genus Peromyscus; species Peromyscus eremicus. Next base: position 15,440,372 of record NC_081434.1, on the reverse strand, counting down.
TTGTGTGTGTTTTGGGGATAAATATACCTGGCACCCTAACTCGAGGAAGATATAAGAAATAGCCACTCAATGAGTGTTGAACCTGAATGCAAGCTGCCAATCTGCTTCTCAGGAGTGTGAGGGAGAGCATCTGGTCCTTTCTTCAAAGAGTGCTTTTGCAAGAGGAATAGAGGTGAGAACTAAGCAATGTGAAGGATCTGTCACCTATTCTACGATTTAGGTGACATGTTCATCTGATGACAAGCCCATGCCACTATTAATGCAAAGTTAAGCACATCAGGAAATATAAAATTGGTACTGGGTAGGGGAAAAAAGAAAATGCAGATGGGCTTTATTTTTTTAAACTCCAGATGAATAACTAATGAAGAGAGAGATGAAGATGGAATTTAAAAATTGTTGATTAAACAGATGTTTTCCAAACACCTCTCTACCATAGAAAATGTTCTCATTTCAATAACTTTAGAAATTCATTTGCAGAAAAATAGTGTGTCATGAAACCGAGGTACCCAAATAGTGATTTTAATGAGCTATTTTTAAAATGTGTTTTGTTTATAAATAACATGTATTTAGATTGATTTTTTCTGTTTATATATAGCTTAATGACAAATAGAATAATGGATATCCAATTTGAGGGAAAGGTCTCAACAATAAAATATCTACCCAATGCCATATAAATTTATTTATATATTCAACCAATTTATATGACTATGGTACTTCCTATTATGAAATGCCTGCTGACTTCCACTTGTCCAGAATATAAATTGCCAAGATTCCACTCTTGTGTTAGCCTATACCTTCTGATATCCCCTGTCAAATAGCTGTTATAGACTCTCTAGAGGTTCAACAGAAAAGTTATGCATACTCTTCTCCCAGAGTGCTATTCTAAGTCAATGATGTTAAATAAATTGATGATATTTTTCTTTTTCAAAATATAAGGATTTTCATTTACTCTTTGAGAATTTCATACATGTAAATGGTGTTCACTCTTCTTACTCCTGTCTGAGGCCTCCTACCTCCTTTCCCCCCTCTGAAATTTGTGTATCTTTTTTATTTTTACATTTTTTTTTTGTGACAGGGTTTCTCTGTGTAGTTTTGGTGCCTGTCCTGGATCTCACTCTGTAGACCAGGCTGACCTCAAACTCACAGAGACCCGCCTAGCTCTGCCTCCTTAGTGCTGGGATTAAAGGCGTGCGTCACTGCTGCCCAGCTTCGTGTATCTTTTTATTTTATAAGTTGCGCTTTAAGTCCAATTAGTTCTCCTATATTCATGTGTGTCGGCTCATTTTCTGGAGCATGTTTAACCTTCCAGATATCACATCCCTAAAGAAAATTGCCTCTCTGTCCTAACAGTCATCAAATGTCAGTAAGTCCTCATCTACGGGGCTGGCATTCCTGCTCCCCTCCCTCATCTGCTGTAATAATAACTCTGTTCTAAAGACTGATTCAATAGTATCAAACCAAGCCGTTCCTATTTTGCTCTTCCTTTAGTATATTTACATTATCTCTCCCGACTTTGGTGCCATGATTATGAATAAATCATGACGCAAGAAAACTCACAGTTCAAATATTGGACCCATTACTGATTGATCTGAAACAAAACAAAACAAACAAAAACTTATTTTTATTCTAGACAAAGATTACTGGATTTTTTTCAAGAACTATTGTGGCTATTAATGGATACATATATGAAAACCTCAGAGTTCAGCTGGAATTCCTGCCAACACCAAGGAGTCTGGGATGATTAGGTGGAAGCCCCACCTCTCTCTCTCCTCAGACCCTGCTCCTAAGAAAGCCACCTAGAGTCAGTTTCTCCCTGTTCTCCTTGGGGCTGGTCAGGACCACACCTACAGGCTATTTAAGACCGGGTTTCCACACCTGCTGTGTACTCTTTGTTCTCTTTCCTCTGAGGGCCACCCGGGAGGTGCTTTGCTCTGCTCAGATTAAAACTGGATTTATTAATTTGCCCGATCTGATTTATTTTGTCCTTGGCATTACTCACTACCGGGGGACTGAAGCTTATCACTCGGTGTTTGGGAAAATACACTCAAGCATGTTCTTGTTTTAAATTTACGTTTAGGTATATCTGTAATTTATACAACTCTAATACTACCTTTTTGTCTAAAACAACTTATACTTTTATTTAATTCATGTTTTCTATTATAAACTCCTATTAACTTTTTATCTATACCGTCAGGAACTTCTTATATTGCTGTTTTCATTTCCTTCCAAAACAAAAAGAATGAGTGAATGAAGCATCTGTCTCACATGGGTGGAATGGGTTTTATCTGTATATTTTTGAATATTTGAAACAGAGTTTACTGGTGGCCAAGCAAAGCAGAGTTTTAAGTGTAATGATATGTTGGTCTGACTTCTTTTTGTCTTAAAAGCAAGCTAGATACCCACTGTGAACCATAATTGATCATTGTCAAACCACTTCCTTTTAAAAACATTTCGTATGTGTATGTGTGTTTGACTGATCATGTGGATGCGTACTTCATATGGGCATGAAGCAGCAAGCTGACAGAAAAGGGCATTGACTCTTCTGAACATGAACTAGAAACGGTTTAATTTTTAAAGGACAACAATCATAACCAAACCATCCAGTACATGTTATTTCAAATTCTTCAGTTATTAGACCCTAATCCTAATAAAACAAGGATTTTCAAATATATTTATTGCTCTTAGAATATCTTTCTGCCTGATTCTATATTTCATTATCACATTTGGTTTGATTTAATTAAAAACGCTAATAGATAAATTACATGTATTTTAACATGGTAAATATATTTTTCTGTATTTTATTTTCTTATAGCTTAATGAAACTGTTATTCTCAAACTAAATATGTGTCCCATTAGTCCAAAAATTTTACTGGCATTGCACCTAGTCCCTTAGTACTTGCAATCAAACACAGCCATACATGTGTAAGGTTTCTCCAGACCTTCGTTCTTTGCTATATAGTGTTCTATTGAGGAGTCTTCTTTTTCTTCTTTCTCAATGATATAGAAGCCCAATGACAGTTGAAATTAGTGCCTTCATGAAATGGAGTGCTAACAGGTCATCAGCTGCAATTTCTGTTCTCCATATCATAATTTATAGCCACCAAACTGAAAGTAATGTGGATAGCCCAAAAACGCCAGCATACTATCCTGCATGGAAAAGGAGCTGAGCATATAAGGAATAGTAAGAAAAATTAGGGAATATTTTAAACGTAATTTAACTTTTCTTTTAAACTTGCAATTGAGTAAACATAGAGGTGGAATTTGGCATTTGAATCCAAAGCATTGTAGCCAAATGTTGTGACAATGAAATAAATTTCAGTCTTCACACAGATGATGTTAATGATAAGAAGACCTGAATGGAGGGAAAAATGAAACAAAATTTCAATAGAATCATTAATAAGAGAAGAGTGTCCATTCCCTCTGTTTCCCTTCAGTAAAGCAATTGAAATGTTATCTAGAGAAATAAGAAGGGCAAAAGGAATACACTTAAGAGATAATATCAAATATCTTCATTTGTAAATTATGTGTTTCTACATATAAGAAAACTAGTGAATCTAAACAAGGCTTTCAGAAACATGGTAAGGTAGACAATGAACATTCAGAACCAGAAACCTTCCTAGAGACCCTACGTATAGAAACTTCCTATAGACCATTCCTAAAGACCCTACCTATGGACCCTTTGTATAGACAATTCCTACAGACTCTTCCTATCGACCAAAGAAACACGCTGGAAAAATTACTCTAATCATAGCTGCAGTCAAAAAACATACTGGAATAAATCAAACAAGGAAGTGAAATAACTCTATACTGAACACTTTAAACAAAAAAGAAATGAAAACACAAATAGATGGAAAGATACACAAATTGTGTTTATAGGTTGAAAGAATTAACACTGTAAAAAATGACTTTAAGAGCAAAAGGTATCTACATATTCATTTCAATACACAATGCCATTCTAATATTCCATATATCTGTATTCATTTGTGTAAAATTGATATGCATGCACAAAAAAACACAGATATTCAAAGCAATTCTAAGTAAAATGAATAATACTGGAAGAATCACCATTCCTGATTTCAAGTTATAATACAGATTCTTAAGAACAAAAACATCATGTTGTTGACACAAACACACACACATTGATCAATGTGGAATATACAGGATACAGATATACAGCCATATGAAGAGCCAGTTTATTTTTGAAAAAGTTGAAAAAAAAATAAACCTTAAAGATACAACAACAACCTGTACTGGGGAAATTGGATATTCATCTGAGGAAGTATGAATCTATCATATCCCTGTGTTTCATGTAAAAAAAATCACCCCCAAATGCATTAAAGATTTTCATATTTAGACATGAAATTCTGAAACAGAGGGAAAAGTAAATAAATCATTTCAAGGTATAGGCAAAGGCAAGCATTTCTTAGCAGAACTACAGCTATTTGAGGGAAACATACACACAAAAGTAACAAATAGCAGTTAACATATTAACAGTTAATACATAGGACCTCATTAAATTACAAAGCTTCAGTACAACAAAGGAAACACGCCAGTGAAGATACAGCTTATAGAATGCGCAAAAGTCCCTTTCTGGTTATACATCTGACAGAAGATGAATATCTAAATTATAAAAACAAACAAACAAAAAACCCCCAAAGGAGATGATGAGCGGGTTCAGAGGGTAAAGACACCTGTTAAAAAACCTCATCATGTGAGTTTGTTCACTGCCTGGGATCCACATGGTTAAGGGAAAGAACTGACTCTAGCATGTTACCTCGCAATGTCCACATGAACTCTGTGGCATGTGTGCCCTCTCATAAATAAATAAATATTTTTTTTAAAAAAAATACTTAAATAAATACATATTTGGGATTAAAAAATAGGTACAGCAATTCCTGCATTTTGTGATTGAAACCCACACTTAATATTTCAGAACTAGTGGCTAGAGTTTTGGTACAATTTCATATCAAGTTCATGTTATTGATAATCAGATAAACAAAAAGAAAAAGATGCCTTTGTACATGCAAAGGCAATAAGAAAGCCAAAGAACTGACATGGAGGGGAAAGTGTGCCTGAGGTGTTCAATTCATAGCAATTGGATCACTATAATTAAACACTGTAGAACAGCAGAGGAAATCAGGAAAACAGAGGGGGGAATCGAAGGTTACTGGACTTTGGAGAGCTTTACACATTTGTTGTTGTTTATTTTCTGTCTTTTATTTAAAGTAATACCAGTGAATTTTACTGGAGAATAAGAATAACTTGTGTCAAGTTGTGAACTTAAGAACAGTTGCTGTCAGTAATTTTGTTTGTAGTTGCCTAAGAAGGCTGACACACAGATGCCTGCTTAGGGGATTCTGCGGGGCGTTTACCTACCAACCCCACAGTTCCCCAGAGTTTTCTTGAGTGCAAGCAGCAGGAAATATTAGATAGAAGGATTTAGATTGGGAGATAAACAGATAGAGAATACAGGATAGCCTCCAGAGGGCCTGGAACCTATTCCAACGAGCCCTGACTGTCTCTGCCCTAAGGCATTTATAGAGACGCCAAGGGGTGGAGCAAAAGACCTCCCCCCATCCCAGCACAGCCACATGCAGACCATTTCAGACAAGTGCACTCAGGCCCATGGTCCAATCATCCTCTTTATGCAGACATGCTGGGTAAAGCCAGGAGGAACCTGAAAATGGACTCCCACAGTTTATACATTCTTCAAAACAAGCACTAACAGTGATAGACTTAATAGATGGAGTAAAATAAGTATAAACTACAAATACAGTTTATTTATACAGGAGAAAAAGGATTTTGATGGATTGAATATATTATACAATGAATGAGTGGCTTCTTTTAAACACATCTAGACTACCCTACTGGTAGTAGTGAGTGGGGGTATGGTAGCAGTTGGAGGGAAAGAGATGTGTGTTTGAGGGTATGTGGTGTAAGCATTTGTGTGTGTGTGTGTGTGTGTGTGTGTGTGTGTGTGTGAAAATTTAATCAGACAACATTATATGTATATGTGAAATTTCAAAACAAAATGTTTAGGAAACAGAATGTTCTGAGATCTCTCACTCTCTTCATGTCTGGCTGTGGGTCTCTGTGTTTGTTTCCATCTGCTGCAGAAAGAAGGTTCTCAGAGGATGGCTGAAAAAGACATTAAGCATATTTGTCTTTGTATTTTCTTATTAAAAACAAATGCAGCTGAGTAATGGGGGTATCATCTTTCAGAAAGAACATTGAAAGAGCAAGATATTTCCCTAGGTCATGTGATCCACATCAGCATTTGTAGGTATATTCTCTGAAAAACAATGAAAATGAATCAGCATTTTTTTTTTTTTTTTTTTTTTTTTTTTTAGTTTTTCGAGACAGGGTTTCTCTGTGTAGCTTTGTGCCTTTCCTGGATCTTGCTCTGTAGACCAAGCTGGCCTCAAACTCACAAAGATCTGCCTGCCCCTGCCTCCCAAGTGTTGGAATTAAAGGCGTGTGCCACCACCCCACCGCCCAGCCAAATCTGCATTCTTGATTCATCGAATCCTAGAAACAAATTAGGGAACATAATTCTATGACAACATTCCATCCTAAAAACACATATTTATTTAATAGTCCAAGATTTTTTTTTCTTATTGGTGACATATTGTCAAGTGAATTTAAAGATTACTAATTAGAAAATACTATCATTTTGCTATTGCATTCAGTTTTGTTTTAGTAAATACAAAGATGAAAACAATCACAAATGAAAATATCATTTCACAATGTCATTCTTCTTATTTACTTGGTGACATTAAATATAATTTTCCTTTATTTTAGAAAAACATCTTTCTTAGAGCTTCATGATAATATTCTATACCATTATGATAATACACGCAAATATTTAGAAAGAATTTTCATGAAAAATAAAAGGATTTTTCAATCAAAATGTTTTCCTTTTCTCTTCTTCTATCTTAAGAGACTAATAATTCTCACTTTTTTCATTGTTATTGTAAAACACAAAAATATATTTCATAAGCTATCCTATATATTTAAAGTTCCAAATTAATACATTGCTAGATTGTTTTGGGGTTCTGGCTATTATGAACAAAGCTGCTTTGAACATAGTTGAGCAAGTATCCTTGTGGTATGATTGAGCATCTTTTGGGTGTATGCCCAAAAGTGGTATCTCTGGGTCTTGAGGTAGATCGATTTTCAAATTTCTGAGAAACCACCATATTGACTTCTAAACTGTACAAGTTTGCATTCCCACAAGCAGTGGAGGAGTGTTCCCCTTGCTCCACATCCTCTCCAGCATGAACTGTTATCAGAGTTTTTGATCTTAGCCATTCCGATAGGTATAGGATGGAATCTCCATGCAGTTTTGATTTTAATTTCCCTAAGGACTAAGGATGTTGAACATTTCTTTAAGTGTATCTCTTCCATTTGAGAGTCTTCTGTTAAGCATTCTGTTTAGAGTTATACCTCATTTTTTTTTTTAAATTGGATTATATGATTTGTTCACTTCTAGTTTCTTGAGTTCTTTATGTATTTTGGAGATCAGCTCTCTATCCATTATGGGTTTGGTGAAGATGTTTTTCCCATCCTGTAGGCTACTCGTTTGTCCTACTGACAGTGTCCTTTGCCTTACAGAAACTTTTAGCAGTGGTGGATGGGTAGCCTGAACTGGCCATATCCTGTGACATAGTAGGATTTCCAATGGAGGGATTGGGAAACTGCCTAGGCTACACAACCATTGACCTACAGTCAGTCCTGACTACATGAAGTGAAGGGAATTGGTGACTAACCCAATTGTCATCATAGAGCCTTCATTCATTAACTAATGGAAACAGATACAGAGACCCACAGTCAAGCATTGGGCTTAGCTCAGGGAATCCTGCTGAAGAGAGGTAGGAAGAAATGTATGATCCAGGAGGGTAAGGACATCTCACACACACACACACACACACACACACACACACACACACACACACATACACACACACACACACACACAAAAAAAAGAAACCTACAGAAACAAGTAACCCAAGCTCATAGTAGTTCACAGAGTCTTGACAAACAGCCAGGGAACCTGCACGGGACCAACCTAGGTCCCCTACATATAGGTGACAGTAGTGTAGCTTGGTCTACTTGTGGGATCCCTAGTTGTGGGAGCAGAGGCTGTCCCTAAGACTTTTGCTGGCTGTTAGGGTTACATACTGGGTTACATTGCCCAGCCTTAACACAAGGGAGAAGCTTGGTCCTACCTCCACTTGATATGCCATACTTTGTTGATACTGATGGGAGGTCTGCCCCTTTCTGAACAGAAACAGATGAGGAGTGGTTGGTGGGACTGCAGAGGTGAAGTTAGGGGAGAAAATGGGAGAAGATGAGGGACGGGCAACTGTGGTCAGGATATAAAATAAATGAATACATTTAATTAATAAAAAAAGAAAAAATATTTACTAGAAATGTTTTTTACCTTGAATTTTGCTTCATCGTGTGTATTGCCTTAAGTAATTATGAAACTACTTGGTGTTTTGTGACTGTGACTCAGATTTATCAGCTATGTCAGTAAACTGCTTCAAACTCCAACTCTCTCTTGTTGTCTTATGCCCTTACACCTAGGTACAGACAAAGGAATGAAGACAGGGCTATGCATTCCCAGCCAGACAATTTAATAACTGTAGAGATATCTCAGTGCAATATAAACACTTCAATTCATCATGTTTAACATCATAGCTAGAAGAGTAAGAGCCAGCATAAGATGTTCTAAAACCTATTATATCTTGGCCAATGTACTCATGTCTTCTCTGCTTTAGAGATCACGTAGTGGTTATGAAGAGCATTGCTGAGTGGGTTTTAAGAGAACAGTAATTATTGTAGTGGGGAATTTGCATGATTTACAACATGACAAATGCTCACATGAAATCTTCTGTCTAAACTTTAATCTTCTCTAATTTTACACTAACATGACTATTAGAACAAAATGTTGGCACTCCCTTCACCTTCGTACACAGAGAACTTCCACTTCTTAGAAGACATATGATGCAGATATTCAGACCTTTATATTACCTTGTTATCTTTTAACATCTATTAGAACAATGGATTTGAGCTTTTTTTTTTCTGGGAGAAAGCTCATCTCTAAAATGAGATTGGTATTTTTAATGCCAGTTGCATTTGCTGTTTCTGACAAGGATGAAATCCAAAAACCAAACAAATTGAGCAGTTTAATGGTGATGATAGTTTAGATTTATAAATAATACAGTGTTGTTCAAAATAGTCCCTTTTTTAATCATTGATTTAGTACAGAAATGTGAAGAGAAAGTGACTTACATAAAATAAATGATAGCTCTTGGTGATTCTAAAAGGCTATTTAAACATATTACTTATTTAAATCTCAAGAATTAATTTATTTTAGCAATATGATAGTGTTTAAAATTTTCTGTATGGTGTTCAGATAAAGCATGGGTGAAGGAGCTTTGGGAAATTCAATATGGACTAAGTGCCATACTGTTGTATGAGTCATGCACTGTCTTGTGGAAGAATAACATGTGATTTTAAATTATGAAGGATCAAATTAATAAAGAACAAGTCAAAGCAAAAACATTGACTAGGGAGAGACTGAAGATGAGTTTAAGACATAAAACCAGTTAAAGTTTCATAGGAAGAATAAGTTTTACAATAGGGTGTCGTCCTAAGTTTCTTTAATACAGATACACAAATAAGGAAGGTATATTTTAGGCACGTGTACCCCTAATGTGAAGATGTTAAACAGGATCATCAAAATGTCAGCAATTTAAAGATTTTGTCTTTTAAATTATTTAAAATCTAAAAGTATAGGTTGCCATACTTTAAACATTGCTCTAAGGAGAAAACAACAACAACAACAACAAAAACCCACAAAAAAGAGTCCTCCTAGGTTAAATGGAAAGTATTATTATTCTTTGCACAATAGGAAGCCTGGACATCATCATTCTATTAGTTCCTATTACCCTGGATATCTTATATCATGATAACGTAGATTTTTTGTCAGTGTCAATGAATTTAAATTTGATTTGGTGTTTCTATATGTATGTGAGGGAACAGGAACAGAGTAAAACATACAGGCAGGGGATAGGCAGAGCCAATTTGTAGACACTGGAATTACAGAGTATAGAGGAAGAAATTGTGACACTAGGAAAATCAGTATGCATCCCCTTTCTATGGGGAAAAAAGGCCCCAGCTTTCTATGGGCTGTCTGCACTTTTGAGAAAAGAGGTACACAGACTAAAAATTATCCTTGTTTCTGTATTCATTACAAATCTTGCCCTTCTACTGAACCTTGTCTCAGAGTCAATCAGAGATCAAATGAAGACCTCTGGTACTCAGGATCCACATTCAATAGAGCTCACAGGTTGCACAGCTCTGACTCCATGAAGTAGCTTAGGAAAGTATAAATATTACTATAAGTGAAGAAAAGACACATATCGTGGTATTGTTAAACATTGTATGTAATAAATATTCCAAACTTGGGAATATTATCCCATAATTTTGTGAAACACTCACCAGGCTTTCCAGTCTATACTGGCCAGGGATCTCTAGAGGAGGAGAATACATAGAATGAATATGTATTAAGAGAGGATTCATTAAATGAACAATGACTTCACCACACTGAAGTAGTTAAGAACCCAATATGTGTTTAGTATATAAGACTGGGTGACTCAGGAATACCATGATGGGGGTAAAGTCACTCAAGATTACTAGAAGGTCACAGGACTTTAAGGCATGTTAGAATGATGAATAAGCCGGGTACTGATATCAGCACTCATCCACAAAAAGCCAGACTCACTAGCCAACAAGAGGGGACAGAGACCAAATAAAGAATAAAAGCTTTTCTTTTATCCCTGGTCCACCACTGGAAGGTGCTGCTCACAGTCGGGTCCAGACTTCCCACTTCAGTTAATTATGGGGATATCAGGTTAGAGAGATGGATAAGAGATTAAAAGTGTCCTCTGATCGTGAAGAGGATGGAGTTCAGTTTCTCTTACAGTCACTTACATCAGGAAGCTAAAACCTGTAAGAACCACAACAGAGATTCTGACACTCTCTCCTGGCCAACACAGGCACCTGCACTCTATGCACATAGACATACATATGTGCATTAACAATTTTTAAAGAAAATAAATGTGTTTTGTTTTGTTTAAACCAAGAGAATCTCTCATAGGTCTTACCCAGATTGTCTTATGGTTGATTCCAGATCCTGTCAAGTTCAAATTATTAATAATCAGAGTATTTTCTCTATTTTTCTTATTATTCTTACTTTATTTTTTATGTTTACTACTTTATGATTGTCAACTTCTTGCAGCAATGACATGCCATCTATATTCATTTTAAGTAGAAAAATAAATTATTGGAATTGTGTTCATTTGGCAGATCTATGAGGCAATCATCACTATGCAAAAGCATTCTAATAAGCAGTTACATCAAATGAAATTGAAGGTTTTGGTTGAAATCATTAAAAAATATATAATAGTCCCTAAGTAATGTGTGTCATAAACATCTATTCAGCAAGAATAGGAATTTTTTTCCAAGTAAAACTAAATGAATAAACAAATAACATCATGAGAAGTGAAGTAATTTGAATAATTTTTAGAGCAAAGATCAAATAAAAAGTTTGATATTTTCTTTGGTATAAAAAAGAATGAAGTAGATTTTCATTTAATAGACTCCAGGATTTGTCATGTTCTCTCAGACCGCAAACACTGTCCAAGGAACATTGGTCTAATATAATTCTTTCATATATTATATTTTGAAATATCCACATTTAGAGTTGTTCCTCTCTGCCTATTAAACTTTTGTGCTATTAGTAAGTTGTTTTCTAATAATGTATCTAAAATGTCCATTAAGACAGTTTAATATTATTTACATGTTAAAATCCCATGCTGGTTGATATTCTAGTAATTTGTGTCAGTTTGAGATTCCTACTGTTAACAATGTTTTCAAAATTTTATTTGTGAATGTAAATCTACTAGTGGGAAATCACTGCTAAAGTCTGACCCTATTAACCACTCTTTAAAAGAATGTTGAAGATATGCAGGACCATAAGAAGATTACTCTAGCCCTTCTGACAACAAATTGCTATAAATATACTTTTCTTCCTACCCAAATATTGTTCTAATTTTGTTTATTTTGTAGATGTGGCTTTCTAATATATTTTCTCACATTAAATATAAAGAGTTTAGCCTATTGCAAAGTGTTCTAATATAAATGCAATATGGAATTGCTTTGGTCTCACCCACTGTTTCAAAATTATACACCAATAGCAAATAAAATAGTTGTTTTATAAGTGAAGACCCACACATAGAACCTTAGCTTCTATTGTCTACCATATGACCAATAATTTTGAAAAGTTTAGAATATGTCCCTGATAGTTTCTTTCTGGCTTACTGAAAAAACTGACATCCTAACCTCTGCTTGGAGAATTGTGTAATCTTTATGAAACTGTTTGATTTCTGATCACTTCTTTTACTAATGAAGGTTTTGTAAAATTCCTTACTTTTACTATTATGATTCACCAGTGGATACTGGCTGCTGTTCTCAACTTCTTCTGAATAGAGCTTCCACATTGATTGCAAAGAGGACATGGTTAGTAACATGTTTACTACATTGACTATAGGATTTCAAAAATATCCACACCTCCTGTTTCTTCTCTCTCTCTCTCTCTCTCTCTCTCTCTCTCTCTCTCTCTCTCTCTCTCTCTCTCATGTGTATTCATTAAATATACGTGAAATTCACATACAAAAAAATCAAACATGATAATCCTTAGCTCTCCATTTTAAGATAGATCCATGTACTAGGGTAAATATTTAATATTACTTGTAAAGCTTAGAAGCCAAAATATATGACCTTTTAAGTCAAGATATATGACCTTTTCAATATCCTATCCAAAAAGTAGCCTGAATTATAAATCTCACTCACTTCCAAATCACAGTGATTACAAGACTTACTTCCCTAACTGTAGTCAGCTTCATTATTAGTATATTACACTCTTTAGTGATGGACTAGCTCATAAAGGAAGTCTCAGTGGTAGAGATTTCCCATCCCCATTTAATTAATCTTGGCTTTTTTTCTTTGAAGATCAGGAGGTTCTGTGCATTGGCTCCTTTCTGGCTTCACTGCTAGATTCTCAACCTCGGCCACATCAGTTCTGTGTGCTCTATTCTCCACCAGATCAAACACCACAGAATGTAACTGTGCTTGGAACTAGGGTCTTTAAAATTTGTCACATGAGATCAAATAGCTGGCCTTTAATCTATCCTGGCTGAAGGGCTTATAAAAAAGAGAAGAATAGAGTACAAATAGTCAGAGAAAAGACAAAGTTAAGGAAAACTAATTGAAAGAGGAAAGAGAAAGAGGAGTGAGTAGAGACAAGAGGGGTGAATTGGGAGTGAATATGATCAAAATACAGTATATACACATATGAAAGGGTAATGAAACATATTAGTATGTAGCATATGATAATAAAAATATTTTTTTTGCAAAAAGGCAACTATTTCCATGTGAAAAAAAAAGCATCCTCCAGAAGAATTAGTATTACATATACCTCAATTTTAGAGTTATAGTTTCCAGGACAGTTAGAAAATAAACTGTGGGAACCAATGAGATGACTTAGCAGGTAAACATATTTGATACTGAGGTTTAAGACCAGAGTTCAATGGGACCCACATACTGGAAAGAGAACCAATTCCCACATGTTGTCCTCTGACTTCCTCATGTGTACCATGACAATCCTCCCCACCTCAAAGTAAGTGCATGTTAAAATGTGTTGGTTTTGTGACCTGGTTTGTAGTATGTTCTGAGGACCAACTTTGGAGACTACATAGCTATTTATTTACTGGTCCAGGAATTGGTAGAAGACCTATGGAAATACAGGATACACACATCCTAGTACTTTTCTTTGACAGACAGTGGAGAAGATCTTGATTCTTTCTCAATAAGAGAAGAGGTACTAGAAGTCATTTTCATGTCACAAGAGAGAGATGCTGGGAGACAAGACCGACTCAATCCTGTTGAGGGAGAATGCTGAGAGGAGATAAAGCAGCTTAACCTGGATATCTTGAATTATATGAGTTAGTTATTTACAGTAGGCACCGATAAAATCACTGTTACGTGGCCTTTATTTTATCGAAAAAAAAAAAATAACCCAAGATCCTGTTGATAAGCTTGATATTTTACTTAATCTAGAATGTAATTACAGCTAAGAGAACTGTCTCAAGTGAGGTTGTGAAGTCCTAAATCTTAAAGAATTTTATTTTTCATTTACTGTTGAAAGACAAATTTAATTATAGATGGATGTGGAAACATTAGTCAAAGCATGTGTTGAACTACTGGAAGTCTCTGTTAAAAGATTTTCAAAGAAGTTCCGAGTTTAGACATAGAGATACAAAGTCAACTGGCAAATATATTGGCTATTGATATAAACTCCACTCCTCATATTCATTGTCTGTCTGTATTTCACACAAACATTTATCAAACTTTGATTCTTTTCTCATGAGATACTGTGAAGCACATAGGTTTTAAGAAAAAAAAAACAATTAAAATTTCTGGCCAAGGATTTTGGCCTAAGTGAGATGTTAGGCAAATAGTTACATTGATATATGCATATGCACACATGTACAGTTCCTTGAAGTAACTAAATATGTTCCTCTTTAAGGAGCATTTCTTAACCAGAGAATTATTGAACACTCTTATGCTGAGCAGAATCCTTCAAAAACCATGTTCTTGTCCACAATAGTTTTCATGCATAAACATGGAATGAAAGTCAAATGTCAGAAATTATCCCCAAATCTTCACTTGATATAATGAGAAAAAAAATTGCTCAACATGTTGATTCATTTCCTTTTTTTTTTTTTTTTTTAAGAGACAGGGTTTCTCGGCCGGGCGGTGGTGGCGCACGCCTTTAATCCCAGCACTCGGGAGGCAGAGCCAGGCGGATCTCTATGAGTTCGAGGCCAGCCTGGGCTACCAAGTGAGTTCCAGGAAAGGTGCAAAGCTACACAGAGAGACCCTGTCTCGAAAAACCAAAAAAAAAAAAAAAAAAAAAAAAGAGACAGGGTTTCTCTGTGTAGCTTTGCGCCTTTCCTGGAACTCACTCTGTAGCCCAGGCTGGTTTCAAACTCACAGAGATCTGCCTGGCTCTGCCTCCCAAGTGCTGAGATTAAAGGCAAGCACCATCACTGCCCAGCTTAATATATTACTTTTGATAACTATTTTGTATGCAATATAGTATATTACTTGGCAGATAAGTGTCTTGATGATATGTATCAGTTTCTACATACATTATGCCTGAAATAAATCCATTCTTTGATGTTGAGTTATATAATGCAATCTTTTTCATTTATTTGAACTTTTTTAGATGTAGGTAGGTTTATATTACTTAGATAAAAAAAATTATTGCTAGCTAACATTCTTTTTTATAGATTTGAGAATGTGTTCATTCTGTATAAGGTTTGTCTTCTGGAAATCTCCATGTTTCAATAGCACACTACTTTTAAGTTTGTAATCTATTCTAAAATTAATCTATTCTTATCTTTGTTATTTTATAGTCCATCATAACTGGAACTTCTTGAAGGGTATGAATTTTCATTTATCTTGATATGTTTGGTACACATGACATCCTAGTGTTTATGAAAGAATGAATAAATTTTTCAAAACATAATTATATTCCTTTTGTTTGTTTGGTTATTTGAGACAGCGTTTCTCTGTCTAGCTTTGGAGCCTTTTTTGGAACTCACTCTACAGCCCAGGCTGGCTTTGAACTCACAGAGATCCACATGCCTCTGCCTCCCTAGTGCTGCAATTAGAGGTATGTGTCACTACCGCCTGGCAATTATATTACTTTTATGCAATGCCGTGGTTTGAATGAAATGTTCACACAGGAGCATATGTTTGAATATTTGATCCCCAGTTGCTGGAACTGTTTGGGAAGTATTTAGAAGTATGACCTTGCTGGAGCCAGTGTGTAAGTGGAGGTAGACCTAGAAGTTTACAAAGACTTATGTCATTCTGAGCCACCCACTCCCCTGGCTTTGTTGTTGTGGGTCAAAATGCGAGCTCTTACCGGTCCCTTTGCACCACCATCATAAACTCTAAATAGCTGATACTATAATCCAAATTAAACACTTCCCTTTGTAAAAGGCTTTGGTCATTATGTGTTGTCACAACCATAGAAAATTAAAGCAGAAGTATTTACCAGAGAGGGGGCTATTGTGGTGGCAGACAAGATCCCATATTTTGTATTTTACTTTGTTTTGTTTGTTTGTTGGATGGATTTTCAAGACAGTGGAACTTTTGGTTAGTGGAATGATGAAACACTGTAATAATAACTTAATGGTCCCTTCTAGTAGGGTTTTGAAAGACAGTGGTGTTTAGAGTTATGTGGAAATTGGAAGGCCAGATCAAGAGGTTTCAGAGAGGCCTGACTTCAACAACTTCAATAGAGACCTTTGTGTCATATTTTGGCAATGGCTATGGCTGCCTTTTATCCTTGTCCTAAGAATTTACCTGAGGCTAAATTGAAAAATAATGGACTCATTTCTGTGGGGAAAGAAACTTTAAGTTAGCCTAACATTGACTCTATCTCGTGCTTATTAGTAATCACTCTCACACATGTCTACAATGAGACAGAGTACATGTGGCTTAGAGAAATTTAAAAAAAAATTTACAGTTTAAAGATAAAAAGAATACAAGAAGATTTAATGTTGGAGTCAAGGCTTGCACTAAAAGAGTTAAGGAGAGGCCTGACCTGAGTAAAGGGAGGGTGCCCTCATGGCAAAACTCAGTCTAGCTAATCCTCCAACAAGTGAAAAGAAGGAATTCCCTGCTTAAAAGACAGGGGGATATTGGTGAAATTATTAAGGCCACTCCACGTAGTTACAAGGGAGGTTTATTTTGTGGGATAACTTACAAGTGAAGGGATAGGGTACAGGGTCTGGGAAAGGTGTGTCGCAGTCTGGCGGTGTTCTCTGGATAACACTGCTTGGTCTACCTCCAGCTTCCAGGGTCCTGGAACCAAGAGAGCCGGCACATCTGGATTTCGGGTTTTCAGGGTCCTCTCTCAGCCCCGCCTTGTAGGCACGACAGTTACCAAAGCCTCAATGGGGGTTGGAACTTCTAGGTCAAAGCTAGAATGGCTGCCCACTACCTCGGGAGGGGTGTGGCCAGAACAACGGAAAAGCTTCTGCCAATGTGGTTTTAGAGAGGAAGGAAAAAAGCAGGCAGTCAAACCTGTCATTGTTTTCCACATGGTTCTGGCTTTAGCGTCATGAAAGGTGTGGCATCTTCTATAGTTATGGAGTGCCACTGAAGCCCAACATATAGGCAATGAGTCCCTGCATGGAGACCCTAAGAAGCCACTGAATGGGGTCATGAAAGTGAAGCCTGGATTGTATTGGAGACCCTAAGATATTGCATGATAGATCTGGGATACATCTGCCAAAGAGAGCTGCAGAGAGGAAGTGGGACCACTCCAACAGAGAGAAGTGTGTTGCAAGCAGAAAAGCTGGAAGGGCAGAGCCATCTAAGACTTTGGCATCTGAAAGGGTGTGAAGGCAATACAGACCCCACCTAAGGGTAGGGCCACCATCTTATACCCCCTGCTGTACTCAGCTCCAGAAAGGACCTCAGGAATGTGCCATGACAACTGGAACAGATACAGGGCAGTGTGCTCCTGCAGACATTCTGTCTGCGGTTTATGGCCCTTGATATCTAGACAATCCTGCTGAGCAGTCCAGATAATCCTGCTGAGCAAGTTGTAGTTCCCTGCCAAAAGCACAACCCAATAGTTCAAATGTGGTTTCGTGCCCAAAGTCCAGACCAATAGTTTCAAAGAATCACCTTGCCCCATATCCCTTCTATCCAATCACAAGTTGCCAAAGCATGTAATTCCCAGCTTGTGGTTTTTCCCTATAAAAACTCTCTACCCCTGGGCATGCAGCCACTGCTGCACTTCTCTCCATGTGCCTGGTCATGGCACAGGTTGAATCTGACAATAAAAGGACCCTTATGTGCTTGTACTGGAAGTCAGTTTCTTGGTGGTCCCTTGGAGGTTCATGAAATGGGTACAGCGGAACTATAGATTTTGGAGCTTACCTTGATGGCCTTTCATTTTCCTTTGATCCAGTATTTCCTCATTATACTCCCATTCCTCCCTTTTAGAGTATTAATGTACATTGTATGCCTCTTTATATTGGAAAAATATAATTTGTTTTTTAATTTTACAGGGCAATTAAAATTAAGATATTGCCTTGAGTCTCACAAGGGATTTTGGACTTTGAACTCTTAAACAGTGTTGAGATTGAAAGTCTATAGGAACATGGAACATTTTTTAAAACATTTTTTTCATTTTACATTCCAATCCCAGTTCCCCCTTCCTCCTCTTTTCCTGCCCCCACATCTCCCCCCAGTAACACCCCCCATTCACTCCTCAGAGGGAATAAGTCCTCCCTTGAGTGGTCAACAAAGTCTGGCATATCAAGTTGAGGGAGGGCCTAGCCCCTCCCCACTGCATCAAGGCTGAGCAAGGTATTCCACCCTAGGGAATAGGCTCCAAAAAGCCATTTCATGCAACTGGGTTAAGTCTTGGTCCCCCTGCCAAGGGCCCCACAAACAGATCAAGATACACAACTGTCACCTACATTCAGAGGGCCTAGTTCAGTCCCATGCAGGTTCCCCAGCTGTCATTACAGAGTCCCCGAGCTCCCACAGGTTTGGGTCTGCTGTTAAAGTTACTTTAAATGCATTTTGCATTATGATATGGCCAGGAGCCTGTGGAGGACAGAAAGTGGAATGTGGTAATTTGAATGAGAATGATCTCCATAGGCTTATATATAATACTTGATTCCCAGTTGGCAGAGCTGTTGGGAAAGGAATAGGAGGTGTGGGCTCCTGGAGAAAGAATGTCAGTGGAGTTAGGCTTTGAGATTTCAGCAGATTTATGACAATCCCAGTCCCCACCTACCTCAGTTTTGTGGTTATGGATCAAGATATGAACTCTCAACTGTTTCTTCATTCGACAATTATGAACACTAACAAATTAAGCACTTTCTTTTATAGGTTGCCTTCTCCATGGTGTTATATCATAACAATAGAAAATTAACTAAGACACACACATTTGAACTTAAAATATTTAAATTGAAATTTGATGAAAAACTAATGGGAAAATTATATTATGAAAATTTAAAACCTAAAATGTTAGGAATTTAATAATGATAAAACTTCAAATATGCGTGTTCTCTCACAGTTTGAAAATTCTTCTTTTATCTTTTTTCTCATTTGATTTTCTCAACAAGCTTAATTAATATCTTCATTGTATAGAATCAGAAACTGTATCTTACAGAGATCAAACAACTTATTTAAGGAACAATAATAGAGTCATCTCCTTATGGACCAGTTATTCTTCAAAAGCTTAGATATATATTTATAAGATACCATCAATGGTTCAAATTAACAATGGGAAAAATAATTGTCTGCAAATGGTAGGAAAGCTTTGCTCCAAAATCCCAAGGGTCTTTTCTGTGATTCACTTATTAGGGCCAAATGGACCACAAAGAGTTTCCCAATCTGCCATTCATATCTTAAGCACTTTCTGATTTGCTGGATAATATAGTCTGGCCCCAAACAGAACAGTCTTCACAGTAACCTGGACCCATTGAGGAGCCTTCTTCTGTTTAAGGCCCCACTCAAACATAGCAGCTTTCTGAGTCACTTGTTAGATGAAGAGGAGTAACACTTCCAAGTGAAGAACGTGATATCTACAGAATCTAAGTAAATCCACTAAACATTAGACTTCATTTTTGACAGCAGGAGTGGCTGGCAATAACTCAGCCTTCCTCTGATAAGGAATAATCTCTACCTGCCCCAGACCACAACAATCCCGGAAATTTTATCAAGGTAGAAGCCCTTAAGTTTTTCTGTAAAGTGCGTGTGTATTATCAATGAATCAAAAGTTATTGCTACCTCTAGTTGACTTGATCCAATCAGCATAGTGACATCAATATAGTGGACAAATGTGATATTTTGTGGGAAAATCAAATGGGGCAAGGTCCTAAGATCCTTTTGAACTTGTTATGACACAAGGCTGGAATGTTACTATACTTTTGAGGTAAAACTGTAAAGGCATACAGTTGGCCTTTTCAACTTGAAGCAAATTGCTTCTGGTGGTCTTTATAGGCAAATACTGAGATAAAAAGCATATGGTAGATTGATAACAGCATACTATGTTCCAGGAGTTATGTTAAGATGCTCAAGTAAGGATACAACATCTGGTATAGCAGCAGCAATTGGACTCACTATATGATTATGTTTTTAATAGTTAACTGTCATTCTCCATGATCCATCTGTCTTCTTCACAGGCCATGTATGAGAGTTAAAGGGAGATGTAGTGGGAAATATCACTCTGCACCTTTCAAGTCCTTAATAGTGGTAGTAATAATTTCTTATGTGGCTTATCCATCTAATGGAATTCTAAAATAAATAATATTTTTTCAAAAGAAATATGATCACAGGGTCTTTTTAACATGCCTACTTTAAGGTGTCATTCATATCTTATATGCTAATGTCCACCCTATTCTTGGTATTGAGATATACTCTCTGAGTTGAAGCATTCACAAGATTTCTACAGAAAATCTAACAACACTTGTCCAAACATTTAGATCAAACTTTGTTGAGAAAGAGGTAAAAATTGGCCTAATGAAAATTAGGAAGTAGAAAGGAACAAATGATTGAGAGAGATAGAGAGATAGACACACACAGAGACCAAGAGAGAGACAGAGAGAAATTATGACATTGTGAAAGGTGTTTCAGTGCATTAGCATTTTTTTATATTATAAAATTTGCCATTATACTTGATTCATGGAGGTCTAGACTTTTAAGTTTTGCTCAAGTCCTTTAAGGGAAGATAGCTTGTAATAAAATTAAAAGAATAATTATCTTCTATGCTACAAAGATGTATCTAGAATTCTCCTTACTCTTGCTGCCTTCTAGAAACTGGAGAACAAGATGAATAGTGGAAGTGAAACTGTCTCTTCATCATGAGGATATACTGAAGAGAGTGGCCGTATCCTATGAGTCATGTTCTGTAACTAAAGATAACACGGCAGAAGGAAAATCACCAAGTTACCATCAAAGGGACATCACAGGGTCAGAGTCTATAGTGGGTCAAAGTGTATATGTATTAGCATACTGGGTCAGCCATCAAGCAGGAACCAAAACAACATTTCTATGTGGGATCAGATAATCTACTCAAATCCAGGGATGGACAGTGTAGAGCTTAAATGGTGACTCTGTAGTATAATCAAACAAAAATCATCTAATTTAGCTCTCCTGCCTATAGCAAGTAACTCCTTTGTATATGATTCAGATTCCCTTCCAGTTCCTTCCATTTTAACTGGGTTATATGTAAAAGAAGGATAGGTTCAGGAACAGAGTAAGTATTTCTTTGAACTTTTTTTGTTTGTTTGTTTTGTTTTGTTTTTCGAGGCAGGGTTTCTCCACATAGTTTAAGTGCCTGTCCTGGGTCTCATTCTGTAGACCAGGCTGGTCTCAAACTCACAGAGATCCATCTGACTCTGCCTCCCGAGTGCTGGGATTAAAGGTGTGCCCCATCGCCGCCCAGTTCTTTGAACTTTTTATAAGCCATTTAGATATGAATTCCTTCAGCTAAAACTCGTTAATGGAAACAGAGAGCTCTAATGAAAACTGCAAATGCAGCCCTAAGTTTAGAAACTGAAAAACTTCTCTGGCAATATTCAAAGGTTTTCTTACACTGAGAGAAGGAAAAGCTATCTCTCCCTTACTTAGTCTTTGTCGCATGCTGCAGTGAAGAGAGATGCAGAAGACTGTTGTCAGGTATAAAAGTGGGAGTGACATTAATGTGGGCAGATAGAACAAGAGCAAACAAAGGCTAATCGACAGGGCAAGAGGGGCATCAGGACCAGAGCTCTGGGTAAGGGCAGGTCAGATGTATATTAGAAGTAAAACTACTCTGGCCTTAATGTGATCCCAGATGGGCATTAGCAAGAGATGGCTGTCTTTGTTCTAACCAGAAATTAACAAGCCACTGATCACAGTAACACAGCCTTTAAATTGGCATGTTAACTTCCATAAGATGAAAAGTTCAAGGAGCCATCTTATAGTACTGTAATTGTACTAGCATATAGACGTAGGTAAATATCAATGTATTAATGGGTTCCCTTTAGAATGAGTATCTGTCTTTATCTGGTCCTACTGGTAACCAGACAGAGGGATGTGAAATATAAATTAAACATAAGGTTTCTTTATGAACCCTCATAAAAGTGAACGTTCAGGAGTAAAATCAAATCAAGATCAAGATGATAGACAATCTGGGGGTTGTTTTTAAGAATTTCTCTTTCCTAAATAACCTTCTCAACCTAAGGTTAGAAAATCATGGGAGAGCAACCAACTTCGGACACAAATGAATCGAGGACAGATGCTTAACCTTGACCTTTCACTGTGCCTAGGTCTCAGCTGCTCAGGCAGGCTTATTATTTTTCTAAGATTTTAGGAAATAGAAACTACACAAAAAGAAAGTGCACAAATAAAATAGTGTGTTAGTCAAAGAATTAAAAATAAGCCACAAAAGGGCAGTAAGCTTACCAACGTGGTCCCTCTCTCTGGACTGTCTGCATTTGTACCACTCACATCAAAAAGTCCTTCTCATAGCAAGAACATCACAGTGTAGATTCAAGTGCTCACTTTCATTTAGATGTTTACATTGTCAAATAGCTCACCAAAAGGAGAGCTGGAGGAAAAGACGGTGCAAACCTCGCAGTGAAACTTGAACAAGGAGAAAAATGCTCGACATTACTTAATCCATAACATACCAGAGGCTACAGTTGTAAAGATTCAGTCCCTCCTATGGAACGGTCCACAGGAGATTTCAAAGCAGGATTCCAGAGCTCTGAAAGATAGGTGTCTCTGACTCCCGCAACAATAGGACATTCTAGATCAACACTCAGAAGATCCCATGAAACATATGTTAAGAAATATTTTCTTTAGCAATAATTATGTTGTGTGTGTGTGTGTGTGTGTGTGTATGTGTGTGTGTGTGTGTGTGTGTGTGTGTGCATACATGTGTACAGATGGCTGCAGTAGTCAGAAGAAGACGTTTGTGAACAACTGGACTTGGGTGCTCAGAACCAAATCCAGGTCCTCTTTAAGAATAGCAAGCCCTATTAGCCACTGAGTCATCTCTCAGAGCTTAAGTTAAGAAAAACCAGTTTTAATCTTAACTACTGATTTCATTTATGGTCTGTACCTGACTGTGGTGATCTGAGACATACTATTTTATAGTTCTAGGCCCTATTTTGCTTTCATATCCAAAATGTTTTTGATAAGTAAACTTTGTATGCTTTTTAGGAAGATTTGATGAAATCATACAAGCTAATGAACCATTCACTAGCTATCTTCTAAGCCTTGAGGGCTCAGTTGAGATATACTTATAAGAAGTTAAGAAAGGGTTGGAGAAATGGCTCAGTGGTTAGGAGCACTGACTGCTCTTCCAGAGGATCTGGGTTCAATTCCCAGCACCCACATGGTAGCTCATAACCATCTGTAATTTCAGTTCCAGGGGACCCGACACTCATAGCAAAACACCAATGCACATAAAATAAAAATAAATAAATTTTAGAAAAAGAAGTTAAGAGAGCTCTGCATGCTAGAACGTGTGCTAACAGTTCTACCTGAATCAGGAACATAGAGCCTCCCTGTTCCCATTTCCTGTCACTAGAAAGTTCCCACTGGTGCATTAGAGTTCTCTTCCCTCTGTCCAGCTATGGTTTGTAGCTGCTTCACCTCTGACTGAGAGGTGAGCTCAAGGAGTCTATAATTTCAAGCGTGTCTCAGTTTCCTTAGCTCCACACATTTCGGGTAACTATGTGGTATTCGAGAACCCATTTCATTAAAAATCTACTAGATCATTTTTGAATTCAGTGACTGTTACCTGATTTATTGGAATTAAGCAAAGCGTTCTACTTACAGCTTTAGTTCTTAAAGTAGGAAAATATTTTATTAAATAATATTTCTCCAATCCTGAACTATGTGTTTATTACCTGAGGTTATTGTCATGAGTTATCACAGATTAATGCTATGAAGTAAGGGGAATTACCAGAAGTTCTGGATAGTCTACAAGTCCATGCTTCCCTTGAGACACTCACTACATAGAACTTAGTTTCTTCCCTCTTCCAGGTTCAGGTGGATGTCCGGGTATTCTTGTGTGTGGCTTCCTCTTGTCGGTCTCTTCCAGCATTGATACATTGCCTTTCTTTATATGTATGTTGCTTCCTTTGGTCTTTTCATTCCACAGTGACCTGTAGTAAATTACTTCATTTCAAAACCCTTAATTATATTCTGTAAAAGTATTTGATTTCAAAATAGGATAATGTTGGCAAACTCCATGGATGAGTGATTGATGTAGTTGATGGCTAACTGGCTTTGCAAAGTACTAACTAAAGTCCTTGTCTTGGAGTACTTTTCCCTGGGGTTTAGGTGCCCCTACCTTTTCCACCTATAGTGCATGGGTTGATTCACAGTTTTTCCTTGTGTGTCAGCCCTGTAGAGTCAGATTATTTGAAGTACACACACTTAGAGCAGTGGCATTATACAAGTAAAATTGCCTTGTAACAGCTTCATTCAGTATCAGTGCAGCTGAACAAAGCCTTCAGTATTGCACTGCCTCTGGAGACTGCTTCAAGTATGCACCAAGACATTCCATGCAATGGATCAGGAAAAACAGCACAAATGCCTGCCAGTCTTCTGTCCACACAAGTTGAAAAGGTTCCTGTTTGGAACCTTTCAAACAGAGAAGCCACTTCAACTACAAAAGCTACTATTTTAAGTTAAGAGGGGATTCATATTCATGGAAAAATAGCAACATTTATCAAGAAGCCACTTAGAGGACACTCTCTTCCTGGAACTACTCAACTAATGAATAAGAAAATGTATCTCAGTAAGGATTGAGTTAAATAAGGTGTGTGCTCAGTCACCGGCAGTCCTGCTGTCAGATTCCAAATTCAGTGGTCCAAAATGAATACATTTTTGACACTGTTAAAAAAAACCTTGCTGTTCCTCTATATCAATTTTGAGATTGCTCACATTGCCTGATACATTATATAAGGGGAGAACACCCATTATTCATTATAATGAATGCTAAATGTTTCCCTTTTTCACCATCCTAATAAAGGAAAACAATATAACAAATAGAAAAAAATCCACCTGAATTTCCATTCAAAAGCTTGGGAGATCGTAAAGATAACAAAAACAAAAGCAAAAACATCAGAACCAATACAGGGGGAAAATCAGTAATGTTTCTATTGTCATGGTAACAGTGTATGGTTTTGCTTTAATCTTATCAACTGCATAAATATACAACACTCAAGTGTCCTTCCCAATATATGAGTGTATAGATGAGAAGTAAAATGTAAATAGGTGAGTAAAAGTATTTCCATCTGTCTTTTATCTTGACTTCTTCTTTCTTGATTGAGTTAAACAAAGTAATGGAGGCTCAGTTTCTTGCTTTGTACAATCTAGTGTAGGAAAAAAAAAAAAACTCACAGACTCCAAGGAAGTCAGGTGCCTTGTTGTTCTAAAAAAATGTACTATTCCCCATGGCTGTGCAATAAAGTGTCATTTTTTAGGCCTGTGGATTTGTAATTAATAGAACTTTTCTGATGATGATGAGTGAGAGAGAGACAAGCAGAGTCATAGTCCTGACCTCCTCTTTGCATAAGAATGATCTGAGGGTTTGTTCAATGGTAGATTCTATTTCCTAGTTAGGGCTGTGGTTTCTTACTTCTAGTAAGTGTCCAGTGATGCTGAAATTCTTAGACTATGACCCACATCTCATTTACTGAAGTGGATGTTTCCACAATGGAGTTAAAAGGTGCACAAAACTTTGGGTGATCATTAAAATGAAAGCTTCCAAGAGCTAATGTAGCAAATATATCAATATTGCTCATGACCAGAGCTGTCTGATGCATTTACCTTTGTAAAAGTTAACCTTTTGGCCCTAACATAGATAACCCAGATGTCCTCTATCCACATCAGTCTATGTGATAGCCAGATATCTTTGTGAAGCCAATTTTCTCATCTTCTTTGTCTTAGGGCATTCCTTCTTGAAATGTGTGCTTGTCAAAGCCCTTGGGAATATATTTAATTCATTACTCTGATTCTTTCCAGGTTTATAACCCAGAAAATATCTTTCTGAGAGCCTGTGGAATACTGATGGAGACAGGACCACTGTTTACAGATCTGGAGAAGGGAGGAGCTTAATCTCACTGGACTGCGGTTTATAAGCACAGATGATGTTACCAGGAAAGAAAAAAATATTATTGTAAAATGTCTTTGTCAAGGATACTAACTTTAGTTTAGTCATGCTGAAAACCTTCAAATTTTTACACATGTCTGAACTATATCATCTTTATTATTTTTATTGACCTTAAAAGTATCTTCTATGAAGCAGCGTTGAAAATCCTATTATGGTAAAATTATGATAAGTAAATTGGTAGATCTGAATATGTCAACTGTAAAATGTCCTTGATAGTTTATGTATAGTTAAATCTCCTTTCAACTTTGTAAGGGTAAAAAAAAAATGTAATACAAATTGTACTAGGAAAAAAAATGCAAAAATAAAAAAAGATCAACAAAGTAAAAGACAAACAATACAAAGATTTTTAAAAGGTCCCAGGAAATCCATAGAAACCCTAACAATAACAAACTCTAACCCACAGCAATAGGAACCCTAAGTAAGACATACCGACAGCCATCAAATGCTTGTTATGTTTAATATATCCTGTGTATAGCTTCTATTCACATGTAAAGTTCATAAGATTACTGGCACTGGGTGTACACAACAGCTTGACTCTTCTCCTCACAGTATTTGTGAGTCAATTGCTCCTGTTATTTTCCTTTTAGGTGTGAATGGACTTGAGTACAGAGGAGTTTCATAGCTAGTCTAAACATGCCTAAAATCATACTAGTAATTTGTCCTGAATTTTTAACCCAGAAATTTATTTCTGCTGTTTGAGAAATTAAATGTTATATTTATATATTATATTTTATGAGAAAAATAACAATGTTACGTCATTTTACAATGGTTTCAAGTTAGTCTGAAATTTAAGGATTCAGAATTGCAGCCAGACCTATATCTGTACTCCACTCTTTACATTTGTTGGCTTTTTACAATGACAAAGGACTAATTAAAATGGAAAGACATCTTCAATTCATGTCAATCCTTTAAGTGTTGCTGTTGGTTATCAAATAACTGATGATCAAACATATTAGGGCACCAGTGTGTAATGCAATACACACACACACACACACACACACACACATATATATATCTTATACAAATAATCAATATACGTCATATATCATATAAATCATATATAGTAGATACATATTGTTATTGAGATTATAAGTCATTTGGATAGTTGATGCTGCACACTAGAAACTGTAATTTCACTAATTGATTTCAGGCTTGCTTTGGCATCGCTTCCTCAACGTTACATGAATGAGATGCAAAAAAAAAAAAAGCAGTCATATCATTTTATTCAGATGTGAATCATAAAATAATATTTGTATTCAAAATCATATTATGAGAAAAATTATGACAAGTAAATCTGTAGATCTGAATATGTCAATTGTAAAACGTTCCTGATAGTTTATATATAGT
Source organism: Peromyscus eremicus (assembly GCF_949786415.1). Taxonomy (NCBI): domain Eukaryota; kingdom Metazoa; phylum Chordata; class Mammalia; order Rodentia; family Cricetidae; genus Peromyscus; species Peromyscus eremicus. The sequence goes on along the minus strand of NC_081434.1, from coordinate 15,412,681 downwards.
TAAATCCCCTTAAAACTTAGTAAGGGTAAAAAAGGTAATATAAATTATACTAGGAAAAAGATTGCAAAAGTAAAAAAGATCAACAAAGTAAAAAACAAACAACCCAAAGATTTTTAAATAGTCCCAGGAAATCTACATGTGGGAAGTAAGCAGAGGAAAAGGTGAGTAATGAACTTCAGATTAAATCACCAATGAAATGCTAGTTCACACCTACTGACAGTGCCAGGGGCTGAGGCCGGGGTGGATCAGGATCAGCCCTCCTTCCCCAGCTGTGGAAATGAAAAACACCATTCAATTTCAGTGCTTAGTGCTGACTGTCAAATTGACAGGATCGAGTGTCATGGTGGAGATAACCTTCTATGTATGTCTGTGTGGTCTGATCAAGATTAGGTTCACTGATGTGGGAAGACTCAATAATGTGTGGGTAACATCCATCCATGGACTGGGTCCTAGATTGAATGAATAAAGTGGAGCAGATAAGCTGGGAATCAGTATTCATCTCTCTGCATCCTGACTGCAGATTCAATGTAACCAGCTACTTCAGACTCGTGATACTGTGTCTTCTGCATCATGATGGATGGTACTCTAAACGTGAGGCATAATTTTTTTCTTCCTTAACTTGCTTTATATGGCTCTTTTCTCAGACCAACAAGACAAATAGCTAACACTCATTCTGGAAGGCAGTTTGGGTGTTTCTCAGAAGGCTGAACTAGTCATGTGATCGAGGATTCATACTCTTGTGTATTTACCTAATGTTTTGGAAAAAAATATGTTCACAGAAAAACCTTTATGCAAATGTCTGCATGCCTATATAAAAATTACCTCCTCTGGGTGACCTAGTAAACAAATGGTGCTGTGTCTATTCCATAGGATACTCTTCAATAAATGTTAGTGACTCGTTACAAAGCAACATAAAAATAATTTTGATGAGTTTTCTTAACTAAAAGAAGAAAGTCCAACTTTGATTCTAAACATTTGACACACTGAAAAAGGAACAGCTATAGAGAGATTAAAATGCTCAGTGATTGCCAGACTTCAAGATGAGGGTGTTAGGCAGGCTTAGGGAAGCAGAGAGGAATTTTAGGGCAGTTAAACTGTCTTCTGTGGTACTGTAATGGTGACCACAAAGAGTATGCATTATATAAAACCTATGGAATGTACAGCACACAAAATAAACCTTAAGGGACACAGCTGTCCCCATTTCGTTTCTATTCCTGTAACAAATACTTGAACAAAAAGAAACAGAGGGGAGGAAAGAGTTTATTTAGATTACAGTTGCAAGTTGCAATCCATCCTTTTAGGGAAGTCAAAGCAGGGAGAACTCAAGAAGGAAGTCACATCACAACTGCAAGCAAGAAAGAAGAGAGAATATACGTGTCTTTGATCCCCTTCCGTACAGTCCAGGACACCCAGCCTAGGGATAGTGGTCCAAGACAATGGGTTTGATCTTTCTATAGTAGGTAAAGGTGAAGATAATTCCCTGGAGACTTGCTTGCAGGCCAACATAATCTAGATGATTCCTCACAGACATTGTCTTTCTGGATGATTCTGGACTGTGTCAAGACGACAGTTCAAACTAACCAGCACAATGGTGGACATTTGCTTACAAAAATTATCAACATTTTCTTTTCCTATTAAAGTAAATTTAATAAATTACCTTAAATTGTAAGTGATGAGGATGATTTTATATACTTATAAATGAGTATAGAACTTTTTTACTATCTCTTGGTAAGCATTCACTAAATGTCAATTTGGTTAAAAAAGATCAAGTCTAGAAAATTTTCACTACTAGTAGAGCTAAAAATGACATTATTGATTGTGTTGGTTTGAATGAAAATGCCCCCGATAACCTAATATAATTAAATAACTTTGTCTCCAGTTGGTGGAACAGTTTGGGAAAGATTAGGAGGTATAGCCTTGTTAGAGTAAGTGTGGCCTTCCTGGGGGAGGTGTGTCAGTGAGGGTGGTCTTTGAGATATCAGACGCCAAGCCCTGGGTCTCCGCCTTTTGCCTGTGTATCAGGATGTAACGCTCCTAGTTTGACTCTTTGCTTGTCTGTTGCCGATCATGATGACCATGGACTAACCCTATGAAACTGTAAACAAGTCCTCAGTTAAGTCTTTTCTTTTATAAGACTTGCCTTGCCTTGTCTTTTCACAGAAGTAGAACAGCAACTAAGACGTAGCCGTATGTTATCTTTTTACATGAATGAGTTCACATCCCCAATGCAAACCTAAATATTAAGAATTTAATAATGTCAAGGTACTGTAAAGCTAAAAATTCCTAGCTTGTGTGACCGTAGACCCTAAAATAAATAAAATATATCAATATCTATATATTCTTTTTTTTTATTTTTTAAGATGGGTTAAATTGTTCCAACACTAGTTAGCAATTTCTTGAAAAAAAAACTTGAATACCACTACTAGGATGCTTAAGTCTTAAATATGTAAAAAGGAAAAAAATCATATTTATGAACAGAATCTTCACTGTCAGGCAAACTTTGTCTAACACATGAACCTCATGTGATATCCACTGTGAAACTCCTTTCTTTATGTACAAAACAGAAATAATAAACAATATGAATGCATTATGTGACATTTCTCAAGGTTAATACATTTAAAGTATAACATAATTTCTGATATTGTTAAATGCCTCATGACAATTATATATATATATATATATATATATATATATATATATATATATATATTCCTGATATTTTTGAGAAAATATTTAATTTCACAATCAAAAATTAAAACTTAAAGCCTCAGTAACTGTACTTTACCTTAGATGGAGAGAATAAACGTTTAGGTTTAATCTTTTTCCTTTAATATATAATAACTGAGTAATTTTCAATGAACATCTGTTATTTATGACTGTGCTATACTCCTATGTGCAGTGTTCCTTGGTTGTATCATGACGACAATGACTAACTTTAACTGAAGTCATAATGTTTCTTGATATTTATTAAAGTGAGTAGGTAGATACATGACAGAGATAGAGTATAGAGTTTTGGGAAAGTTATTTTCTCTCCTTTTATTCCTTCTCTTCATGGAACAACAGTTTAGTTGTAAATCAAAATATGGGTTTATAGGTGAAAGTCTGATCGCATTTCTGATTTTTCCACTCTTGGAAAAAGTCACTTATAAGGTAGATATTAGATACAACCATCAACTCTCAGCACTTTCAAAAGTTTAAGAGTATAATGGTCAAAGCAGAAATAATTTGCAATATTATTTTTTTATGTTATGGCACAACAACAATAACACGTCTTGAACATGGTGTGAAAAACATGTTGTGCGGTATAAAATATTATCACATCCTTGACATTACAAAAGGAGCTAAAAGCAAATTTATTTCTATGGAAGTCTTTAGATTAATAATCACAGCCAACATATGGGCTCGCATTCATCTGGGGAGTGGGATGTGTTTCACATTGTTTTCATTTCTCTCTCATGTTATGAGCTTTGTATATACTCAATTTTCATTTTAATTAAGCAATATAGTAACAGAAAGGATATTGGCAGGATTGGTGTTTGACAGTTAGAACTGAAGAAAAAAATAGTGCTTTAAGCCTCTGGAATTAATGCAACTGCACTGATAAGTAAATAAAATACGTGTTTTAAAAAGTATTCACTTTCAATACTCTGAGCTATATTCTGTAGCTCACTGCTAACAAGATAGGTTTAGCTCTAACTTTTATAACTAATTATGTATTTTTTAACTTGGAATGAGGCTGCTACAGTAAAAAGACATTTCAAGTTCAAAATCAGAGCAAATATATAACTTGATATTAACAGCAAAAGTGTGACTTCTGCACAATCTACTAGATGGCTATTATGATCCCTACTGCTTGAAAAAAAATAGCAGCCAGTACATTTTCAAGTCACTAAGTGAAGTTCTCTTGTAAAACTTTTGCTGTATGTTCTGTAAATGGAATGGAGAGTCAATATTTCAGATACATGTTCGTAAAGTCCATCATGAACTTCATTTTCCTTGTTTTATTAATCTCTGATTAAACCATGTTTCTTTGGCACAGCTGTAGTAAAAGGGTATTATCACTGGCCTAAAGAATGGTAGAATAAAGAGAAAAAATACAGATAACTAGCCTCATTCATTTCAAATTAGGACAAAGAAAACTTTATAAAAATCCTTAAGCAGGTTATGATTTCAGCAGTCGAGTAAGCAGATTTCTTTTCAAAGACCCTAGAAGTTACAATGTTATACTTTCTGAGTATCTATAATATCATCATATATTCCATAAATTCTAAATTAATGTATTATGTCTAAGGACTTGTTTAAATTATTGTAGGTTCTAATATCAAGGTACCTGGTGAAAAGGAGGATTAACAATTAACAAACCAATCATTAAGCCAATGTTTACACTTAAATTATCAAGTACAAAAGTTAATAGGCTTGACATGTTTATACGATCCTTCAACATGCTTCTATAGGGACAAGTTGATGGGACATGTCCTTTTAATGTCAAGTATGAGACTTGAGAAATAAAAATTCAAAGCAAATATAAACATAATTTAGCTTCATTTGGTCCCCCAAGTCCCTCAACTATGTCCTTCATTTATAGGCAATAAAACTAATCATAATTATGTAGTTAATTAAAATTATAGCACTGAAGAGACTTGCTTTTTATGGATTTACCTTCACATTGAATTTATTTCTGTTTTTTAACTTCAGAACTCTATGTTGTCCAGCCACACCCAGAATGCCTGACAGCTAGTTCCTATCCTTACTATGAACCAAGCACTTACATGTCAATAAAAACAGAATAGCAGTGAGACTCCATCAGGCTAAGGATGGAAAACAACAATGCAATACTTTGTCATTGGGAAGCACTTTTCTGCTAGCCATTTGTTTACTATATAAAATTATCTTCCTTCTATGATTCTCTCATAAATAAAGACAACTTTTCATTTAGAAGGCAACTACCAACATCCACCCATTATTATTAAAGGCAGTGCATACTAAGTGAAGTATATATGTTCTGTGACTTCCATATAGAATCATTTAGAAAATGACTAGGAAGGTTTAAGCACATGTAATTTTACTCTTGGTAAATTAAATAAAATGTACTTGGAATTAAAAAAAATGCACAGTGATGTATATGTATAAACACATGTAGGTATATCTATGTTTATTTATTTAAATAACCTACTATACTTGTTGATGATTTATACAAGTCAATAATGTCTATACTTTAGGGAGTAAAAATATCTCCATGCAAAATTAAAACTAATGCCCAAAGTCCTATTCACTGATTTTCTTTTAACTTCATCAAAATAAACCAAGTAGTAAATATCCTTCAACTAGATGTACAATAAAGAGTGATAAATGATATAAAACATTATAAAATCTTACCCAAAATGCCATTCAAATTTATTGATTGACTAAGCTATAGCACATAGCCTTTTTAGTGTAGTGCAAAACTTGCTATTGGATGTGTGCTATAAAGTTGTCATTGGACAGAAAGAAATATGTATTTGGACCCGTGCAAAATGATTTATTATGAAAATAAGATTTTTTTAAATCCTTTCTACATTCATCTGAATTGCTATCAGTTCTACATACTCTTAGTAAAGATGTAATCCCTTACAAATAAGAAAAACATCTGAGGCCATTTGTCATGTAGGTAGAAGATGATAGGATCAGCAGCTCCTAAATGGACATGGAGTGTATAGAGAAAATTTTAGATACTTCTTTATAAGATTTATTATGTTTTATTTTTGGTTTATTTTTTCTGATTATACGTTACAAGTATTTTGAAGCATTATTTTTATGACAATAATATGAAAGCCAATAACACAAATTGTGGTTTTTGAGCATTAAGTAGATTAAGTAATGTTTTGGGTTCTTTATTTATTTTATTTTTTGAGATGATAATATAATTACATCATTATATACTTCCTTTTTCTCCCTCCAAGCACACTTATATGCCCCTCCTTCCTCTCTTTCAAATTCTTGGCCTCATTAATTTTGTTACATGTAGTTATGCATATGTATTTATATATATATTACTAAATATAACTTCCTAAGACTGCATAAATCTTGATTCTAAGTTTTCATTGTTGCCCATTTGTTACATGTAAAGCTATTACCAGAAAATACATTAATAATGAATCATCTCTTCTTTTAAAGTAAAATTAATACAAATTTAAAGCATAATCAATGTTTCCACTTAATCACTGCTCTCTCTTTGAGAGCTAATACAATGCCAAACACTTGTTGAAATAAGATTGCAAGAAATTTCTTTCACCTTCATAGTAGTGAAAAACAAAAGAAAGAAAGCTAGATGCATTATGCTGCAGTCCTGAAAAGCTGATGGGCCTCATCAGATTCACCTGGTGACAGACATAGGTAGCAAAGCATTCTGGGAAGCCTTTCACTGATATCTGTTTACTTGCACTTTCCAGCTTTGAAAATTTCCTACTATACATTCATGGTCCCCCCTCCACCTTCAGATCCTGCATAGAAGGCTAGGCTTTCATACCACAGTATTCCATGTAATTTTTTTTCTAGTTACTTTGTTTTTCTTCAAAAGTTTAATTGAAATCAAAGCAAAATTTACAAAAAAAAGTGATAAAAATTTGGAGACCATTACACACTAAATACCTGTAAGAAAGAATTATGTATAAGTAAAATTCACAAGGAATTCAGGAGAAATTAGAATTGTGCAATCCTGTAAAGTGCAATTTTCTTTTATAAATCCTCAAGACCTGGTTGAACTAGGAAATAACACTGTGCTGCTTGTCATTTCTGTAGCTGCTGCTCTTTGCTACCTGTGCCAATCTGGCTATCAGAGGCTGAGGTCTTGAATAAATGCACAGTAAATGAAGTATTTTTTTTTCACAGTGTCTGGAGAGTAATACAATTTACATAAATATAATTTTGAAATAACATTCTGAGTTAATGCATTTCATGTGATACCTCTTCTCTGTCTAGTAATATTGTCACACTTGAATATGCCAACAGAATGTCTGATCACTCCATTTCTCAAATACATTCTCCCAAATCTTATTACATAAGGCTCTGCTCACCTGATTAAATGGCAAGGCTATTCTGTTTGAACAAGGAATATTAATAAACACAGAATCCTCCTTGATATTTTTCCATTAGAAAATATCATCTCAAGTGTCATAGCAGTCATCTTCATCTTTGATACTTAGGTAGAATGAAATATAGTGATTTAATCCAAGTAGAAAAAAAATTCCCTTGTCTAAACAGAGATGATGAACTTTCTGTTTTTTGCTTCAATTATTTGTGGTATTGTGTACATTAAAATAGCACAGGGTGAAACCACATGATGTCTGAATGAGTTTCAAATAGAAATGTGGAAAAGAAGATCTCAGGCCAGGCGGTGGTGGCGCACGCCTTTAATCCCAGCACTGGGGAGGCAGAGCCAGGCAGATCTCTTTGAGTATGAACGAGGCTAGCCTGGGCTACAGAGCAAGATCCAGGACAGGCTCCAAAGCTACAGAGAGAAACCCTGTCTTGAAAAACCAAAAGAAAAAAAAAGAATTCAGAAATAAAGTGGAAATGAATGATATTGACATTAAATATTGGCATAAAATAAAATGTGATTCTTTAAAAAAATTAAAAATATCTGTCAGTCCTTCCATGTTACTGCCGACTCCTTATTTCATTCATCTGACTGATGTGTGCACTCTCCACAACTTCAATAACTTTTAGGCATTTACAAATTTATATTCAATTTGTGAGCATACTCTTTTACCATCCGACAGTTTGTATTCTTCATAAGATTTCTTTTTACTAATTCTAGTCATTCACTGACATGGGCATCTGTCAGGCTAATCTAATCAGGCTAAAAAAATGCTGTTTCTATTAATGTAGAAATAGTGCAGTATGATTCAAATTCGTAGGAAGAAAATATTTCTCCAGTTCCAAGAGCAGTAATAGCTGAGAACAAGACAGAGCTCCACTTATAGATTTGTCCAAATTTTAAAACGAAGTAGAGTGGGGGAAATAACATAAATGGCAAGTTTCACTAAATTTGACCAAAAGTGGAATCACCCATCAACAAAACTGAGCACAGAATTGCACCAATCCGACGGTTTTGTACGCATTGAAGGGTGACTCTGTATTACATCCACATCACAAGTAGAGTCTGGCCAATATCACAAAGTGCTTCAACACATCTTCCTATTAACATTTCACTCATTCTCTGTTATAATTGATGATTCATATGGTTTCTAGTTGTAGAATTCAAAGAAAGCCACATTATTGCATAGGAAACTGTCCGTGGTTAGGAATCTTTTGCTCCAAACTCAGAGATTCTTGTACAATACATTCATCTATTTGTCAATCATTAATACCTGTCAAGCACTGTTAGAATAACAAGTAATAACAGGTATAGAAGGTCTATCCAAGAAAAGGAAAAATAATATAGGAAAGACACATTTTTCATGAGGTGAAAAATACTACAAGATTCAGAATGAAGGAAACAGATACTTTAAGTTAAAAGTTTTATCAGCCGGACTATATCCAAAAGCTGACAGTTGACTGAAGTCATAAAGCATGTTGGAGAAGAGTGAAAAACCACTAAATGATGGATTAGCTCAGCAGGTAGAAAAATATCAAAGAGGCCAGTGATGTGTGTGTGTGTGTGTGTGTGTGTGTGTGTGTGTGTGTGTGTGTACACATACACATATATAAGTAATATATATATATATATATATATATATATATATATATATATATATATATATATATATATATATCAGAGCCCTCTCAGAAGAAGAGAAAGCTTATGCTTATTAAGAATGCAAGTAATGATTACTCTGCATAGTTATCATGTTCTGCATTAACCAAAACATGCATCATCCTGCTGAAACATCATAAACTGCTTCAAGAACAGTTAATATAATCACTATACACAGTCCTAGATATGGACCACAAGATAGATTCACATCTCCAATATTCTCTATCACCAACCAATCATACCAGATTATATTATCGAACACACGTATTCGTGTTATTTCTACCCCTAAACTCCCTTGTTCAACCCCCACCAACTACACAATAAAATCTGCACTCATTTGCATGGTACAGAGCAACCTGGAGAATTCTTGAATCTGCCTTTCCCCTACATTCACTTCCTGCAGTATCATCTCTGATAGAGAGTCATGCCATTTCGATCTTGAAAGATTGACAGAATCATCTATAATCAAATCTATGATTAAGGACGCTGGCCTTGCCTCTGAGGAAAACACTATTCGGACTGAGTAGATTATACAAAAAAAAAAAAAAAAAAGAGGTTGGAAGGGGCCAACGTGGTAAGAAATATTTCAGGGAGCTAGAAGTGAGAAATGGGAATATTATGCTCATGTTTCACTGTATGCATGTAGGACATTCTCAAGAATAAAGTAGATTTAATATTAAATTGGCATAACAATAAAACAAAAAAATGCATCCCTACAACTCACTGGCTACATATCTTAGCCTAAATGACAAGCTCCAAGTTCATTAAAGAGACCTTATTTCACAAACCAAAGTCAAGAGTGCTGCAAGAATGGTCCAGTCATTAAGAGCACTGACTGTATTTCCAGAATCTGGGATTCCATTCCTAGCACCCACCTGCTGACTCACAAGCATCTGTAAACCCAGTGACAGGGAGTCCAATGCCCCCAACAGGCTTCCCAGGTAGCTAACACACAATGTGGTATACAGACACACACGCAGGCAAAACACCTCCACGCAGAAATAAAATAAAATATACATGGTGGGGAGTGATCAAGAAAAGACATCCAATATCCACCCCTGGTTTCCACATACATAGGCACATATGCAACAATGTGCACTGGTACATGCACCCACATAATCCACAGAAGCATCAGACATGCCTAAACACAAAAGAAATTTTAAAATCACTTCAAAGAAAAATATGTAATTATATTAACCTCCATATTATGTCATAATAATTACGACAAATTTCCCCCAGAATTTTTTGGAAACAAGCCAAAATTTGTATTGCATCAAAATTTTCATAAATTAATTCTGTTATTTTATAAAATATGTCAAGGAACCCATGGAAATCACCCTGATAGAAATGGACATTTTCCTTCAGTGTCGTCTGACTCGTGTGGCTGACATTAAAACTGTCTCCTCCCAGAACATTGTGGCAATATTTAACGTTCAAGCTTTGACAGTGAAGTGTGGGAGACAGACTGATTTCTAGACAGCTGGAGATTAAAGAATAGATGTGCTTTACAGATTCTCTTAAATCTGAGCTCTCCCAGGATTTGAAGACTGCTCTCTTCAAACTTTTTACCATTTCTGGCTACAAGATTATGCTTGCTCATTTTATGATTGATTTTAGTATGCTGTGGAGTTTTGTGCAATAGTCTTGTATTAGCCTAAGCATTTTATTGATATCAGTGGAAATGTAGTCTTTTCTCTCAGGATATGGTGCTGTAATTTTTTTTTTTTTTTTTTTTTTTTTGGTTTTTCGAGACAAGGTTTCTCTGTGGCTGTAATTTTTTTCCATAGATAATTACTTCCTTAACTCTTAGATTCTTTGAAGTCAAGAACCCATGTAGTAAAAGAATGAAAGTACACAAAGTAAGGAATTTTGTATTATTAAAATATATCTTCCCAGCTTATTTCCCTTAGTTCTATGGAGAGAACACTCAATATGTCAGCTAATAGTTTATCACATTTGCTAATTTTTTTTTTTTTAAAAAATGAAACTTCCATTAGGATTTAGGTCATTTCAAATACATAGGAGCATATGACCACTTCAATTACAAGTCACATGCTGTGATAGTGTAGTGAGCATTTCACAATGGGGTTGTCTTATCCAATCAGTCTGGATTACTTTTTATTCAAATTTTCTAAGCAAGTTGATCTCATTCTTCTTATGTATGTATGTTTATTTTTCATCTGTACATCTACTATTAAATATGTTCTTTGATATTTCTTACCTCTCTACCAAATGCAGCAGAAGCCTGTGTATTCATAATAAACATCTTAACATACTTAAGATCCCTTACTTGGGGAAAATATGCCTAGTTTCCCAAGAAGAGTCATTATGGGGATTGTTTTATGAATTATCCTTTAGGAAAAAATTTATCCTACTTTAATACACATGTTATAAATTTGCTCACAACATGAATCTTCTCTAAACTGATTACACCCTTTAACTTTCTGACAGAAAAAGGATTATAGGAACACTCACAGAGATCACAGTGTGAATAATTTTCACAATCCACTAAAATCTGAGATCATTATATAGGTAATAAAATGTTGAAATATTTTAAGCAGACTGTGACAAACACACTTTCATTTTAGAAAATGTTCTTTTTATTGGCTATGAAGAATGGAATAGATTGTTTTCAACTGAAAAAGATGTTATCTACATAGAAGCTGGGGCTGATGGGTTGGTAAAATAATGACCAAAAGTGGAGTAGAAAAGGAAACTGACAAAATAAATGTATATTCTTAATGTGAAGAGAGAATGAACTTTAAAGAAAGAGACAACAGTAGGATCAAACATCGTAGGAAGTACAGAAAACATAAATCAAACTAGAAATGAAAACTTTACATTTGAATTGCAACAATAACCCCAGGCAGGTTGTTGGTGTACAAAGTCAACAGTCAGGTATAGATATTGTTTGTTCAGGTATCTCATAAAAAGTGTTTCTAAAAGTGAATGAACGAACTGATGAATGGTTAAACTAGCTGATAGCAATTCATCCTTGTACTCTTTTTTCTCTGAATAGTGCATGCACTGATTCTGCAAATATTTATGCCAGGAGCTGCTTTAGGCATGGGGAATATATTTAAACACCACAAAGCCTCGGCCTAACTTCAAGCTCTAAATTGTTTAATAACATGATGGCCAAAAAGCTCTTCCCTTTGATTCCACTGTATTCCCCCAAGAAAAACAATGGCTACTTGTGCTAATGAATGTTTGTAAAGAAAAACTAACAGGGAGTTACTTGGGTCCTAAAGTGCTGCAGTCCATTATCTCTCAGCAATGTGGCAATTCCGTTTTTGTGCATCAAGAGTGGAAGAGGCATGAGTCTGCAGTTAAACTTTTATGCAATGCTATTTACAGAAGTGAAATAAATATCCATCAATGATGTGATGTATGTAAAGACATCCATCAGAGGTTGGAAGAAGGAAAGGAAGACCCATGATTAATTGTTCATTCCTCAATTCACCAAGTAGTGAAATAAATACTCTTCAATTTAGCTACTGACACTTTTAGCATAAAGAGTTGGCTATTTGTTGGTTCAAATTGTGCATGTTACTAATTTCAGGAGAGAAATAAAAATCCATCAATGACATACCAAGTAATTGGAAATACTTTGAAGGATTTGTCCAGAGGTTTTATTTTCACAAATTGCCTACTTAGAAAAAAAAATCTGCTCTGATTTATTCCTATGTCAATTTCAGTAGAGAACTAGCTACAGAACAAAGTTTATACAAAACCATAAATGATAACAAACTCAATATAAGTCAGAGGTCATCATGTTATTCACATGTCATTTTACAGAAACTATCACAAAAAATAGTATTAAATGTTTAAAATTTTATTAATTAAAACAATACACAAAGTATTTTTGAAATTTTTGTGGATATTCATACTTGTAAGCACAAACAGTATGAGAACAAAATGCATGTAGTTCCTTTGTTCTATAAATTGCAAAAGAATGAGAAACGTTTATTTTTATTGAAAACCGTACAGCATCTCAAGTTCATTTAGTAGGACAGTGCTTTGAGGTATGTGACATGCAAATTTCTGGTAGCCAAAAGTAGACAGAAACATAAATGCCATATCAATTGCTTCATTGGAGATAACTAAACAATTTTAAACAGATTTAAATAATTCATTTCTAAAATACATGGATACCTAAGAGTACCATGATTGGACTTCTACTTCTCAATGTTATAACTTTTTTTTTTTTAATTTGAATAAGAAAATAATTCAGATGGATTGAGGAAGATTGTAAACCATGGATTACTGCAACTTATGAGGACAGGAAGTGAATTATGAAGTTAAATAATTATCCTACTAAAGTCTACAAAATGTTAATTATGTCCACTTAGTGTTTTTTTTTTTATTTACCAAAACTATCAGAATCAAAAGACTAAGTATTTAAATTATTCTTTTAGCTGATAATTATGTATTTTCAGGGAAGGATATTGATTTCATGAATAAATGATGCCTGGAGAAATCTTTGGTAGAATAGTTTAGGGCATAGACAATAATGATTGAAATGTTTAAAAATTATCTTAAAATTCCTTCTTCCTTCCTTTACATTTCCTCAGAATCCACCATAATTCTATGATCTGCTCTGTTTATTTAGAGTATCATATTCAGCTCCTGCTCTAAGGGGAATAAAGTAATGTACAAAACAAAAAAATGTAATCAATACAGCATCATTTTTCCATTTTGCAGGCAACTTAAAATGAAAATGTTTTCAGCATATTATATGAGTTCAAAATACACCTAGCCACGGCAACAACTCACCAACTTAATTTTCAGGATGAAGTGTCAAAGTCCCAGTTAGGGGTTACTCACATTTTTGTTTGGTGAAGAACAGAATGCTTGTTTTGAAGTCCCACAAGATGGACCACAATAATATCTAGTTAGCTTTTATTTCTGCTTGAAGATTAATAAACCAGCTCTAACACCTATTGATTTATATGAAGACATGACTCCTTAGTTCCACAAATTAAAATCAGGTTGCTTCTATAACTAACAATGAGAAATTACAAATGTTTTATAAGCAGAATATTAGGAGGGCAGCACATGCAAAATTATTTAATTTCAAAACTGGAAAGGCAGAGGATGCATAGAGGATTAGTGTGCTATAAGGGCATGTATATACATGCATGTGCACATACACAGAAAGATGGTTTTAACATGATTTTTAAAATATGTACAACTGTGAAACTGCAGTAAATACATAGTAGAAAAATTATGGATTTGATTTTACCATAGACAGCCACTGTTTAGGGGTCACTGTGATATAAGGCTTAGAGATTGCCCTGGGCAGGTAATTGGCTGATTGTTATCAGACCTGCTTTGTTTTGTTTTAAAGGATCCATAGACATTGGTTATGGCTGATGATGAAATTCAGTGGTAAAGTACTTTCTCTGCATGTACAATGCCATTATTAGTCCACTGCAAGACCCACATAATAATAATAATAATAATAATAATAATAATAACAACAAATGAAAACAGAATAAATATCAACAAACATATGTGTTAAATTCCCATCACTGGGACAAATTATCTAAGAAATATAACTTGTAAAATGAAAAATTTGGGGGCGCTTATGATATCAGTGGTTACTTGGATTTAGTGTGGGGGGCTGTAGTGAGGCAACACATCATGGCAAAGAGCATGGTGGAGGAAAAATGCTGAGGTCATGGTAGCCCGAAAGTGGGGAGAAGGGAGAGGAAGAGGACAAGGCAGGGAGAAGGAAGAAAGGTAAGGGAGACTGAGAAGAGAGAGGAAGAAGAGGGAAGGCAAAGAGAGGGGGAGGGGTACAGAGACATACAGAGGACAAAGTAGACTCTTGAAAGTCACGTTCCTAGTGACAGACCTCCCTCATCGAGGTGTCACCTCCTGACAGCCCTTCCATCTCTAAGCTCATCAGTAGACAGATTTTTGGAGAAGGAGTAAACTCATGATTCGAGTACATCTCAACCATGACCCAAGATGGGTTTCATGCGTTAACTCGTGAAACTTTTTGACTTATCAAAAGCAGGACACCATACTTGTACTTTTCTTTCTCTATGTTCATAATATTTATTATGATATACTTTCATGATGTTGGCAGCTGGTTAGTGGAGGCAAGTCCTTCTATCTTCTGTTAAACTGCCATCACGATTGCCTTAAATAGGACTGTTCATCACATATGTAAAGTATTCAGTAAATTATTATAAAAGAAAGTTACAAGACTTTGCAGAAGTGTGGGCTGATGTAAATGCTAAGATCACATTTAAAGTAGGGTAACCTATAGTGATCAGGTTGCCTAGTGACATAAGGACACAAGATTATCTATGCTAAATATCATCTTCATAGTTCTTCACAGTCACAGTCTTAACAAATAACCAAAAGTAGAAAGGGAATACGTTTATATTGGATAGATATAAGATTATAAGATATGAGATATATTAGATTGATAAAAGGAGACTTAATACTTGTAAAAAAACTAGCAAATCGTAAATGATACAGAATAAATGCCAATATAGGTAGAGACGTAAAATGGTGGACTCATTAGGACGATGGTTATTTTACCTGCTACTGTGGATTCTCCACATTTATCATGGAGTAGAAGGATCATTAATTTTATAGACATAGTCTTTAAAGAAACAGAGGGCCAGTGCTATAATTGCTAAATTATGCCAAAAGAATAGTAGGAGTTATGAGGCTAGTTAGTTTTTATTTATATGCTTGGTTTCACTTGCATAGTGACAATTTTATATAAATATACCAATTTATTTAGAAAGGGACATGTAATCACTAATTAAGGCAAGAGTCTTAGTATTGGTATATATCCAGCAACACTGACTAATTTAGAAGAGGTGTTTACTATATTGAATAAGAGGAGGTCATTTCTTAGTAATCGTCATGCCGCTCTTCAATTTTATGTACTATTGGGGAAAGAAAATTCAGTAGTAAAAGCAAAGACATGAGGAGATATATAGAAAAATAGTAACTCATGAAGCATACCTGAAGCTAATTTCTTTTTTTTTTTTTTCTCCTGTCCTGGATCTCACTCTGTAGACCAGGCTGGCCTCGAACTCACAGGGATCCGCCTGCCTCTGCCTTCCGAGTGCTGGGATTAAAGGCATGTGCCACCACTGCCCAGCAGATGTAAATGTTTTATATATATATATATATATATATATATATATATATATATATATATAATTTAATTTAATTTTACATATCAGCCATGGATTCCCCTGTCCTCCCTCCTCCCGCCCACCCTGCCCTCTCCCTGGCCCACCCCCCATTCCTATCTCCTCCAGGGCAAGGACTCCCCTGGGGAGTCAGCTCAGCCTGGTAGATTCAGTCCAGGCAGGTCCAGTCCCCTCCTCCCTTCACCCAGGCTGAGCCAAGTGTCCCTGCATAGCCCCAGGCTCCAAAAAGCCAGCTCATGCACTAAGGAATGGTCCTGGTCCCATTGTCTCGGGGCCTCCCAGTTTAAGCTAATCAAGTGTCTCACTTATCCAGAGTGCCTGATCCAGTTGGGGGCTCCTCAGCTATTGGTTCATAGTTCATGTGTTTCCACTAGTTTGGCTATTTGTCCCTGTGCTTTTTCCATCCATTTTTCCAAGGAAAAAGAGACCATGATAAATGAAGATCCCATGGGAATAGGAAGAAGCAAAGTGCTAGAGAGGTCCCCAGAAATCCACAAAGATACCCCCACAATAGACTACTGGCAATGGTCGAGAGAAAGCCCAAACTGACCTACTCTGGTAATCAGATGGCCAAACACCCTAACTGTTGTGCTAGAAACCCCATCCAATGACTGAGGGAACCGGATGCAGAGATCCATGGCCAGGCCCCAGGTGGAGCTCCAGGAGTCCAATCAGCAAGAAAGAGAAAGGATTGTATGAGCCAGAATTGTTGAGACCATGATTGATTTTTTTTCTCAGAGCTGAGAACTGAACCCAGGGCTTTGCGCAGCGCTCTACCACTGAGCTAAATTCCTAACCCCTTAATTTCTTTTTTATATAGAAGTGTGTGTAACAGAAACGACAACTCTCTTTTTAGGAGGCATTCAAGGGTATGAGTATACATATTTTTCTAAAAAAAAAAATTATAAATGTTGAAAAGTCTACCATATGTTCTCTTTCATTAATTCTCTGTAGAAATACCTTTTCACTATAATGGCAATTAACTAAAAGATTACATATTTAAGTAAAAGGGCAAGAACGGAGACTCAGATATCATTGTTCAATAAAGCCACCTTTGTTGACAAGGCCAGGAAAACCCAAATGTGCAATTACCACATTTGTAGGGCTATTGACACTGTCATATCTAACCATTAACACTGTACATCAAAAAGAACAAAGATGTCAGCTAATAATTTGTGATTACATAACTAAAATTAGCCAGGAGTTCAGTACTTTACTTAAATTGGCTTCTATTTGATTTATAGATGGATCAGGTATATGAAACTACATTTGAATTATATGTTAATAAATAGGAATGCGTTCAGTTTTGCAAAATTTTATTCCTGGCTTTGCAATATGGAATTTTATAATGATCTGCAGAAATGTCTCATATAAAAGTTCTCATAATAAACTCTAATTGAGGCTGAATTTTATTCTGCATATGTGTATCTTCAAGGCAAAGCAGAATATAAAATTGGACTTTGTATCATTTAACAAGTACATCTTTTCTAAAATTAAGTGCATGATTAATGTCAGGCTAATTGGGGTAGTTTTAATAACTGAAGAAATCACTAAAAACAGGTGTTGGGTAGCTCATATGGTTCTAATTATGTGACTACATATGAGATTTCTTTTTCTCTCTCTTTTTTCTTCTGCTTTTTCTTTTTTGGTAAAAGTCCTTGAAAAATCTCATGATTAAACTCTTCTCCCACAATAGTTGTGATACTGCTCAGACAGGACATGCACTTCTGTTCATGTATTAACTAAATATTGTATTATTTAAATAGATATTCTGACAAACATTCAGTTTTTGGAGCAGAAGCCTTTTCTGGTCTTCGTGTATGTATCTTTAGAACTATATTTTCCTTATTTAAAAACATCACTGCTTGTTCTATCCTCTGAGTACATCTAATTTTATTGCACTATCAAAAAATGTTTTTACTAGAGTAAAGTCAACAGTCACAATATATTTTAGAGAAGCAGGGCCTAAAGTATAATCCTGATTTTATTGATAGTTTGAGAAGTAAAATGAACATGTCTTGAAAAATAATATGAGTTCTATCACATTCCTATATTTCTTGACTAAAATTATATTTGCTGTTTGAGAAATAAGCAACATAGACTTGCATATCAGTGAGAAGTAGTTCAAAGAGTAAGATTCACTGAACAATTAACATTTCATTTTTGTTTCCATTGAGTTGGGACTTTTGAACTCTTGCAGAAGAATAGATAATTACAGTTTAAAAAGAAAAACTTTATGGGGCCAAATTAACTTGAATCTATAGTAGGAAAGAGGTATAAACTCCCAAAGAAGAAAAATCCAGGCAAATCATTAATATTCGCGTATAAAAAGGAATGAAGTATTCCAAGGGTGTTTAAACAAAAGGACCATATTAACTGCAAATCTGAAAGGGATACAAGTCTTGAAGACAGTGAGGTCATGAAGCTGCAAAGAACTGCATACATCAACCAATTTGTCATTTAATGTAGAATTAAAGAAACCTGTAATTTTAAGTTAGTTGAATCCTAAAAACCCAAACCAAATAAGCTTCTACAGAGCTTTTCAACTCTTTAAAGAATAGATTAGAACATCAAGTTCTTGGCCAAAGGAACCCATGAAAGCCCCCAAGTAAACAAGGCCATTGCTGATGCTATTGGTTTTTCTCCACAAAAGGATGCCTACTTAGAGCCTTCACCTCTACGGAGTAGTGTATGTTGTACCGCAATGTACTCTGCATCCTACCAAAGGAAAAAAAATAAACAGGAAACTAGCCACGAACTCTTTGACCTACAGTCGTGACTTGCCTACAAGATGTGCTAGTGCAGTAGCGGCACAATGCTTTTGGAGAGTAACCAACCCCTACTCCATGGGATGGACCCTAAGACTCTCACCACCTTGGATGATCAAGGACCTGAGGGTAGGCCATGGATCTATGGGAAAACCAAATACTCCTACTGTTCTGCTAAAGAGATATAATAAAAATAACTCTAATGACATTCGGCTATATTCATAGATGAGTATCTTACTCAGCCATCATCAGAGAAACTTCCTCCTGTAGCAAATGACAACAAATACAGAGATCCACAATTGGATAATATGTAGAGAGTGGAAGACTGGAAAATTCAGTCTTAGTAGAAGGTTTCCATCAAATCCCTCCCATTAGGGCTCAGGGACTCTGCAAAACAGGAGACAAAAGAATGGAAGACCCAGAAGGAATAGAGGACACCAAGAAGCAAGGCCCTGAAAACACAGCAGGTCCAATGTACATATCCACTAACATAAGCTGTAGTTATGCACAGGGCCTGCACAGGACTGTACCAGATGGGATACAATGCTGAGAGGAGTGGATGCAAACTCCCATCCTTAACCCAGAAGCTATCTATAATTGATAACCACTTACAAATGAAAAGTTAGTTTTTTTCCAAAGGAGTCTCATTGGGGATAAAAACTCCTCTTATGACACACATATCTGTACACACTTGAGCCCAATAAAAGCACAAAACAAGAAGTAATAATATATATAGAAATGAACTGTAAGGTTAAAAACACAAAAACGAAGAAGAAAATAAAATAAAAACTAAGTCCTGACAAAACATTATGAGAAAAACAACCTCCAAAGATATAATGAGTTTCTTATGTGCTGGGCATCTACTTAAGGGCCTGAACTTAAGTGTAGTTTCCTCTACATTTGTTCCCATCTATTATAGAAGGAAGCTTCTCTGATGGTGGCTGAGCAAGACACTGATCGATGAGTATAACAGAATGTCATAAGGCATCATTTTATTGCTATGTTCCTTAAACAAAAAAAAAATAATATTTTATTGTTTTAGGTGCATGGCCCATGTAGTCCCCGGTTCTTGGCCATCCAGGCAGTATTGTACATGAGTTCCATCCCACAGAGTGTGTAGGTGAATCGCTAAATGGTCTTATTAAATAAAAACCCAGAGCCAAGTTTAGAGGTGAATGCTGAAAGATCAGAGAAGCAGAACAAGCCACAGCTAACCCTCGCCAACTTCTTAGCCAATCCTGTTTCCTCAAACTAGAACCCTCTGAGTCCTCATCTGGATGGATCTCAGCTGAACTGCTGCTCAAAGGCCTCTATTTCCTGGT
The DNA here is from genome assembly GCF_949786415.1 of Peromyscus eremicus. Taxonomy (NCBI): domain Eukaryota; kingdom Metazoa; phylum Chordata; class Mammalia; order Rodentia; family Cricetidae; genus Peromyscus; species Peromyscus eremicus. The sequence continues at coordinate 15,392,670 of NC_081434.1, read as the reverse complement.
CCTCAAGCTTTATATACCTTTCTGCTTCCTGCCAAGGCATGTGTCTTTCCCAAGCAAGACATGAGATCTCAAATGCTGGAATTAAAGTTGTGTGTCACCATGCCTGGCTGTTTCCAGTGTGGCCTTGAACTCACATAGATCCAGATGGATCTCTGCCTCCCAAGTGATAGATTTAAAGGCTTGTGTACCACCATTTTCTGGCCTCTATGTCCAATCTCGTGGCTGTTCTGTTCTCTGACAATAAGTTTAATAGGGTACACAATAAATGAACCATAGGAATGGGCCTTAAATCCAGGTAGATAATAGTGGATTTCTCCCATAACTTTTGTGCTACTATTTCACGTGCTTACTTTGCAAGCAGGTTATCATTGTATATCACATGTTTTGAATCTGTGTTTGTGTTTACCTTTCTCTTCTGGTAGTGTGCAGAGTATCTTTCATGAGATCTTTGGAGGTTTTGCTTGTTTGTGTGTGTGTATGTGTATATGTAGGTGGGGGGGAACCTTTCTTTACCTTCTAGATCTTTTGCTTGTATACTGTTTTCTGATGCATTTTCTGTGTGTGAATGTGTATGTCTCAGCAAGTATGCGATTTCTGTTTGTTTGTTTTGTCCTGTACTGATGTGTTTGTTTGTTTTTGCTTTATCTGCTTTATTATTATTCCTTTAAGTGTCTGTGTTCTGATGAAAGAAAGAAAAGGAGTATATTTGAGTGTGTGAGAAGTGGAGAGGAACTGAAAGGAGTTGTGGGAATAGAAACCATAATCAGAATATATTATGTGAAAAAAACTAAATTTAAAAAATGCCAAACAACAACAACAAAGAAGAAGCAGTTTTAAGTCCCACTATGTAGTATTCCCAGACAATACATGTTAGTGTAGAAGACATGATTTCTAGTCTTTCCCAAGTTCCTAAACCATCAACTCTATGACAATACAGTGGTTGTACGTCTCACTAAAACTAACTTTTTAATCATTAAAAGTAATGTACATACAAGCATAGCACGTATAAAAAGGCATCAAGTGTGCTTGGAAATATTTAAAAATACGAAATGATTAAAACTAGGACTACATGGCCCATTACTTCAGCTGCTACATTACTATAAGGAAAAATCATTCAAATATTTTAAATGATTTAACCTCTGTGGTAGTTTGAGTATGAATTACACCCATAGGCTTATATATTTGAATGCTTAGTCATGATGGAATGGAACTGTGTGAAAAGAATAAGGAAGTGGGCTCTTGTAGGAAGGTGTGTCACTGGGGGTGGGCTTTGAGCTTTCAGAAGCCCATGCTAAGTTGAGAGACTTTCTCTCTCTCTTCCTCTTGCCTGCAGATCTGAACGTAGAACTCCCAACCTCTCTAGCACCATGTCTGCCTGTGTGCCAACATGCTCCTCACCATGACAACATTGAACTAAATCTCAGAAACTGTAAGCAATTCCTAGTTAAATGTTTACATATATAAAAGTTGCTCTGGTCACGGTATCTCTTCATAGCAATAGAATAGTGAGTAAGCCAATCTCTTTAGATGATTTTTTTTAACTAAATTTCAAAACCTTTCTCAAGTACATACTAGTGGCATGTATATTATACTATATAAATCAACAAAATATCATAACTTTAAAAATGTGTTTATATGAGAATTATATCTTTGAACATATTCATAAATAGTAATGAGGGTTTCTACAGGGAACACAGATGAACAAGTGGACTAAACCATGTGAAGGGAGATTTCTCCTTTTCACATGCAGTTGCAAACCTATTCTTTTGATATTATGTGCATTTGTTTCTGGATCAAGAAAAATATACTATTTACAAATCATTAACCCACATTACCCTGGAGATTATTTTATAATCATTTCTTAAAAAGGAAATCAATCAACAGAACACAAAGAAAGTAAATGAATTATATTTCTTTTCTTTTTTTTTTTTTTTTCCGAGGCAGGGTTTTTCTATGTAGCTTTGTGCCTTTCCTGGAACTCACTTGGTAGCCCAGGCTGGCCTCAAACTCACAGAGATCTGCCTGTCTTTGCCTTCCGAGTGCTGGGATTAAAGGCGTGCGCCACCAAAACATAAATTATCCACTTGAAATAAAATTCCATATTTTACACATTCGATCCTGATATATACTTACTTATGTTTACTTTCTTTGAAGCAACATATTCTGGCCACTATCTCAAAGGCTGGTGTCGAAATTTTAGCTCATAGTTACCTCCAACTGACATGTGTCTCTAACAACCAAGGACAAAAGAATCTTAATCTTTCAAGAACCATCTGACTTATACAAGTTTTTGTTTTAAGAATGAATGTCTAAAGACTGTAGTAATAATTCAGCAGTTAGTACTACTTGGTGCTCTTATAGAGAACTGACTTTTGGTTCTCAGCACCCACTTCAGGCAGCTTACATCCCTTATAACTAGGTTTTGGGGGATCTAACACCTTCAGGCCTCTGGTAGCACCTGTATGCAGGCCATACACATACAGACATGCACGTACAAATATATACACATTAAATTAAATAAATAAAAATGGGGTCTAATTGATGAAAATATGACAATTTTCATTATTAAGAGAGGTACTTTTAATATATTATATTATAGTTCATTATATATTATTAAGAAATCAATATAGTATAAAACAGTTCCTAAAAAAGTTGCCTTTTGGGGGTGTTTATGTTTCTAGCAAACATAAAAATATAAGTAATATCATGCTCATTTAACTTATACAGGTTCTAAAATTTTTTGATAATCTAGAATACTAACTTTCAAAGGAATTAGCTCTGAGGCTTATGCTATATGGTCTTATAATATTAGATATAGTCTATGCTTTTTTCTGCCTGTAACACCTTAATCATTGTAGATTTATTATGTGAAGAGTAATTCAAATGACTTGCTCCTCAACTCACTGGGATGGAAAGACGTTCTTAAAATCTAGAAGAAGACGTCATGAAACACATTGGTTTCAGGCATTTCATCGAATTTTCTGAGCACAGATCATAAAAAAAAGAAACATATCAGAAGAATGAGAGGATGTTCTTAAAAACAATAATACAAACATTTAGTTTAAAAGATCATCGCTGGCTTTGTTTTCAATTCTAAATCAGGTAGTAGACAAAGAACAATGTGTCGTTCAGTAAGCTGAGCAGAAGTTAGTCTGGACGAAGCAAATGACAGAGCATGAACAACCTCCCCAGAGTAGACTGATCCTGTCAGCTTCCATGGAAGAAAAGGACAGTGAGATGAATTAATAGGAGAATAAGGCATTTCCAAAGATCAGGCTCATTTAGGCCACTTCCGTTATGTTAAGGAGTGGAGTTCCTTATCAGTGGATTTACACTGACCCCTTTGGAAAACATGACTGCTGTCCCTCGTATCCTGATCTCAGAATGTCAGATAAAGAGATTAATTTCAACCCATGTACAGGAACCTTAGTGTGAGTGAGACTGTTTTTACTTTCAGCCGTTTCTACTGGGGCTTATGCAGAAGCAAAACAATGTTTCTCAACCTCTGGGTCGCAACTCCTTTGGGGGTCAAATGGCTCTTTCACAGGGGTCGCCTAAGATCATCAGGAAACACAGGTATTTACATTATAATTAAAACCAGTTTCATAGTTACAGTTGTGAAGTAGGAACAAAAATAATTTTATGGTTAGGGGTCACCACAACATAAGGAACTGTATTAAAAGGTCGTAGCATTAGGAAGGGTGAGAACCACTGCCTTAAAATATAAATTCTACTTCATCACATTAATTACATATGTACACTCATCACAGAATTTAACAAAAAAACTAATTTTTGACTTACATTCATTCATATTAATTATCATACTTAAGTGACATTGATTAAATGTCGGTATATCCAGAGTAATGAAAAATAAGAACTTTCTCCAGGAAGAAAACAAAAAACAACTTTATTCCCCCCAAATAAGAATTTTTTCCTACTGTTTAAGGAAAATTATACTCTTTGATGCATATCCTTTTATTAAAGAAGTTTCCCTTGCTAATTAGTATTTCAAATAAAATTTTCCATTAGAACAATAAGATCAATATGTACAAATATGAGAAAAAACATGTTCATATTTCATAGTAATTAACTTATGAAGTGATATTTCTACACAGCAAAAACTGATGCTCCCATCTGCAAAGCCATCTTGTCTTTACATAATTTATTCAAACCAATGTTGTTTATGAACCCTGGTACTCCTTCTCTTCTATACTTCAGAAGTAAATCTACTTTTATTTTTTATCTTTTCTTACATTTAAATGTTCAGAAAATTTGTCCTTTTTCCTCTCTCTATCTTGATCAAGGGCTGTTTCACACAACAAATCTCAGTAATCAATTTCCCCAACTTCATTCAATTTTTGCCAAGCAGACATTATAAATATTTTTCATTACAAAGAAACTATAATTCTGCTTGGTAATATTTTATTATAAATCATTTGATTTTGTGTTTTTAACTCATGCTTGTATTTATCTCTTTAGAATGTAGATTTTAATTTACTTTCTGTAGCTTGTTCTGTCTGTATTTCTTTAGCATAAGCTCAAATATGCAAAAAAGGAAAATATTAATCACTTCATGTTAGATCAGCGTAACAATAATGTTGATGTGGAATCTGTCGATCATTCCTCTATGTTCAAAGTATGAACTTAAAATAATAAGTCAACCAAATAACACATTGGATTTGCATATTTCTTCCATTGTAAAGGTATAAATAAGAAGCAGAAAGACAGTCCTATTACAAAGATGGATAAGAGGAAGTGTGCTGAGACAAGGCAACTGAATGGCTTTAATATGTGTGGCTTTTCTTGGCTGACATTTTAATAATACTTCTTTAGAGCTGCATTGTTCTCCTTTACTTTTCAATTTCCACGAAGAGAGACTATTATCCTAATTAGAGCTCTTACCTCTTGCTAGAGAAAACTGTGTGTGTAAGCTTACTTCATCTTCCTCCAAGGAAAAGGCAGTTTCTACTGTTAGGACAAAAAGTTGATAAAGTTTCTCATAGAATCAAAATTTTCATAGACTTATAAAACTTTAAGTATCTTAGATGAAATTCTTATTCAATGTCATATGCAGGTTGAGGAACCATGATGTGAAAGTCCAAAATCCAAACTGATCACAAAACAAAATACTTAGAGTACACACATAATGACCCAAAGGAAAACTGACACCACAAAACTTTAAATTATGCAAAGAATTTCTTTAAATACAGTTTTATTTTCTTTACCCAAGAATGCACACGTAATCTAACACACATACATGCAAAGATAGAAAGTGTGAAAATGAAACAAATAGATTTTGTGTTTGGATCAGAATTTTATCTTCAAGATAGCCTATTAAATATAAATAATATATAAGTATATATTTTTTTAAAAAAATTATAAATATATCAAAGCATAAAAAACAGCCAAAGTCAGACACACTTCCATTGGAAAGCACTGTAGATCACAGAACAATATCTAATGGTACAATGTTTCATGTTTGAAAGCCATCTTTGGTTAAACATCTTAAATAATTATACCATATTGAACTAATCTGTTGAACGAAAATACATTAGGCATTTTTTTGGTTATAGATCTGCATCAACAGTGTCAGTCAGCTATGTATTGAAACTATACTTTTGTTTCCAGGAAGTTGGGAAAAAGTAAACTACAATTTAGAGCATAGCATTGGACATGTTGAATTCATGCAAATGAAGTCATGTGTTGGCAATGAATGAGCTACTATAACAGTACTCAAGACTATTTAAAGTATATGAAAAGAAAGATCTAGATTGCATGCAGACATATACATAAGAATCTTGAGCATACATTGACTTTATAAGTGTTGTGGAGAGGAGCTGGAACCAACAGCCCAAGGATATGAGAGTCTGACTACATTTGGTACTTGTCAGAACACGGTGGAAAACCAATATGATTGTTGGCATTATAAATTAAGAAATGATTATAAAATATTTACTTTCATTTACCTCCTCAAATTCTATGTCAATGCTCTACTACAATTTACGAGAAATAGTCTGCAAATGTATACACCTGAACGCTGTTTTCTGAACATCAGCATCAGGACAGGACTGGAAAGAGCACATGATTCCAGATGCCAACAGGCTTCGGGTGACTTTAAATTCAATTCAATTGGTATTATTTGTATCCTGCAATAGCTGATTCGAAATACCCTGAGAATAGTGTTTTCTTCTAAAATTAAATTACAGAAACCGTAATATTATATAATGCCATGCATTCAAAGACATGTTTTTGGCTTTAAGACAAACACAAGTTACCCCCCTTTGATTCTCTGCTGTGAATTAAAAGGATCCTCTCCCTCCATAAAATCCCACATAATGTGGTAGTATTTGGAAGGAGGTAGATAGATCATGAATTTAGAGTTCCCAACAACAATTTCTGTGCTATTATCATAAAAAACACAGAGAGATGATTTTTGTATCCACTCTAAAGAAGCATAATACAGCCATCTGCAATCAAGAAAGAAAACATCCTGAAACAGAAGTGGATGGCATCTTATTCTTGAAATTCCATCCATTGGAACCACGAAACATGTCTGTGGCTGAAAGCACCTGAAGATATGATATTGTGTTAATGCTACCCATGCTGATTCCTGATACACACTCACAAAACAAACTTTTGCTCAAAAATCAAAGTTTGATATTGATTTTACAAATCTTCTCTAATAGATTAATAAACATAGACAACAGTAAAATGACTTCAAACAAAATATTACATACTAAAATAAGTTAAAAGTGTCCACAATAAAATCAAGAGCAACAAATAAAGAAAACATCAATGGATTTATCTAGCCCTTAATTATCTTGCTCTTCATTATAGTTTTTCATAATCTGATTTTCATTTACTTATCGTTTCATTTATTCCTTTGTTCAGGAATTAGGTAGAGTCTCAAGTGTGCCAAGAATGTTAGGAAGTCCAGAAACTGAGACTCAGTACTGTGATGTTTCTCTGGGAGCTTATAATGTACTTAGTTATTTGCCAAATTTTCATCATTATGAGCCCTTATAGACTAGACTTAGAGGTAGTAAACACTTGTCATATAACTAAATAGTGCTTTACTACCCAAATGTGATAGTCTATGTTATTTTGCATGTTTGACAGCATAGTTCTCATGTTTGAAAGAAGATTAAAGTTGGAAGCACATAAAACATACATATTGCTCTTTAAAATATATTAATATAAAAACCTACTACATTTTGACTTAAGGTTTCAGCACATATTTATGTCAAAGTTATATTCAAAACATATTCATCACATGTAATTAATTCTGTTTTATTTCAGAAAAATCACCACGATCCTACGGATTTGTATTTGTATTTGGCAAAATAAAACAATGTATGCCTTCAAAAATTGTACTACAGAAATATAGTAATAAAAGCAGCATGGTACTGGCATAAACTGATCAATGAAATCTAATTGAGGAACCAGACAAATGTCTACACATTTATCGACATCTGTTCATTGATATAGAATCTAGGAAGACACATTAGAAAAATGACAGCATTTTCAACAATTGGTGTTGATCAAACAAGAGGAATACATACAGATAGATCTGTATTTGTGACACTGAAAAAAACTCAATTCCAAATGAATCAAGGACTGCAAAAGAAGGCCAGATACCCTGAATATGACAGGAGAGAAAATGAGGAATAGCCTTGAACACCACTGAATAATGGGAAGACAAAAACCCAAGTACACATCTTTTGACACCAAATGAACACTTTAGTGCTAGGAATGGGTTAAATCTTATTGAGTTGTTGGCTTTAGGCCCCTAGAGAAATACTCAAAGTCATGTTTAGTGATTTTATGAAGTAAAATCTATTTTATTTCAGAATTAATTTAATAATTTATATATGATGAATAATATAATTATATGTATATGTGATGAATATGTATTGAGCATAATAGTGAAATGAATATATGCTAAGACATAAAGTCAATATGTAGTAGGTTTTTATATTAACATATTTTAAAGAGCAAGATATATCTTTTATGTCTTTCCAACTTTAATCTTCTTTCAAACATGAGAAATAGACCATCAATCATGAAGAATAACATAAATGATCACATTTGGGTAGTGAAGCATTATTTAGTCAGATAATAAGCATTTACTACCCATAAGCATAATCTATAAATGTTCATAATGAAGAAAATATGGTAAAAACTAAGAACAAAATAATCTCCTAGAGGAACATAATGTGCCTGGGTCTCTCTTTCTGTACTTTATAACATTCTTGGCATACATTAGACTCTACTTAATCTTTGAAAAAAGAAGTAAATGGAATGATAAGTAAATGAAAGGCCAGTTATGAAGTGCCAATAGCATAGACACTAAAACACTAATTAATAAATGTGAATTCATTTATTAATTATTATAAACTGGAAAGCTCTGTGTGACAAAGGATGCTGTCACTTAGAAAAAGCAGTAGACAATATAATGGTAAAAGAATTTTACTAATTGTACAAATGATAGAAGGCTAATATCTTAAATAAATGTGCTAAACGATCTAGATATCAAAAGACAAACAACCCCATTAAAAATGGGGTAGAGATCTAAAAAGATAGTTATGAGAAGATGAAACAGAAATGACAAAGAAACACTTAAAAAAATTTCAATTTCCTTAGTCATCAGGGAAATGCAAATTAAAACCACTTTGAAGTTTCCTCTTACACTAGTCAGAATGGCCAAGATCAATAAAACAATAAAATGAGATCAATAAAAGACAGCCCATGCTGGTGAGGACATAGGGTAAAGAGAATACTCATCCATTGATTGTGAGATTGCAAATTTGTACATCCAGTATAAGCATCACTGTAGCAGTTCCTCAAGAAGATAAAAATAGATCTACCTCAAGATCCAGCCATACCACTTTTAGGCATAAACCCAATGACTATACGTACTACCACAGAGACACTCATCTTTGTTCATTCATGCAATATTTACAACAGCTAGAAATTGGAAATAGCCTAGATGTATGTCAACAGATGAATGGATGATATAAATGTGGTACATTTTCAGAAAGGAATATAAGCTGTTAAAAACTGAAATCATGAAATTTGAAGGTAAATGGATGGAGCTAGAAAATATTATCCTGAGAGAGGTAACCCTTACCCCAAAATACAAATAAGATATGCATTTACTTATAGAATATTAGATTTAAAGCCTTGCATATACATGCTACAACTCATTTAACCACAGGGGTTAAGTATAGAATAAATGACTAGGAAGGAAAAGGAAGAATCTCCCAAGGAGGGGTGGGGGATACAGAATAACATAATTATAGGGAGACAGACATTGGGAGAGACTAGAATAGGATAAATAAACTGAGAGGAGGAGGAAAGAGAACAGTAAAAGAGGCAATATATGGCTACATATATAGCCCACTTACATGAGAAACTGGCACAATAGTGTCACAAAAGTTTTAGGAGTAACCAACAACTATCTGATTGGATTTAAGCTCCACTCCATGAGATGGAACCTATTCAAGCACGCTTGGAAGACTAAGAACCTGGAACTTGATAGGCCATGGACCTAGGTGAAAATCAAAAACTATTCTTCTGCTAAAGAAATGTAGTATACAATAACTCTTAAATTTCTCTTTTGCCCATAGATATATGTATTGATCAGCCATCATCAGAGACACTTATCACAATTTTGTGCTTTGTGCATTTTCTGTGTGTACATGTATCTCTGTGTGTGCATGTGGTTCTCACATTTTAATTTTCTCTGCTTGCTTGTTTTGTTCTATTCTCTTTTTTTATGTTTCTTTTCTAAAGAAAAAGAAAGAAGATGTGGAGTTGGATGGGTGGTAAGCTAGGAAGATCTAGGAGGGGATGAGGGAGAGGATACCATCATCAGAATACATTGTAAGACAAAGTTCATTTTCATACAAATAAATAAAATAAACTATCTAGTTTTCTATATCACAGAGTTTCATATTTCATATAATTCAGAAATAACTTGAAGCCAAATATAATTAGGCACTTAGATGAGGATGGGAGGGAGGAGGAGATTTGAATATTATATAAAATCTTAAAGAAGCATATCCACTTTGGTACTTGGTGAATTTTAAACAAATCAGCAATATTGACTGCAATTTACTTAAGGAATGAGACTAGAAACATCATTACAGGTTTTCTGAAGAGAAGTAAATGTAGAGACCTCTAGGAAGACCACTCTCATACACATTCAGATGGAACAGGAAAAGGTGAGTACATACCCTTCATCATCTTGATGACTAGATTAAAAAGAAAAGGTGATATTTAAATCATTTAACAGAATTAGGTTAGAAGTAATCATATAAGCTGAATATGAACACTGAAAGATGTGTTTCTCAAGCTGAGATTTTTGCTTTCCTTTTTGGCCGATGATAGAGAAGTTGATGGTTAGGAAGAGTCAAGGGTGATAGATGAACATCTATGGGAGGTCAGCTTTGATTAGGATTCATTGGTGCTTTCCATTTTCTCACTATTAAGGATTCATTTTAGTGTTTTACAGTGTCTCAATTAAGGAAAATTCATAACTCTTCCATAAGACACAATTTAACTCAAACCTCCAAATCTACAGGAAATCCATGTCTATGACTTTAGATTTTTCAGCTAAGGGCTTTCTTACTGCTTAGTTTTTGCCTATTTCTCACATAGGATATGCTGTGCACTATTCCTGTTATGCATTTATGCACACTATTTTCTCTGGAGACTCTGGAACTGATGCCAGTCTTGCTTGCAATTACATGTTATGGCTTACCATCTAAATGTAAGTAAAATTTTGAGGGCTATTACACACCAAATGTTCTCTTATGTATCAAATTATAAAACACAGACCTGAGCTAAAAATGTTGATGACAACTTTCTAGGAAAATGCACTGTTCAATTGTCCCAAAACTTCATGTTCGACATCAATGGTAAGAGATATTTCTAGTGATTTCAGAATGAACTATACAAAACAGTCAATGGCATATACCAATGAAATATATTCTTATGGATATATTTAATACTGTTTTGTGGTATACATGTTCATCTCCTTTTTCTATCTCTCTTGGATTCTTAGATCTTATATTCATGTATTGTTAAGGGAAACATTTACACAATTAAAAAAAAAATTCTCTCATATATTATACATCCTGAATGAAATTTGGTCTCCCTCTTCTCTTCTCATTCCCTGCCCCCATTCCACCCAATTTACTCCTTCATTTCTCTTCAGGAAAGGGCCAGCCTCCTATGGATGTCAACCAAACATGGCATATCAAGTTTCAATAAAGTAGGGACCACCTCTGCCATTAGGACTGGATGAGGTAACCCATTAGGAGGAAATGGGTCCCAGAAGCAGTCGAAAGAGTCAGACATAGTTCCCACCCCCACTGTAAGGAGTATCACAAGAAGACCAAACTACACAAATGTCACATATATGCAGAGGGCCTAGGTCAGACCGATGCAGGTTCCCTAATTGTAAGCTCAGTCTGTGAGTCTCTATGAGTCTATGTTAGTTGATTCTGTGGTGTCCTTGACCCCTTGGGTTCATACAATCCTTCATCCCATTCTTCTGGAGTGCTCCCCCAACTCTGCCTAATGTTTGGCTGTGGGTCTGTATCTGTTTCCATCAGTTGCTGAACAAAGCATTTCTGATGACTATTATGTTAGTCTCCTGTCTGCAAGTATAGCAGAGTATCATTAGGAATCATTTCACTGCTAATTATTTTTTATTGTTGGTCCTGATTGGTTCTATACTAGGACTCTGGGCTGTCCTGCCTCTGGATCCTCACCCTCTAGGCAGTGTCACATGTATGTTTCTTCCCATGGTATGGGTCTCAAACCAGACAGTCATTGGTTGACTACTTCAATAATTTCTGTGTTACCTTTTCCTAGCATATCTTGTAGGCAGGACAAATGGTAGGTTGAAGTTTTGTGGCTGGGTTGGTGTCCCAATCCCTGCATTGTATGTCTTGCCTGGTAACAGGACATGGCCAGTTCAGGAACCATACCCCCTATTACTAGGAGGCTTCTCTAGGGTCACCCTCATAGATTCATGGTAGGATCCATTGCACTAGGTTTCAAGCTTATCCTCTAGATGCTCCTCATTTCCTGTTGTCACTTCCAGTACTTTCTCCCTCCATCCCCACCTCATGTAATGTTACATTTGTATATTATATTCCAGAAAAAAAAATGTGGAAAAAGAAACAAGGAAGAGTCTATTTAGAAATGCATCCATGAAGCTACAAATCACAAACCTATTGTGTTCATGAAGCATATTAAAAATGTATTGCTAAAGCAGGGCTGTACAGGTGAAGAGAAAAGGTCATTAATTCAATCTCTGATTTCATTATTTTTTTCTTTTTACATTAGTTTGTGACATCACTTTAAAAGAAAAATCAAAACGCTGCACTTTGTGTGTAAGAGTCTTGGGATGAGGAGTGGGTCAGGGAGGAGAGGGCAGGGGGAGTGGGAGGAGGGATCTGTGGTTGGTATGTAAAATGAACTTTTAAAAACTAAAACAAAGAGTCCTGGTCCACTGTACCCCCTTTGCTGTGGAATTCTACATCAAACCAAGTATTCTAGACATGGGAAAGATTTCCTTTACAACAGTGATTATCAGAGAAATGACGTCATTCTGATGGGGGGCGGGCTAAAACTCAAAGTTCAAACAAACATGCACATAAAAAGCAAGTGTGAGTAGTGTTCACCACTTGCCCAGAGTCCTAGTATAGAACCAATCAGGACCAACAATAAAAAAAAATAGCAGTGAAATGATTCCTAATGATTGTTGCATTAATAGCAGAGGCAAAGTGAGAGAACTAGAGAAAAATCAATCAATCAAAACTGTGTAAGCAAGAAGGAACTTTCACGATTACATACCCTAAAAAAAAATCTTTATGTTCTGTTTTTGGTGTTTTTCCTGTTAAATGGGATTTCTGTAAGGAGACATTCTATATTATTTTGATGATCAGATTATAAAATAATTATTTCAGTCCAAGTGCATTTCAGGTAAGCTGAAATATATTGAGATAAAAGGAAGAAAATAGTCATCTGTATGAGGGCTCAGGATACAGTTCAGTGGTTAGAGTGTTTGCCTATCACGCACAAAGCCTTGGTTCAAGATTCAGAACCTTATAAAGCCATGTACAGTGGTACATTCCTGCAGAAACAGGAGGAATCTAAAGAATTTTAAAGTCATCCTCAGCTATGTTACAAGTGGAAGGCCAACTAGGACATCTAGATCATGTCTCATGTAACAAAGCAAACAAGAGCTTTAAAAGCTCACCACTCGTAATCTGCCACCATTATTATAGGTGGATGTCTTAAAACTCACATTTAAAATAATATCAACAATGTCCTATGTACAGTACACAGCAATGTCATTCTACATTTTGACCATATTTTCATTACCATAATTATGTCAACTCAATTGTAAATAAAATTTGGTCATAAGGAAAATTTGAGAAATGTTGATTTTTCTTTAATATTCTCCATATTGAGGTACATTGCCAACCTTTTTCTTGAGTTGCAAAGTAAACAAAACCAGGAACCACCCATTATTGAAGAAATGTTGTTAAATATTCAGTGTCTAAAGATGGTCCTAACCTAATATGTGTGGTACAACAAATGAAAGTAAAGTACATCATGTAATTGAAAACAATAAAGTGATTTTCACAGAAAAAATATTCATACCCATTTAGGTATGTACAGTTTACTCATAGTTCATGAACATGGGTATTTCACTACTTCCCTGTAAGAAACAAGCATGTTCACAGTCTGCTTCAGGTGTCATTGCTCTGCATCTGCCTCTCAGTCTTACCCCAGGTTACTGTTGCTCTGACTTTACTGCTTGGGGTAAGAAACTGTTTTTGATATTTACAGAAAGTGGACCACACCTGTACATTGCTCTTTTCCTTAGGATGAATGAAATATTATTTGCAGTAGAAGTTGGCACTCTTTTAATGATGTATGTTAATCCCTTGAATTTTACAAAATACTTATTTTGCAGTTAACAGACACATACAATTCTCTGGACTGAGTCGGTCTCCTCAATTTGAAATATCAAAGCTCTAATGTCCAGTGCGACCTCTTTTTGTAAATGTGGTTAAATGAAATGATAAGAGTAGATCTTGAACAAACAGAATTTTGAGAAGAAAAGAGAGAAGAAACATTTCATTTTCTCCTTCCTTTCTCTTTATCCTTCTATAATCTCCATCATGAAACGGCTTGCCAAGAATGCAGCAATCTTTTAATCAACAAGAAATTCAGAAAGTGAATCTCCTTGGAACCTTCATCTTGTTTTTCTTTCAGCCTCCTGAACTATGATGAAATAAATTCCTAAATTTAAAAAATCCTTTCTGTGGTAACACATACACTACACCCTTGGCACACACACACCACACACGGTTTTGGCAGCCTATGCAGACTGATATATATATATAGCCATTATAATCTGAAATGGTAAAAAACAGCTGCCACAGGTAATCTCATAATTCAGGTTATTTTCAGACAAATGCCTATACATTTCTGTTTGTATAGGTCAGACAGCATAAATATGGTCAAACTTAAAACATACAAGAGTGTCAAGATCATAGTGTTAAATACCCACTAGGCCAGTGACTATCCTGCTGGTCTACATTCTCTCCAGAAATCATAGATTCAATCTTATTAACTTTAGCTAATTTGAAGTTTATATAGAGAGGGAATATTAATAGGATAAAATCCTTCTGGAAGATTGTTCATAATTTGGGTAACATTTTATCTGAGGTAAATATTCTATTTTTTTTTTTATATTTCTGTTGGCTTATCTATCCATTTTCTTAATGAGTAAGGCAGTTTTAAATATTTTTAACTTCTTTTCCCTTACACATCTTGTGTCATTGTCTCATAGATTTCAAAAAACGGTCAGGTAAGGTAGCTTCAAAGGCTTCTTTATATTTACAGTGATGTCATGTAAAGGTAGTCTGTGTGTTCATTTGAAAAATTACAAAGGCCAAAAATAACCTTATAATGGAGAAAAGTTTTGCTGACTGACTGACAGGTACAGACAGTACCTGTCTGACCTGTACCACACAGGACAGTATAGACATCCATCCTAAAATACATGAATGTATGAGAATAGCTATGGCGACTCTGTTTTGTTTGTTTGTTTGTTTGTTTTGTTTTTTTCATCTCGGATTATAACAGACATATAGCTGAGACTGTATAGGCTGCCAAAAAAAAAGTCTCCATTTACCAAAATATCCAACATCAGGATTATAGATAGACACATGTGAACTTAAAGTGTTACAAAACTAATCACTGCTTTCCAAAATGTGGTGTTTCATTTGAGGAAGCCATTGTTGCCAAAGATTTACCAAGTATTAATTTTGCTTGTGGGTAAGGGTCTGTGCTGAGGATGGAACTTGTAGTACAGCTACAGCATGCTATATTGTTTGCCAATAAATACATTTCTGGTCAACATAATATTTATCATAAGTCCATTGCATCACCAAGACAGTTTTCAATGCTTCATAAAATCAGAAGGAAATTTTCTTTCTCATCCTTTATGATGAAGTGGGTGTCAGCCATGACACTTTACTCTCATAAAGCTTCTTGGGAGAGCAGAAGTAATATCAGCTCCCAAAGGGTGCAACTCTGGTGGCATCTTGCTTATTTTTGTTGTTGTTGAGGTTGTGCTGTTTTATTGTCAAGAAAACTCTACATTCAAAAATAGGAGTCAGAAAGGAGTTCATTAAAGGAGTACATATAGTAATAAGCACTCCCAGGCATTAGCTGTTTGACTCAATCAAAGTCTTATCATAATCATTATGGGTGTTCCTGAAAATAGGGTCTATTTTTGCTGAGCTCTCACTTTGAAGACTAACATTATGGCTAGAAAATTTTGCAAGGTTTTCAAAATTATATGAATTATTCCTGTACACTAGAATTGAGACTGACAGATTTGCCTGTCTTATTGAATGAAGAAATTCATCAAATATTTTCAACACAGCAGAATTGAGTAGATCCCTATTCTGATCAACTCAATTCTTAATTAGTTTGCCAGAAGTAAGCAGTAAGATTGTGACCTATTTTGTAGGGATGAATTGAATACAAATAAAATTATTCCATCCAGTATTGAAATCAAAAGTCTCAGAGATTTCTAGAGTTCCTTAACGATAGTAAGAAAATTCTAGAGGCGATGGGGGAGTTCA
The DNA here is from genome assembly GCF_949786415.1 of Peromyscus eremicus. NCBI lineage: Eukaryota > Metazoa > Chordata > Mammalia > Rodentia > Cricetidae > Peromyscus > Peromyscus eremicus. Next base: position 15,376,486 of record NC_081434.1, on the reverse strand, counting down.
AGAACTTCTGATGTTTGTAGTAATTTAATTTTCAGAATGAAGGTATTTATCACGTCTTCTTAAGAAAACAACAAATTGAAGTGGCTGGATTTCAAGCAATTATTTTCATAGGACTGAGTCAAAACTCTTCCCCCATTTCCTTCCAAAGTATGAAATTTCAACATTTAAATTTATTATTCACTAGGGTCAACCATTCTTTTATTTGAGAAATTATATTTTTAAAAATTATACACTGGTTTATGAAAATGTGACAGTCTCTGGAGTGATAATTTTATGCTATCAGAAATTAATTATGTATCCTAACTTAATTAAATGCATTTCATAAGTTCTGATATTTCTTTTTCTGCATAAAGTGTAGATCTGAAAGTTTCTTGATTTTATTAAGTTGTAGATATCCAAAAGAGAAGAAATGAGCTTAATAAAATATAATTTGAGATTTTAAGTGAAGAAATAAAAATTTTTCTACTTTATATTAAAAAACTCATATACCTATTTTATAAAAGGGATTTATATATATTAATTTATATATATATATATATATATATATATATAGAGAGAGAGAGAGAGAGAGAGAGAGAGAGAGAGAGAGAGACAGACAGACAGACAGAGACTATCAGTCATGTAGCCTAGGCTGGCCTTGAACTTGCAATGTTGCCAAGCATGATTTCCTACTCCTTTCTTCCTTCCTCCAATTTGAAATCTGCTCATTAGTGAACAATGCTTTAGCGTTTATGGTGAGTTCCCTTGAAGCACCATAATCATTCCTCCTCTGGAGTAGGAGGAACCTTCCTCATTTTTATTTTATTTCAGTGAAAATGCAACTGTGTCATTTGGTTTTTTCTTTCTTTTTTTTCTTGTTTTTTTTTAAAAAATTTTTATTTTTATTTTGCAATACAATTCAGTTCTGCATATCAGCCATGGATTTGCTTGTTCTTCCCCCTCCGCCCCCCCTCACCTTCCCCCCAGCCCACCCCCCATTCCCACCTCCTCCAGGTCAAAGCCTCTCCCCAGGACTGAGATCAACCTGGTAGACTCAGTCCAGGTAGGTCCAGACCCCTCCTCCAAGGCCGAGCCAAGCGATCCTGCATAGGCCCCAGGTTTCAAACAGCCAACTCATGCAATGAGCACAGTACCCGGTCCCACTGCCTGGATACCTCCCAAACAGATCAAGCCAATCAACTGTCTCGCCCATTCAGAGGGCCTGATCCAGTTGGTGACACCTCAGCCATTGGTTCATAGTTCACGTGTTTCCATTCCTTTGGCTATTTGTCCCTCTGCTTTATCCAACCTTGGCCTCAACAATTCTCGCTCATATAAACCCTCCTCATTCTCGCTAATTGGACTCCCAGCGATCCACCCGGGGCCTAGCCATGGATCTCTGCATCCAGATCCCTCATTAGTTGGATGGGGTTTCTAGCACAACAGTTAGGGTGTTTGGCCATCCCATCAACAGAGTAGGTCAGTTTGGGCTGTCTCTCGTTGGTTTCTTTCTTGATGCTGGCTCTTAAGTCTTGTACATCCCATGCCATTTTTTTTTTCTTTTGGTACTCCAATGTCCTCTTAAGACCTGACACTGCATCCAGTCCCATACATCACAAACTACATCATATTAATAATTTTCCAAAGGAAAACACAACATATCTCTTGGGGAATTTACAGAATTGGTTGTGCTTCATAAGAATGATAAAACATGTTTTGGGAACCTTTTGTACAAAACACACCCCTTGTGATCTCAAGCCACTCATTAAAGTTCAGATACAGAGAATAGAAAAGTCGTTATTTAGTAACCTCCCATTCCAATAAATATAACACTCAATGATTTTTTTGTTGTTGTTGGGTGTGTGTGTGTGTGTGTGTGTGTGTGTGTGTGTGTGTGTGTGTGTTTGGTTTTTTGAGACAGGGTTTCTCTGTGTAGCTTTTGGAGCCTGTCCTGGATCTTGCTCTGTAGACTGGGCTGGCCTTGAACTCACAGAGATCCACCTGGCTCTGCCTCCCGAGTACTTGGATTAAAGGCATGCGCCATCAGTGCCCGGCCACTCACTAATTTTGATAGGAGCTGCAAATACAAATTTTTCAATGAAATCGTTTATAGTAAATCTACAATAGATGGATTTTTTTTCAAGTGGGGTTACTAAATTACACTGATCACATCTGTACATGTATTACCAGTTTTGTAAACACAGATTTTTTAATGGATAGTAAATTCAACTTGATATGTCTAACATTTTGATTACGTTAATGCAGATACTGTATGTTATAAAAGAACATAGTGTTCCAAAATCCAAACTGAAGACTTTGTTTTAGAAATTGAAAATCACTTGTGATGCAAGTGTAATAAAGTACTCTAAAATATCCAATGAAGGTGAACAAGTGAAAGATTTTGCACTAAGAAAATTGTATGTACACTGAATGGGCAGAGTCATTTATAATAGTAGATGGAAATAATCACAAAGAAAATTCACACATACACACAAAAACACCAGAAGCATCTTTGATTTTGTTTTCTTAGAGCTATATTTGTTATAACTGTTTGGCTTATTGTTGTTAATGATGTTATTTGAATGTATATATTACCCCGTTGTCAAAGCTGGCCTAGGTATTCACTATGTAACCAAAGATGGCCTTGGATGTGTGTTTCAACATCTGATGTTCTGAGATTACACACAAGAATCTCTGCTCCAGACAGAAGCTTGATTTAAATATTTTGACTCTACTGTAGAGAATTGCCCTTTTTTCTTTGTTCCACTTTGTTCTTTTCTAAGCTATACAGGAAATGATGTCATAACAATAGAGAGGAGTTATGGAATGCCTACTGCTTCTACTTGCCAACTTTCTTATAAGACAAAGTTAAATGACTTATTAAAAAAAAATCACACTCATTCTTTCTTGAGTCCACTGATTCACATATTGTTCCTATACAGAAGCAACCATACAGATTCACCTAATAATAATCTTTATTCTTGGCTCATGTGTCCTATTGAAGTTTATATAGAAGACTTATAATCATATATCACAGTGGACATGTGATAGAAATACTGCTGTGATCACTGGATTTGAAGTGTCCAATAATCTGGTAGATTCAATTCATTTTTAATAATTGTGTCTAGTGCAAAGCATCCAAAATACTAAAATCTGCTCTAACTGTGGGATGAAGGTAAAAATATACCCTATTTAATAGTGATCCTGACCCCAAACCAAATATCACTTGTTCTCTCTTTACTGGAAGACCCTAGCTCCAAATCTTCAAATGTGAGTATATAGCCTGTAGTAACCACAGAAACCAGGAAAGTAAGATGAGAACATTGTCAGAATAGAGGGTTTGGGGAGCAATAGAGAGGAGACTAGCAGGATACAAGTTATCTAATTAGGGAAATGGGGAAAAGGAGCCTTCTCAGGGATAGAGAGGGAGGTGAATACAGAAGATGATCAGAGAAAGGTACAGAGGAATGGCAGGATTTAATTGATGTGATTGGGAAATTGGAAAAGTGGAGACTCCTTAGGGAAGGGGCCAGACAGTAAATACTGAAGAAAAATGGAAGGATGAAAAATAGCAATACAGAAAACTGAAAATTCATGAAGAATCATACTATTACCATACTATAAATAGTAGGTTTATTTACAAAAACATCCTATAATACATGTAATTCAGTATATATATATATATATGTGTGTGTGTGTGTGTGTGTGTGTGTGTGTATGTGTGTGTATGTGTGTGTAATTTTAATAAACTTTTCTCATTAGGGCTGAAAACACTCCCTCCAAGAACCAAAGACCACGAGACACACCAAGTCAAGACATGTTTTTAATTTTATCACCTGACTGAGAACTGTTGATCATTGTCTTCTTTTTTTTATTTTTTTTTGTTTTCATGCCACATAGCATTCTTTGGAAAAATAATTCTTTGATAGAGTGCACAGCACTTGACCTTTCAAACCTTCCCAAATAGAATATTATAGAAATTACTGAGACTTTCTTGCACAGAATAATTGTTTATTATTCTTTTGCTGTGTGTGTGTGTGTGTGTGTGTGTGTGTGTGTGTGTGTGTGTGTGAGAGAGAGAGAGAGAGAGAGAGAGAGAGAGAGAGAGATTTCTTTGCTCTTTGAGACATCCTTTCCATAACTAGCCATGGCTCTTCAGCCTTACTGTGTAGATCAAGTTGAGTATGAACTGACAGGAATCCTCTTTCTTCAAGCTTCCAAGTTCTAGAACTATGTTATGTGTGCCAGCATGCCTGGCAAAGCATTCCAATTGACTTATTTAGTCAGTCATTATTTGAACATGTTATAGAATGTAGATTTCCTTCATATTATACTATTTTAATGATAGAATTTTTCTTCTATATTATGTTTCTAGGGTCACAAATTTTGATAAATTGCATTTCATTATTTAGTAAAAAAACAATTTGAATTTAAAAAAAACATTTAACTACCTTAAATACAAATATAAATAATATGCAATATTTATAACTTTTGTATAATTCACAAGTGTTTGTAGGTATCATTTAGTTATTTTTCTTCATTTCTATCTAATTGAATCTCATTTTTATGTGGGAATATGTATAGTAAAATAAACTCTGTAAAAATTACTAGCCTGTTTTATATAGCTCAGAATTTGGTTTCTCTTGAAGAATGTTCCAGGCAAAGCTAGAGAAGAATGTGTATGCTTCTGTGTGGGATGATGTATTCCATAAGTGTCACTTAGACCAGTTTGATAGACAAGGCTATTCAAGTGATGTGTACTCCTTCAGAGTGGCTGTTTGCTTCATCTAACAATTACTGACAGAGAATTGTTAAAGTTTCTGGCTGTAACAGTGCTATATTAATTTCTCTTTCAGTTCAGCTTTTACCTCATGTCTCTGAGGCAAACTGATGCTCTTCTGAATTCATAGATAAATGGTCTCTTTATTTAAGATTATTTTGTCTCCCTGAATAATCGATTCTTTTGCTTTTATGCAATGCATTGCTCATAATCACCCTTGTTCTGAAATCAGTTTTGTCAGAATCTAAAATGAAATCCAAATTCATTTTGGGTTAACCTTGTAAAATAATATATCTATTCCCATTCTTTTCTTTGTGTGAATCATGTGAAAATATTGTCTACCAATGACTTATCATGCATTGTGTGACACCATCCCTGGACAGACATGACCAAATGTCTACTAACCACTGATAGGAAACCTAGAAAAAGCCAAAATAAGGGTGACACCAAAGTACAACTTGGTGAATCCATGAGTTTATTAGTCTTAATCTGCTAGTATGGATCAGGGATTATGTAAAGGAAAAGCAATTCAAAGGCAACTGAATTCTCCAAAGCCTACTGAAACATGGATGATAGCTTATGGAAGCTGGAAACCTGGGGATCAATGACTGCTTTTGTAGGCATCTTGGCAGGTCTAAGATCATCTCTTTCAGATAGCTTAGCTGGTTTGTATCATCTACCCACTTTAGATGACCTCTATCTCTTTAGTAGTTCCTACTGCTTATTTAAACTGTGGAGGGAGGAGCCTTGTGCATCTGGTAAATTTCAAGGACTTCCTAAGGTTTGGGGGATAGGAACCTCCTGAGTCTTAAGGGCGAAATCTTGTGGACTCCATGAGCTTCAGTGAACATGCTCACTTTTGAGGAGATTCCTCTATGGTCCATTGTTTTAACTTGGAGGAATTCATTAAACTACACCATGCCAAAAAGGATCTACATGATAATTAATTCACAAACAGTAAACAGGTTCCACACTAAAGGAGCAAGCCTTCATTACTACCTTCTCTGATTTGTGTATATATATATATATATATATATATATATATATATATATATATATATATATATATATATCCAGGTTTCCAATCTAAATCATCTTCTCTTTCACCAAAGGATTTATATAAACATTTCTCTTTTTTAATGATTCTTGTACTGTTTATTTTTAACTTAGATTTTTAAAAATTTCATGCATTCATATATATAATTTCCACTCCCCTCACCCCTCCAAATCTCTTTGAAATTCATGAACACTTCTCTATTATTGACACATACATATACATACAGTGATGTGTGTGTGTGTGTGTGTGTGTGTGTGTGTGTGTGTGTGTGTCACTGTGTCCATTCAGTGTTGCTTGAATGTGTTTAGGGCTGAACCATTGCAATTGAATAATCTATTAGGAGTCTCATTCCATACCTGGAAAACAACTGATTCTGGCTTTCACAACAGTCATGGACTACCAGTAGATCCTCATCTTCAGAGTGCCCTGTGGTGATTTGAGTAGGAATGGCCCCCATAGGCTCATATATTTGGATGCTGAATAACCAGAAAGTGGCACAATTTGAAAGAATTAAAAGGATTAGGAGGTGTGGCCTTATTGAAAGAAATATGTCACTGGAGTGGGGCTTTGAGGTTTCAAAGGCTCTTGACAAGCCTAGAGTCTCTTTCTCTGTATATGGATAAGGATGTAGCTCTTAGCTACTTCTCTAGTACCTGACTGCATGCCCTGCCATGCTTCTAGCCATCATGATAATGGACTAAATCTCTGAAACTGCAAGCAAGCCTCCAATTAAATGCTTTCTTTTATAAGAATTTTATTGGTTATTATATCTTTTCACAGAAATAGAGCAGTGACAGGGCCCATATTTTTATTCACCCCTCACATTAGCATGTACACATGTGTATTATACAGTTCTTTATGAAACCATATTTTCATATTTAATGTGTCCAGCACTCTATTATGTCTAGAAGATATTATCATACAGCTGGCCTTCTGATCCTCTGCCTTATATTCTGCTTTCTCTTCTGCCATTTTCCCTGAGCCTTACATTTAGAGGATACATTGTTTGTGTCAGTTGAAGTCAGGCAACCGCACTCTCTTTGCTCTGTGATTTTGGTGAGCTGTGTTTCTCTATGATAGTCTCTGTCTTAGTAGGGTTTTTATTGCTGCATCAAAAACACCATGATCAAGCAAGTTGGGGAGGAAAGGATTTATTTGACTTAAAGTTCATATTACTGCTTATGATCGAAGCAAGTCAGGCCTGGAACTCAAACAGGGCAGGAGCTAATGCAGAGACCATGGAGGGTTGCTGCTTACTGGTTTACTTCTCATGGCTTGCTCAACCTGCTTCCTTATAGAACCTAGAACCACCAGCCCAGGAATGGAACCACCCTCAATGTCTGGGCCCTCTCCTATCAATCACTAACTAAGAAAATGCCTTACAGCAGGATCTTATGGAGGTGTTTTCTCAATCAGGGTTCCCTCTTTTCAGATCACTCTAGTTGGTGTGTCACGTTGATATAAGACTAACCAGCACAGTCTACATCTGTTTTGAATCCTATAAACCAAATGGCAATCTACTTGGAAAGATGTGCCCACCTGTGCAATAGATGCATGACTGTTTTAGGACTAATCAGCTGTTGTCTGATTGCAGTGGAGGTTGGCTGCACAGCAGGGAACATATGCTTGGTGTTTAAGTCTAGTTAACAACCAATGACTGGAGAGGTTGTAGACTAAAGTAGGTTAACTAAATTGACAAGACATCAAAGTGCCTTCTAAGTATGCTCACAGCTATGTAAGAATTATGATGCATTTTTGTCTCCCAGCAACCTTCATAACATCCTGTGGGACTTCGAAAACAAGCCATCAAGCAGGAATTTTCTTCTAAGCCCCAATTTGTTTCTCTATATCATTCAGTTTAGGTGTGTGGTATCTTCAAAAATAAAGTCTTAATCATTAATCTCATTGGAGTACAATTTGAAGTGTATATGCAATAATTTTTAAATCAGTTTAACTGCATTTATATTGGCGAATTTTAACTATTTTTATTAAGATATTATAATTCATGCTTTCTACCTTACTGAAGGACATCACACATGAAATACCTTATTGTGCAATAGTGCATCAGCAATTCTTAGAACTAAGTGTAATTTTGTACCTTCTGGGCAACCATTTCTTGTGTCTGCATTCTGTACTCCTTTAGCATCTGATAGGCAACATTCTCCTGCTAATTTCTTTGAAACCAATTCCTTCAACTATGTATATGAGAGAATATAATAGTATTTGTCTTTCTGTGTCATATTGGATGTATTTTGCTATTTAGATATTGGTCTTTGTAACAAAATAAGCTGGTACCTCATTTTGACATTGAGTTGAATTTCTCTGGATAATGATTTCAGTACCTTACAAACAAATGTTGGCTAAGTTTATGTCTTCTTATTACAAATATCTATTTAGATCTATTATCCATTTAAATAATTTTGCTAATATTAGCCATTAAGGTTTTAGACTTTCATATATTCTAGGTATTGACTCATTGTCACCTCAATAACATGGTAATATTTTCTCCCTTTTTTCTGGTTTGTCTCTTTACTCATGATAATTATTCTGTTTTTGTGAAGAAAAGATATAATCTTTACATTTTTTATTTTTGTGATCTTTTCCTAAAAATCCTTATCTATTCTAATGCCATGAAATGAAATGTTCTCTTTGAGTACTTTTTTTCCTTGTTGCTTTAATTTGAAGGTCTTATGTGTAAAACATAAGCTTCTGTCCCACAAGCAGCTCCCAAATACCTGGCAGCCACTTCCCAAATTACCACACAGTGGCTTATATTAATTATAATGCTTGGCTGGTAGCTCAGGCTTATTACTAACTAGCTCTTACACTTAAATTAACCCATAATTCTTATCTATGTTTAGCCACATGGTTTGGTACCTTCTCTTAGTAAGACATTCTCATCTTGCTTCCTCTGTGTCTGGCTGACAACTCCTGACCCCAACCTTCCCTTTCCTAGCATTCTTAGTTTGGCTTTCCTGCCTAACTTCCTGCCTAGCTACCAGCCTGTCAGCTTTTTATTAACTAATGAAAGTAACACATATTCATAATGTAGAAAAAGATTGTTCTATAGCACTTAAGTTTAAATTATGAGTCAATTCAGAGTGGTCATGCTTTATTGGGATTCACAGTATTTTTCAACTTGAAGTAAATATATTCTTATGCCTACTCTCTACTCCTTTCTTCATCCAAATGGTAGCTAATCTGCATCTTAGATTAACCCATGTTGATTATTAGACCTATGTTGACTAAATACTTTAACTTCTATGAAAGAGAAGAAATTGTTGAAGAACTTAAGAATTACAACTGGGAAAGGTAATGACAGAGTAGCATATTTTTATGTGGTTAGTAAGAATAAGATACAAAAAAAAATGGCTGTGATGTTAAAGGTCCCTCTTCCTTCCTCATCACAGTCATGGTGCATCTTTCTTGGTTAACGACTGTCAATCTTGTATAATTATTCAAGCCAACCTCATGAAAGCATGGCTCATAAGCAATGATGACATGCATGATTTCTCACTCTTGGGTCCAAGCATTGCCAGCACCAAGTACTATTAACTTTACCATGGAATGTGATATTCATATACTGTGTTCATACATCGTAAGCTCTCTCAACTACAGCTTTTCTAAACAGAGTTCAGTTTTTTTTCTCTGTATTTGTATTGGGCACTAGAATTCATGGTGAAATATTTCCTCTGTGTTATCTTTTCTAGGAGCTATACACAAAACTTTTCAGATTCAGGCACTTCATATTTTCAGTAGGCAGGATACCATTGGTTTAAAATTGTGTTTTGGGTACAAAATTAACCATTTTAAAACAAATTTCACAGTACATTATGAGAGGCAACTTTTATACTTATATTCACTTTTCTTTTGTCATTTCTATTGTTTTCTGACTTTATTCACTGTAATTACTGTGTTTCAAATGCACATAAATGTATATATAGCTACAGCAATTCATTTCTGCTTATGCTACCTTGTGGTTTCGTGTATCATTAAAAAAATAGGCCATGTTTGCAACATAAGTGTTATAACTTGCACATCAGGCAGTAAATGTTTATATAGGAGAAATTATTATATTTCTGTTATTAAATTAGTAAAATATTATTTTTATTCATTCTTTGAGAATTTCATTGTCTTAGTTAAGGTTTCTATTGCTGTGACAAAACACCATGACCAAAATGCAAGGTGGAGAGGAAAGGATTCATTTAACTTACACTTCAGTATTGTTGTGCATCACTGAAGGAAGTCAGGACAGGAACCTAAACAGGGCAGTATCCTGGAGGCAGGAGCTGATGTAGAGGCCATGGAGGGATGGTGTTTACCCAGGATTTGCTCAGTCCATCTTCTCATAGAACCCACCATGGACTGGACCCTCCCTCATTGACGACTAATATCAAAAATGTTTTACAGCTGAATCTCATGGAAGCACTTCCTCAACTGGGGCTTCTTCCTCTAATATATATATATTCCCAAACAAATCTAACTTTTTTGTTCCATTATTTTCTTTCCACACTTTTTTCTTTTATCACTGCATTCTATTTGCCCTCCCTTGAAAAGTCCATTACCCACTGCCCCATGATAAAATGTTTGTTTAAAGCTCTGTAGTCTCTATTGGAGGGAAATCAATGATACAAAAATTTAGGTGGATAGACTTGTAGGAAAATAGAGATACAATAGATGATAGCTCAATAGATGGATGGATGAATGAATAGATAAATAGATGATAGGTAGGTAGATAGATAGATAGAATCTCACTATTAGTGTTTTTGTTAAAAATGCAGATAGAAAATTGATGGAAAAGATTCTTATTTATGAATTACTTTATCTTTGACAAGCATTGTTTAGGAAAATGGGGGCATTTGGCTTTTCTGTAGTAATGGGGCGAACCCAGAGATATAGAGCAAGATTCTGCTAGTCAGATGAGAATTAGAAGCAAAGATAATCACTAAAGTCTCCATACAGTCCATGTTTTAAAACATAACTGGGCAAAATAAATGTCAAATTGTGTTCTAGAGAGAAATTACTCACCTCTAATGAAAAAATGTTTCAGCATTTATGTAGCAGCATTTATGCTTTCTATTAGAATTGATTATCTTCTATATTATCTGAATCAAAGTTTCAGGTATGTCCTACATTGACTGTTAAGTGAAAGAACTCAGTTTCACTAGTTCTATCAAGACTTGTTAATTAATAAATATACCCAGATGAAATCTGTCATTGGAAGGCTTTTGGATGAGTATTTATCTGCAAAATTATACAGGACATGTAATCTGGAATAGGTTTAGTAAATTGTAGTTTATCATATTCAGTAATATTGATTGATAAGAGGGAAATATTAATTAAGTCACTATTTCCTCTTCATAATCAGTTAACTATAGATTTGGACTGGTCAGGAAAACTTTCATTGTAATTTCATCCCTTTCCCTTCAGCAGTCATTTATTATGACATTAGAGTGTAGGATGAACACAGTCAGTGCTCTGAACATTTTTAAACAAATAAAATATCAATGGCATAATCCTTAAAAATTTCTTATTTTCATATGTATTATTGAGGAAAGACATTACTATGGAAAGTGACATTTTTCTTTTGTGTCATGGTATCCTAGGCACTTTATTAATTGCTTAGGTCTATAAAATGATTATATTTCAAATAAAAGCAAAAGAAATAAATGTGAATAATTTTGTGACTATTTCCACTTTGAAGAAAAGAAATGTAAAACATAAAGAATTTATCACACATCTTGATAGCAGTTAAACTAATCTTTGCCAGATTCTACATCCCACAGTGATTTCTTCTTCTATATATAGTTTCCTTTTTATGTCTATATCTTTATATATATATATATATATATATATGCATTGTACATGCATATAAATGAGTATGCATGTGTATCTGTATGTATGTGTTAAAATGAGGTGCTTATGCAATGCTGCCTGAAGTTAGAAGCAGACAATGAGCAGGCACTGACGATATAAAATTCAGTACAAATTGTGAGATTACTACCATGTTAAAATGACTCAAGAGAGCATGAATAAAAGAACTATAAAAAACTGAGGTGAACAATTAGAGACTTTCACTGCTGAAGTGGTGGAGGAGGAGAATAAACAATTTACTCACAAGTTTAAGAGGCTTTGAGTAGATTGTTCAAAGACTCTTACATGTGCCCTAATAGATGTCCAGAGGCTCTCTAAATGTACAGATGGCTAAAATTTGATAAACTACTACATCTTTATTAACATTGTGACAAACGTGAATGTTAGGCATGGATCAGAAGTGCTCCCTCTGAAGGGGTCTAATGCTGTGGATGACTGATTGATAAATAAAACACAGATTGGCCAGTAGCCAGGCAAGAAGGTTAGGCAAGACTAACAGAGAGGAAAATTGAGAGAACAGGAAGGCAGAGAAGGAGACACTGCCAGCCGCTGCCATGACAAGAAAGATGTAAGGTACCGATAAGCCACAAGCCACATGACAAAATATAGATTAATAAAAATGGGTTAATTTAAGACATAAAAACAGTTAACAAAATCCTGAGCCTTTAGGCCAAACAGTGTAAATAATATAAGCATCTATGTGTTTATTTTATAAATGGGCTGTCGGACTGCCGGGGATGGGCAGGATCCGGAGAAAAAACTCTCTAACTACAGTCTAATCTGGAGTTCTCCAGATGAAATTTTCTTTCCCCAAGAAAGCTTCCTGAGAAGGAGAAGTAATTTAGGAAGAGACTCCAAAAAGAGCCTCCTTGAGCTAGTAACAGAGGGTGAAATATTCTCTAAAGACATATAGAAGAAAATCAGAAATCATCATCAAGAATTTTATATAGCACACCCATTTCATGTGTATATAATTCCTTAAAATATTCAGAATTGTACATCTTGTGATTAATTAGGTTTAAGCATATTCTAAGCTCAGAAAAAGACCAAACACTAAGTGTCAGGTCAGGTACAGAGCTCCCTTCCCATACTCTCTACCCTCAACTTCAGTTGGCCTTTAAAAGACCAAGAAAATAGAAACCAAAAGAAAGGAGAAGCACAGTGAGACCGTTTCATCATTTTAATCCCTCTTAAGTCGGTTCATATATAATTCCAGGAAGAGAAAAGTTTATGAAGATATATCTACATATGATGCATTAAAACAGAGAAACTCAACTTATTAATAAGTTGTCATGACATGTTTGAGTAGATGTATATTTTGTATGAAATTTAAGTAAAGTTGCACATAATTTGTTTCTCTACCAAAATCATTTTTTTATAGTGAAGACTTGGATTTCTATATTCCAGCTTTTGGAAATGTCTATTGTAGTGAAATATCTTCTCTCTGGTTTACAATAGCACATCAGAGCTTCTTGAATTTATTTTGTAAATGAAATTAAAGCACATTGATTCTTCTTTATCCTAACCCCTAGAATTCACCATATATGAGGTCTCAACTTTTTGAGATCAACATTTTTAGATTCTACGTACAAGTGAGATCATACAGTACTTGATTTTCTATATCTGTGTGATTCATTTAATGTAGTGATCTTGTATTTCATGTGTACATACTCCACATTTTCTTTATGAATTCAAATTTGATGGACTATGGATTGTTCATTCTTTGGGATATTAGTATATCAATGAACAGGAGAGTGAAGACTAACATTGATTTCCATTGGGTATAATCAATTAGTGGATTTGGTGGCTATTATTATAGTTCTATTTTAAGCTATTAGGGGACTTTGATACAGCTTATTGAGAGACTGAGTTTATATTTCTACTCACAATGTATAAGGATTTGAGCTTTAAGTGAGTTTAGATTTTGGTTATTGTATATTATTTGTCTTAGTTGGAGTTTTTATTGTTGTCATTAAATGCCATGACCAAAAGTAAATTGGGGAGGAAAAGATTTGTTTCAGTTTACAATTACACATCACAGACCCTCATCAAGGGTTGCCAGGATCAAAACTGAAATCACAAACATAGAAGAAATAATTAAGACAGAAATATTGGAGGGGTGCTGACTACTGGCTTGCTCCCCATGACTTGCCCATCCAGAACCACCTAACCCAGAGTGGTACTTCCTACTTTAGGACTGGGACAGGCCCAACCATATCAATCATCAATCAAGAAAATGACCCCCAAAACTGGTCCACATAACACTCTGGTGGGACATTTCCTCAATTGAAGTTCACTCTTTGAATATCACTCTAGCCTGGATCAATTTGACATAAAAACTAGCCAGCACATTTATTAGATATTTTAACTTCTCAAATAAGAATACTTTGTTGCATGAAATGATCAGGAAAATAGTTAGGAAAATAATAAAGGAAATTGGCCCCACAGATTTGGATTGAGCATAAAATAGAAGCTAGAGGTGAATGGGTTGTTGCCTATTACACTGACCACTCCAATTGACCCCATCCAGTCATTATATGCATGGACCCATTCATCATCTTCGTGATTGTTGATGTACAGATAGATATCACCTATGTTAATTTTTCACTGAATTTTTTTTTTTACAACTTGCTAAGTAGTGTGTTAGGTCTTGGAAATATAATAAAAGTGAAACAAATAGAGAAAATCAGGAACAAATAAAGTATAAAGATATGACGAAGATTTGTTTCTACATGTGTGGCTTGGCTGCAGTGGGGTTTTGATTTGTCACTCTGGGTGATTCTGGGCTTCCTTATATGATATAGCACATTAGCTGAAAGTTCAATAAAGAGATAAAGGATAACCTGGAGGTGGTGGCGCATGCCTTTAATCCCAGCACTCAGGAGGCGTAGGCAGGTGGATCTCTGAATGTTCAAGTCTAGCCTGGTCTACAAAGTGAGTTTCAGGACAGGCTCCAAAGCTACACAGAGAAGCCCTGTCTTGAAAAAACAAAAACAAAACTGAGTGTGTGTGTGTGTGTGTGTGTGTGTGTGTGTGTGTGTGTGTGATGAAAATTTAGGACATAAAGGAAAACATCAGTAAGAATTGTGTTTTGGCAGGGAATATATTACATAAGCAACTAGAAACATCACTGGGACTAGGGTAGCAGATGAAGCAGGCAAGAGCTTAAAAGTTATGGAAGTGAATTTTGAAGGTCTTGGAGGGATGTAATATGGTGAACATGATCAAAGTAAACTACATGTACACATGAAATTCTCATGAAGTAATAAAATGATATGCATACATAAAGTTATAGAAGTCTGCAAGCACTAAACTATACAGGTCTTTATATATTTAGAAAGGGACTTTCTTTAAGGATAGTGAAAAGCCTTTGAAATGGACAAAACAAAGTGCTTAGTGTCAACTATGCTATGATTCCTGTCTTCTGAAAGAAATGACCATCACATACTGTGTTGGAAATGTTGTGAGTTCTGCAGCTTCCTCTCTTGAATACTCACTTTATTTTTAATATTCACTTGCTTAGTGAGGTGCTCTCAAAATGTCCTCTATTCAAAGACTTCTTTAATCTCTTTGTCACTTTAACAAGTGTAGTTCTCCAGATATTATAATAAAAATGCAATTATTGTTGTATCATACAATTAAATAGTAGTTCTTCCATTTTTTATCATTTATTTTACATACCAACTTCAGTTTCCCCTCCCTCCTCTCCTCGCATTCCCTCCCTACCTCCCATCTACCCCTCCCCCATCCACTCCTCCTTTGTTTAGAGAGAGGCTGAGCTCCCATGAGAGTCAGAAAAGCAAGGCACATCAAGTTGAGTCAAGACCAAGCTCCTTCCCAAGCATCATGGCTGAGCTTGGCATCCCAGCATGGGGAAAGTTTCCAAAAAGCCAGCTAATGTGCCAGGGACAGGTCCTGATCCTACTGCTAGGAGCCCCACAAATAGTCAAAACTACACAATGTCATCCACATGCCAAGGGCCTAAGTCAATCCCATGAAGGCTCCCTAGCTGTCTGTTTTTTAATTACTTTCTAATTTTTATTTATTCACTAATTGCATAAGTAGTAATACCTAGAAAGACTTGTTAGTGTTAGGAAAATAACCAATGACATGACTACCAATTATTCTATTTTAGGTAACTTTCTGATTTAAAGCAATAGGCTAGAATTTACTAAAGTTTTAGGAGGATTTTCTCTGCTGAGCTTTACAGAGAAGAACTCTGAATTAAAGGATGCAGGCAGCATAAACATTAGTAATTTGGAAATTGCTAAAAGTAGAATAGCACTACCATGTAACATAAGATAATTATTTATGTATATTAATTGTCAAATGGGAAAAAGCAAAGCCTATTGTTCCTTGACCTGATCTTAAACCTACTAATTTTTTGCCTAATCTGTATAATCAGTCATTTTAACTCTTGGCATTTATTTAAGGTATATCTAACCTGCATGAGTTTAGAGTGTGTTAAATTATTAAGATGCCCATTTCTCATTGCTTACAAAACCTGAACATATACAGCGAAGAAGATCCCCAACATACTGTAAGAAATAAATCAACAAATTCAATTAAATTCTCAAGACATACAAAGCACAATCAATCCACTGGTAATGATATAACACCATTTCATGAGTGTGATTCATTTTCTATAGTAATAAAAGTCCTGGGGAATATAGATATGGTGCATAGCCAACTAGGTTGGAAAGCTATTTTTAAATAAGCAATAAATTCAAATGAATCTTTTAATTAAAATGTAACAAAAATTATCATGTAAGTCACACATACCTATTGACTATTCAAATCATTTCATTCTAATTTTCGGCAGTATACAATGTAATGTCTGCAATCAACTTTTATTAAACTCAATGTAACATTTTAGCATTAAGCATTAGGTGAATGGATAGATTTAAACAAATTATCATACATACAGCTTAGTTAGAATGAGCCTAAGGGCCTGAAGAAGATGACTCATTGATTAAAACTGCTTGATGCTCTTCAAGAGGACCTCAGTTTGGTGCTCAGCACCTGTGTCAGGCAGCTTATCACTGCCTGTAACTTCAGCTGCTGAGAAGATGAAGACCCTCTTCTGGCCTCCACAGCTGATTAAGAATGCACAAAGTGCCAGGAGGTGGTGGTGCAAGACTTTAATGTCAGCACTCAGGAGTCAGAGGCAGGAGGATCTCTTTATCTCTTTATATTCAAGGCTAGCCTGGCCTATAGAGGGAGATCCAGGACAGCCAGGTCCACACAGACCTGTCTCAAAAATAAATAAATAAATAAATAAATAAATAAATAAATAAATAAATAAATAAATAGAATGGACAAGACACATGCATACTTACAGACACACATGCATAAACATAAATAAAAATAGAAATATATTCTAAAATCAACCCTAGATTTCTTCCTTCCAGAAAGACTGTCTACTTTTGCCTACTTGAGAATAATATTTGATATATGGCAAAACATTCCCCTTAATGAAAGACTGCAGTACAAAAATGAAAACCTTAAAGTTAACAAAAACAGCAGTTCTATCTACCAGATCTGAAGTTGAAAAGACATGTTAATGAATGACAGTCAATGAATAATTTTATGTTAAATAAACATAGTGGATGTCAACTGTGAGCATAAGGATGTGATAATGGTAGTATACATTTAAAATAACTGGACAAAAATAAAATTTTTGGCAGTAGTAGTCATTTAATGTGAAATCATTAGTACCTTATTTTTCACTAGTGATTAAAAATATATTTGCATTTGGACTCTTAGTTAAATAAATTAAAACTAAAGTTAGCTTGCTTACTCATGAACTTATTACTTACTTGGGAGAATCAATGCAGAAACTCAGATTTTTTAGCGCGCTAGGTATTACAGAAGTAGAAAAAAATAAGAGATTTAGTGACAAACGTTTTCATGAAATTATTCACCGAAATTCTTATTAGATTTCCAATTTCCCCTCATTGAGATCACTTAGTAGTATCCAGTGTCCAGCATGACAAAAGAAATAATTTTAGTGACTCATGTCCTTGATTTGATTCTCCAAATATGTTCAATGTTCATTCTGTTTTTGGCTTTGTTTGTGCATGTTTGTGTTGTTGTCATTTAATGTTTTTTGTTTGTTTGGTTGCTTTTTTTGTTTTGTTTTAGTTTTGTTTTGGAGGGGGTAAAGAATTCTTTTTTTAATGTTCCTTACAATGCCTTAATATTTCACTTTGCAATTAAGCTAAATTTCAATTTTATAATGAATTATAAGTCATCTGATACTTAGATAAGATTATACTTCCCCCAAAGAAATCCTGTAAAATGCTGATTGTGTATTTTATTTGTTAAATGTAATAGCTACCTAATCCTGAAGTTCCTTGTGTTTCTAACCTGAATACATTAAGATTGTAGTTTTCTCTGCTTTTGTATTCAAGCCACTTGTGTAGGAAAATGTTTCTTATGTTCATAGCTCATGAGACAGGACTTTCAGGATAATGAGACTACTAATTGCTCTTTAAAATGTATTCTTCTCTTCTTTATTAATGTGTATCTTTTATGCTATGTCTATGAAGTGAATGTAAGAGATAACACAGTTTACAAAATGATAATATCTAAATGCTTTAAAATTTAGGAAGAGTTAAAATTCAAGTTAATAATGGCATCAGTATTAAGATGGTTGGAATGCACTTAAACTGTGATAAAATTCTAAAGGAAATAAATGTAATTTACATTAAACTTACATAATCATAGATCAAAATTGCAAATTCGAATTATGAAATTTTACTGGAAGAATAAATCTCCTTATGTTATATGCTGTGATATTTGACTTATACAAAAAATAGGAGGGAGAGAGTGAGTGTGTGTGAGAGAGAGAGAGAGAGAGAGAGAGAGAGAGAATGAGAAAAGACAATAAAACGCTAAATTAAAGCAGTCTTCTCACATTTACATGGAAAATGAGCTCTCGCATAGAACAAGATGGGACAAACTCTAGAACTGAACCCAACAACACAACTCTCATTTAATATAATTATATTAATTAATTAATTAATTAATTAATTGTAATATAATGGCACACCTAAATATCTATGTATTTATAGTTAGAGGTTAAACATATATTAAAGAAATTATCTTGTTTTCCCACCTCTTATAGAAAAATAACTTCTTTTCTCAAACAATATATCATGACTACAGTTTGTCCTCCCTCTACTCCTCCCAGTTCCTCCCCACTTCCCCTCCCATCAGGATCCACTCGCTTTCTGTCTCTCATTAGGAAAGAACCAGGTTTCTAAGAGATAAGAATAGAACAAAACAAAATAAAATACATTAAAACAAAAACCATTCAACCAAAGTCAGACATGGCAAACTAACAGAAAGAAAAGAGCACAAGAAAAGGCAAAAGAGTCAGCGACCCACTCATTCATATACACAGGATTTCTGTAAAAACTACAATACATACACTGAGGACCTGGTTCAGACCCATGCAGGCCCTGTGGTTTCTGCTTCAGTCTCTGCAAGATCATTTGATATAAGAAGGCCTTGTTCTCTTTGTTCTCCTAGTGTCCTTCACCCTCTCTGGCTCTTACACTCTTTCCACCTCCTCTTCCTTGCTGTCACCTAGGAAGGTTCTCTCTCTCTCTCTCTCTCTCTCTCTCTCTCTCTCTCTCTCTCTCTCTCTCTCTCTCTCCTTGGAAGGTTTTCTCTCTCTCTCTCTCTCTCTCTCTCTCTCTCTCTCTCTCTCTCTCTCTCCCTCTTCCCCCTCCCTCCCTCCCTCCCTCCCTCCCACCCCTCTGTGGTGTGTGTGTGTGTAATATCTGGTTGTGAGTCTTTATTTGTTCCCATGTGCTGTGGGAGGAAGCTTTTCTGATGATAGCTGAATAAGCCACTGATCGGTATGACAGAATATCATTAAGAGTCATTTTAGCACTGCATTTTTCTTTTTTAAAACCAGTAGTAGTATTTGGTTTCATCCTAGTTCTCTGGGCTATCTAATCACTGGTCCCCGATCAACCAAGCATTATCAGGTATCAGACATTGATTGGTCACTCCCAGAAGCTTGGTGCCACCATTGCCCTAGTATATTTTGCAGGTATGACAGCATTATATATCAAAGGGTTTGTGGCTGGATCAGTGTTTATGTTTCTCTTTTGGTTACCTCCCTGTACAAAAACACTAGAACATTGGGGTAAAAGTTCTATGTAGGCACCAGCTTGAACCTCTTCATGTTTAATGAGTTGTGTGGATGTTGTCTTCTGCAATGGCACCTTGTTGTCAGCTGGTCTTGGCAACTGGCTGGGTGGTTTGGGGATGTACATGGGACCCTTTGGTTAATAACTTAATTGGGTGTAAACCAGTCCCAGTACTGGAAGCTTTGTTTGGTAACAAGAGATGGTCTTTTGAAACACCGTCTTCCCCATTATTTGGAGACTTTGCTAGGCTCATCATATTTTTTTTTTTAGGAAGTCTTCATTCCATTAAGTTTCCATACCATCCCTGAAATACCCATTAGTATTAACTGTCTCTCCCCTTATTCTTCCCTCTCCCTACCTCATCCCCTCATTCTAGTTCCCCAATTTACCCACAAAATCTTTTCTATCTCTCCCTCCCAGTGAGATCCATTGGTCCACCTAGTCGCTTCTTCTATACTTAACCTCTCTTGGTCTAAGGATTGAAGCTTGGTCATCACTTAGTTAATGGCTAATATCTACATATAAGGGAAGAAAGACATTTTCCTTTCTTGGTCTGGATTATATATTAATTTTAAATTTAGAGAGGAAGAAGTCAAGACACTAGAATCTCCTTAAAATTGCTGATGTGAGCTAGGTGTTCTAAATAATTGTTTAAATTGGGACAATTTGTGACATAAAACTACACGATCCTAGGAAACATCTTCTGCATGTTAAAGTGGAACCAAGTGTGCAATTCCCCCAAAGTAATTTAACTTAATGGCCCAGAATTACTCATACACTGCAAGATAAAAATGCCACAGGCAATGGATATTTTTGCCTTACTCTTGGCTGTCAGGAGACAATTGTTTTCTCTTTGATTACCTGACAGATCGCTGGGTCTCCTAGTTTTCAGAGACACAGTCTGTTTCCTCCAGGCTTACTGCTGGTTAAGTGGCCCCTGTAAATCTCCCTTTTCTAGTTGACCATCAGTTTTTAACACAGGATAGTTTTGCTTTTCTTCAGGTTTTCAAATATTTGTAAGGTATTTCTTTTCTATGACACACAGAGAACACAACTCTGGGTGTTTATTTTGCTTCTGCGTGGTATCATTTCCTCTTAGCAGTTCAACTTAAAATTCACAAATGGTCATTTTGCAAAGGTTATTCTGTTCAGAAACCTCTAAGCTTAAGAATATAGAAGGACATTCACAGTGCTCTCTTCTGTTTGTTTCTCTTCTTTTTCAACATGTTATTTGCAGCTGGAACCATAACCAGTGTATCAATTAGATTTTTAGGGAAACCAGCAAGGAATTTTCAATTTTATAATGAAAAGATAAATTGAAAGTAGTTTTTGTTCCTGGGAAGGCTATGTTGAAGTGACTATATGACAAAAATGTAATTTAGCTTATTCATTTGAGAATTTTCTTCTTCTATTATGCTATTTACTTCTTTAGCAAGTAGGAAGGTCTCTTTTCCTTACATGATACATACCCAGAGTTTAGTTAGAAGTAGTCTTCAAATTTTCTTCTCACATCTGCTAGTATATTGTTGGCTTGCTGGAAAGCACTGAGTTTGCAGAGAGATTATTTTGAAGACAGAAATATACCATAAATGTTCAAGTTGGAAAGAACAAAGGTTCAGTGAATCCTGGAGAAATAAGGCCTCCTTCTTTAACTGTATATCAGTGGTTCTCAACCAGTGAGTCACAGTTCCTCTGTGGGTCACAAATCAGATATTCACCCTACAATTCATAACAGTAACAAAATTACATTTATGAAGTAGTAACAAAAATAATTCTATGGTTGGGGGTCACTGCAACCTGAGGAACTGTATTAAAGGGGTGTAGCACCAGGAAGGTTGAAAACCACAGTTCTAGATAGTCTTCAGGTATCAACAAAAAAAATCTCCAGAACCTCCTCTATAAGAGATGAGACTATAATCATCCAAGTTATCAACATACTCAAGGAGAATACAGAGTCCAATCAGGACTCCCCAAATTATTCTGAGGATGACCACACTGAAGAGAAAAGGTAGCCTTAATCCATATACTTCTGCACTAGGTAGAATTTCAGGATGCAAAAGAATCACAAGTGTTCCAATTCCTCTCTGCATTTATCAATGAAGAAACTGAATTAAACAAATTGCTTGAAACATTGAAAACAAAACCAAACAAAATATATATTTTCCAGAAGACATTTTTACTTAATTGTAGCTGGAGAATTTCTCTCCAGCTCCCGCCACCAAGTCCCGCCAGTCTCAGAGCCCACTTATAAAATAAACACACAGACTCTTACATTATTTAAACTGCTTGGCCATTAGCTCAGGCCTGTCATTGTCTAGCTCTTACTCTTATATTTAGCCCATTTCTATTAATCTTTACTTTGCCACATGGCTCATGGCTTACTGGTACCTTACATCTTCCTTGTCCTGGCGGTGGCTCCAGGCAGTCTCTCCTTCACCCAGCTTCCTGTTCTCTCAATTCTTCTCCTTGTCCCGCCTATACTTCCTGCCTAGCCAATGGCCAATCAGTGATTTATTTACTGACCAATCAGCAACACACTTGACATACAGTCCATCCCACAGCACTTAATCATAATTACTACACACTTAAAACATTCCGTTTTATTTCTGATCAACTGAAATAACCCCTGATTCTATTCAGCTGAACTTGAACATGTTAATATTTACAGAAGTGACTGTGACTTTTAAAGTGACAGCCATAGAGTTGCAGGTAAGGTTGGCTGTGGATCATTGTTACTGGATGGACCTTGTTTTAATGATCTCAACCTCTATACACTTCTTAGAGGAGCCCTTCGAAAACTTTGTTTTCTCTGTGACTTGTTTTATCCAACTAGACCTAAGAATCTGGAAAACATGCAGATTTAAGAAATGTCTGAGCTTTTCCTGTAACCTTACTTGTTCTTTGGAAATAGACATCCAGAAAACATGATACGATACTGACCCAACAAATGTGTGCCAACACAACAAAGGCCTGTATTACGAATTGTTAGAAGATCTTATTAATAAAAATCAAACCCAGGGCCAGGTATTAGGGTGAATGTGGAAGATCAGAGAAGCAGAACAAGCCACAGCTTCCTCACCTCACCAGTTCTTCAGCTGATCCTGTTTCCTCAGACTGGAAGCCTCTGAGTCCTCATCGTAATGAATCTCAGCTGAACTGTGCTGCTCAAAGCCTAAAAGCTTAACCAGCTCTAGTTCCTGGTTTTAATGCCTTATATACCTTTCTGCTTTCTGCCCTCACTCCCTGGGATTAAAGGCGTGTGTCACCATGCCTGGCTCTTTCCAATGTGGCCTTGAACTCACAGAGATCCAGACGGATTTGTGCCCCTGGAATGCTAGGATTAAAGGCGTGAGTGCCACCATTTTCTAGCCTCTGTATCTAGTGGCTGTTCTCTTCTCTCACCCCAGATAAGTTTATTAGGGTGCACAATATTTTGGGGAACACAATATCACCACATTTCCCCTTTTTTATCTAAAATTTAAAAAAGCTTATAACACACACAAGAAAAACTATATCCAATAAGTACAATAACTGTATACAATATGTACAAGAAATAAATACCTAAACAATGTCTAGTCCATTTGCATTTGACAGATTCAGATAAAAAACTCCATTATATATATTAACAATGTCCAGTCCAGTAACATTTGATAAACTTAGACAAAAAATTTTCATTACTTATCCTATTTAAAGCAAGTAGTTCCTTTTTAAAAGTGGATTCAATAATCTCCCTTTTTATCTTATCATATCCATATTTTCTTTTATCTTTTCATATAAGATTTAATAATCTACCTTTTGTCATTTTTATAACTTCCCCCTTTTCTCTTTAGAGTAGATTCATTGTTCTACCCATTTATCCTATTATTCCTTTATTTTTTTCCCTTGGAGTAGAGTCAATGATCTACCTCATATCTATATTCTCTTCTTTCTTTTTCCTTTTTTTAAATCAAAACCTCTGAATATAATCTTCATTTTCAGCTTTTTTCCTGACCATTAACAATTAACAACTTGTAACCAACCATTGTAAACAATGACAATATCCAAAACTCATTAAATGACCAAAAACCTCCCATCCCACCTATAGGGAATGTGGGCGTCGTTTTCTTAAAATTACTTCCTGCTTTCTGGGGGTGAAGACATCTTTAGGGAATTCTGAAAAGAAAATATTTGGGTTAATTGTCAAGTCCTGAGAAAGTTAGCTGTATCATTCGTCCAGTATCTGCATGATGGGAAAGTGCAGGGCTTGTCTCAAGTCCTTGTTCAAGTAGTCTATGAATCTGGATCATCTCAGCTAGGCATCTTGAAATTGTCCTGAACAGTTTGTAGTGCAAAGTTGATCTTTCTATGGTTTTAATCAGCTTAATGGCTTTACCATAGTCCATGTGGAATTATCTTTGTGGTGTCCCATCATCCATTTGAAGATTTCAAAGTTGCTATTAGGCGTTGTCATAATTCCCTGTAGACTTTTTTTAATTATTATTATTTTCATATTTTTTTATGCCTCCTCTGTGGTTTGGAGCAATCATAGTTCTCTTGGAACCATGAACATCCTTCCCTAGAAGAGAAAATCTTCACAGCAATTTCTCCCCACCATTTGTCTTGCCAAACTTTTCCAAACTGACCTTTGCCGATATTTTCTTGTAACACGATGGTCCTGGCAATTCTTCTCTGAACAAGCAGTGGTAAACCCTTTGTACCAGGTAGCAGCATCACTGCATCACTGCAGTCATCAACACGATGAGAAGAAGCCCCGCAACTCAGAGCAGCAGCCTCTGCTTTCATGGTCCCACTGCCACCATTTATAGCTCAGCCGAAGCTTCTCCCTAGCAAGCCTCCTAGGCTGACCTCAAACTTTGGATCCTCCTGCCTATGCCTCCTTCAGTAAATCCTACCAGTGTGCTCCACCACAAATGGCTGAGTGTAGCTCTGGTCTGAGCTGGGGCCCAAAAGCCACAGGCAAGCGGCTTTTTCGTGAATTCGTACCAAGAACATTGGGCGCCAGATGTAGCACGAATTGTTAGAAGGTCTTATTAATAAAAATCAAACCCAGGGCCAGGTATTAGGGTGAATGCTGGAAGATCAGAGAAGCAGAACAAGCCACAGCATCCTCAAAGGCCCATATACTCTGCAGGCTTATAAATGAGACTGCTACATACCATCCATCTTAGTTCATTTCCAGATGAGCAAATCTCACGTCTCTTAATTGAAATTAAAACTGTTAATACTAGAAGAATGATCTAGCTACCCCACTGATGGTGAGATAATACATGATTATTGTTTCAAATCACTTTAGTTGGAAACAGTTTTTAATTTTTCAAAGCTAAGTGAGTCATGTTTGCTGTATCCTTGCATACCTCAGGGACTGACCTGCCTGGGATAGCAAGGTAATGCATAAATGACAGACATGCAGACTCATAGAAGCAAAAGGCTGGGATCAGACATACTGGACTATGATGGGAGAAGACTTAAAGCCCAGAATTTCAGTGTATTTATGATGTACAGTTGAAGAGGGAGGCAGAGTTATTGCATACAGCTGAATTAGGGAAGGAGGTTTAGCTGATCTCAGTAGGAGCAGTCTTTGTGGAAAGCAGGCTTCAGACTGTAAATATCTGGAGAGGAGAGATTTTGGTGACATTTTCTGCATACACTGTCAACACTCACACTTGGATAATAAAGAAGGCTTTGCCAGCCCCCCTGAACTTCACCAAGGGAAGCAAGCAATGCCACTCATACGGGGCAGAGACACTGGAATCCTTGACATTCCTACACCCTGTGATCCTTGATGTGGCTGTATCTTTGTCAACAGCAGATATTCACTCAGGATGCCATTCACTGGGGGCCTTCTCTGTGGCCTACTCATACTCTAAGGTTGCTGGAAAGAAGTTAATTATTGATAGTGCTCCTCTTCAATTGCATACATACTTTTTTTAGTATGGTAAATCATGTGACCACCCTAATTAAAAAGCAAAAATGCATATCCCAAACTGCACTAAAAAGCAATTTGTTATGTGTGGAGTTTGAGAAGTCCTAGTATAAAACTCTGGTTGTCTTCATGAATTAAGAACTAATTAAGTGAGAGATGTGGAAAACAGACAAATGGAAATGGATATATCAGCTCTGTCATTGGAGCGTGCTAGTTTAGAAAATGTTCTTTGAGAATTTAGAAGCAATGTGCTCTCTGACACTTCACCTCAATTAAATTTATACACATTATCATTAATGGAGTAGAAAGAATGCAGAATCACAGGGGTTATAAAGAAAACAAAAATAAATAAAAATGGGCATATATGGCCCTTGTTTATATATTGGTATTAACCAAGAATTCAACTGGTCCAGGGTGTTTTTATAATTAAAACCAATAGGAATTATAATAAGAAGCAATCTTTTCATGCAGTGTGTTTTTCAACTACATTAACCTATCGAAGTGTATGTAAAAGTGCATAGTGATATGGAGAAGTGAGAAGTCAATACATAGGAGGACCTAAGATGGTTTTAGGATTTTGAAAATAGTGTATGGGAGAAATGCTGGGGTTCAAAGAAACAGTACACAGAGATCTGGGTGCTCAATATTGAAGTTTATGAAAAAGATAATAGGCACAATGATGGATGAAATGGCATAGAGTCGTGACTGAAAGAGAAAATCGGGTGAAAATGGAATTTATTTGACATATGGAAATCAATGGGATCATCATGCATCATTGAAAATGAAAAGCATCCTCGATCGTGATAATAATAATATTTTCTGTTTGTTTTGTTTTATCTTCTTCTTAAAATGGGCCCTGAGAGGTGGCTCAGCAATTGAGAGCACCTACAATCCATGGTTTTCAGTTTGACTCAAACTAGAATTAACTAAAACTCAAGCAGCTGCGCACACCACTGAAGTATTTCTCTTTCTTAAATAAATCACTTGAAGTGGGAAGAGCCAACTCTAGTCTTGTTTTTGAGGTGGGAAGATCCACCTTTAAACTGGGCCACACATTCTGCTGGCAGCCTATATAAAGACTTGGAAGAAGGAAGCTTGCTCTCTGCCTGCTTGCACTCACTCTTGCGGACAACTCCATTCCTTCACTGGCATTAGAGCCTACTTCTTGTTGCTTCTGTCATATACTGAAAACCAGCTAAGATATCCAGTCTTGTGAACTGAACAACAACTGGATTTTTTTTTACCTTCCATTGGTAGAAAAGCATTGTTAGACTAGCTGGACCACAGCCTATAAACCATTTTAATTAATCATATATATATATATATATATATATATATATATATATATATATATATATATATATATGGAGAGAGAGAGAGAGAGAGAGAGAGAGAGAGAGAGAGAGAGAGAGAGAGAGACTCATACACATATTTTAGGCCAGTCCCCCTACAGTAAACCTCTCATCCTAGGATTTCTCTATCATGCAGACCCCTGGAGGCAGGCATAGAACTGTGATCTGGAGGTTCTGCCATAATAGCAAGATTATAACCATATATACGATATGTACATGTATTTGGCCATATATATGAATATATAGTCATTTTAGTAAATCCCCTTTATACATATGTATACACACATATACACAAAATATATTAAATAAATAAAATTGTCTTAGCTGGAATTGATAACTAAGTAAAATAGTATATTCCATCTTGTGGTTCATTTACATGTGACTTACGGAAGGAGTAAAAATCTAGAAAGATAGCTTTGACAAAGTCCTGTTGTTCAAACATCTTATCAGAGATATCCACAAGTCAATATTTCTTCTATCTTCTATCACTATGCTTGTCCTTAGCCAGGAAGTAGGTGCTTTTACCAGGAACACTGTTCCAAATTATGCCTTTACTATCTTTCCTTGACATTTCAAATCTTTTGAAGGACACATGGACTTTTTTCATATCTGTACCTTTTTCTCTCCCATAATGTGATCTCTCCCATACATGTCTACAATGAAAACCTTACTAATCTCCCCAACATAAAATATTTTACTATTACTTTATAAAACTGTAATCAATATCCATACACTCATATTCTGATAAGGCCTGCTCTGTTTTCATCCTTTGCTCACTTTGCTCTAACATCTAACATTTTGATGTGTACTGTTCCCTTATGGCTAAGAACCATATTACTTTTGTTCTTTCTGCCTAGTATTTCCATAGACACCTGCAAATTCTAAAATGATTTATGAAAGTTTTGAAGAGCAGTGGAGTGGGTCCTTCCTAATACTTTGACCGTTTTGTCAAATAGTACACTGCCACGTTACATTTTGAGAAACAAGAATACATATCCTTTATTCCGAGTAGAGCCATGTCCTGTGGGAAACATGAGTACCATAGTAGACATGATTGCTTTGGCTATAACCTCCAAGTCTATTGAGATCTCTAAAGCAGTACTAAAACACACAAATTTAGTCAAATGACACTATTTACTTGTGATTTTAAGCATCATCAGTGAAAACAATCCTACCTGAAGGCTCTTTGCTGACATTTTAAGCAATCACTGTAATTAACTCTTTTTAAATATCATGCACACATTAACCATTCATGAAAGCATGTGTACACAGATGTACACATATTGATGTGTGCTATCTTCTTGTTTTCCTCTTCTTTTTGTTTGTTTTTGTTTTGGTTTGGTTTGTTTTCCTTTTGGAAGTGCAACGGATCCAGTCAAGAGACTTTCACACAGTAGGCAAGTACTGAACTACTGAGCTACATTTTCAGCCTGATGTCTGATGTCAAAGAGCCAGAGTTAAAACAGTAGAATTTCTTATCACACCCCTAGCAAATGAACTAATCTTGTGTGTGTGTGTATGTGTGTGTGTGTGTGTGTGTGTGTGTGAGAGAGAGAGAGAGAGAGAGAGAGAGAGAGAGAGAGGGAGAGAGGGAGAGGGAGAGAGGGAGAGAAGGAGAGAAGGAGAGAGAGAAAGGGAGAGAGGGAGAGAGGGAGAGAGGGAGAGAAGTAGAGAGAGAGTCAGAGAGAGAGAGAGAGAGAAAGGGAGAGAGGGAGAGAGGGAGAGGAAGAGAGGGAGAGAAGGAGAGAGAGAGGGAGAGAGAGAGAGAGAGAGAGAGAGAGAGAGAGAGAGAGAGAGAGAGAGAGAGAAATCAGGGAGAATAGTGTTACCTGTAATATTCACAACATTTAGTGAGTGTTAAATGAAATGACCTGTACAAAGCATTACTTGAGCAATTAACACATGAGTGATATGTGTTTGCTATTCCTATGAGAGCCTAAATTCCTGGAATATCATTAGATCATCATGATCTAATGATCTAGAGGTAAAGAAAAAAGAAGTTTTCTTATTAAAATTAATCTTTCCAGGTTGGGTAATACATTATTAGCAAAATAATAAGATAGGGTTTTAAATAAGGGCACCCATGTGTAAATAGATAGAGACTCTAAAGAGACAATGCTAATTTAATACAGTATGTATGATAGGTAAATGTCTGCAGAGATAACTCATAAAGCATAGAGAAAGAGAGTATATATTCACTGGTAGCAGCATCCCACACATCTGACAATTCAATGGGTTGGCTCCATATGCTTGTCTGACAGTGAATAGACATTATGGGTCAAAATCAGCACGTAGCCTGAAAAAAAAAAAATGTTTGTTTTACTCAGTAGGCAGAAAAGCATATCATATAATTTATAAGCAGAATCTCTCTAGGTACAGAAAAAGACGATGAGATAATATTGCAGTCAAGCAAAAAAGAACTTTAAAATTACCTCATTTTAAGTCACCGTGACACCCTCAGAAAATGATGAAGGCATAGGTCATATGTGATCGGAGGTTAAGAATAGATAAGGAGTCCTATATAAAACATACTTGGGGGTTATGTGCACTAAATAATATGGTATCTGATATTTGACCTTTATCATAAAAGCTTTTGCAGTAGCCTTGAGTGGTTTAATAAAAAATCTGATGACAGAACATTTTTAATTTTAAAGATTGTATTGTGAACAGTGTGGAATGTAAAGGGGGAGAAGCTATAATTGAAGACAAAGAGATGCATTATCTGGCTATTGAGTTAAATTAATACCAGGAAAAAGTGAGGTAAGGGGGCTAAACAAAGGCATTATTCCCACAGAACTCATGCTGAAAACAGAATATATGCATAAACAGAGTTCTGAGCATGTCTAATAGGAGTAGGTGTCTCCCAAGAAACTCTAAAAAATTTCCCATATGCCACTGGGTTACCTTGCAGCTGGTCTGGTTGATAGTACATGAGATCATAAAAATGTTCTCATTCTGATCTGTCTTTAAGTGAAACAGTGACTTAGACTGAGTCCCCAAGAATACTGCATTGGCATGAACTCACTACAAGACAAGGAGTCTGAATGCTTTGAAGATACTTTACTCTGAGAAGGTCAAATCTGTTTATGTAGTGAGGACACATTGAGATACTGAAGTGATACAACCCAGCTAACATCAAAATATCTTTTCATAAACTTCAGCACTGGAAAGTGAAGTCTTGAAGCCTTGATACAGGACCCAGTTTAGTATCTTAAACTACCCCAGTTATTTGTGCTATGCTATATGAAAACAAAAAATGCAATGTCTGAATTTTCCCCTTGATTCACAGCTGGGTACATGATGGTGTCATTATTAAGGAGCTTGTTTTGTGGCATGGTTTCTCTGTAGCAAGAGGGAAATAAATAATTCATACATGATTATTTCTTGCCTATATTTTTATATCATAAGCTTAAGGGTGATGTGTCCAGATTTAGGTATCTTTCTAATTGGTGGCCATCATATTCTAAAACTAACACTTGAAACAGTCCAATAACTAAAAGTAGAATAAAATGAGCATAATAAACATTCAGAGAACAAAATATATAACATCTGATGATGAAGAACAGTATAACTAGTGAATATAATGGAGAGGTCATACTAAGCAAGGCTTTTGATTGCATGAATTAATATTGACAACATTAATTTAAAAAGAGAAATAAGGAAACAAAGTTGTTTGGGAATTATGAAGCAATTTATTTTGCTTATTTTATTTTGTGTTTTGTATCACTGGGAACTGAGTATAGAGCTTCCTATATGCTAACCAACTGGTCTACCACTGACCTATATCCTCTATCTGATTCCTTTAATGTCCATCCAGTGTCAGCTATCAGAACATAAAGAGGAAATGGTAGATGATTTGTCTAATATAATACTTTCTGTAATAGTGAATATCAATTGCATTATCAAAGATATATAATTGTAATGAATAAAAATTCACACAATCCATTTATTGTAAGAGAAAAGCAAGGAAGAAATCTGACATTACTGTAGATTATTTTGAAAATTAGAAGATCATTTGTAAACTGAATAAAAACAAAGGCAAATAAATAAGAGGTTAATTATCTAATGTTCAGAGGTTGCAGAGATGAAAATGTAATAATTGGATATACCAAGTATAAGCTAGTGTTCCTTGAAGGCCAAGAAATATAAAGTAATATTTTTCCAAAAGATAATTACAAATGACCTCTTCTGCCATAGAGTACACTAACATGGAAGAAAGAAGATAAAATCATAGTGAACCTACTAAAGTATTTCAGATGAGGGCATCACTCAATATTGCAAAATCAAAGTCATGAATTAGGCAACAAAACATTATCACTGTTGGAAAAATAACATATAATTGCACAATGCAACATCCTATGGATCTAAGACATCTAAGACATACTTGATATTTAAATTATTAAAACTAATGTAGTGGACAAATAAGATG
Source organism: Peromyscus eremicus (assembly GCF_949786415.1). Classification (NCBI taxonomy): domain Eukaryota; kingdom Metazoa; phylum Chordata; class Mammalia; order Rodentia; family Cricetidae; genus Peromyscus; species Peromyscus eremicus. Next base: position 15,344,927 of record NC_081434.1, on the reverse strand, counting down.
GCTCCATGGGTAAAAGCACTTGGTACAAGTCTGGTAATATAAACTCAATCCTAAGGACTAAAATGGTGGAAAGGGAAGACCACTGCCCAAAAGATTTTTTCTGATCTTCAGGTGCACCTCTGTCTCTCTGCCTCTTGCTTGCAGATTAGGATATAAGTTCTCACCTACTGCAAATGAACCATGCTTCTATGTTTCCTGCCTTAGTGATTATGGACTAACCCTCTGTAACTGTAAGCAAGACTTCAATTAAATGTTTTCTTTCATAAGAGTTTCCTAGATCATGCTGTTTCTTCGCAGCAATAAAACAGTAACTAAGCCATTGAACAAAATCAATTTGGGGAGAAAAGGGTTTATTTGACCTCAAAGGTTAAAGTCAATCATCCAGAGAAGTTAGGCCACCAAACCAAAGCAGGAATCTGAAGACTCAAACTGAAGCAAAATCATAGAGAGATGATGTATACTGGCTTGCTTTCCATGGTTTGTTTAGTTTGCTTTTGTATACTACTCAGGACAACTTGCCCAGTGATCTATGCCCTCTCACCTCAATCTTGAGTCAAGAAAATGTCCCACAGAAATGCCTACATGACAATCTGATGGGGTCATTTCCTCAACTGGGGGTTCCCTTTTGCAGTTGACTTGAGATTGTGCCAAGTTGATGAAAAAAAAAAAAAACAAAACAAAACAAACAACTGGCACAGAACTGAATACAACAATATTAAAATGTGCTTTACAAAACTTTTAAAATTAAATGTGAATTAAAATTTAAATATATTGCTATTTCCAACAAATTATTTAGAATCAAATCATAATAGAATGAATGAGGAGGGAAAAACAAAGGGATATATTTTGTCAGAATTGAAATCTTTGTACTGCCTTTGAAATCCATAACTTTTGGAGTGTTTAATTTTTTTTAAATTTTTGATATTAATTTAATTGTAACATTTATCCCTCCCCCTTTCTCCCTGTCAACCAATGGTTCTCAACATTTGCAGTGTTGCAACTCTTTACAGCTCCTCATGTTGCGGTGGTTCCCAACCATAAAATTATTTTCTTTGTTACTTAATAACTGTAATTTGGTGTTATGAATCATAATTTAAATATCTCATATGCAGGATATTTGATATATGACCCTTGTGGAAGGGTCGTTGGACCCCCCAAAGGGGTCATGACCCACAGGTTAAGAACTGCTGCTCTTTCATATACCCCTTTCCCTTTTGCAGTTGGCTTGAGATTGTGCATATACCCCTTGCCACTTTCCTTCAAATCCACAGCCTCTTGTTGCACTAATTGTTACTGCATGATTACACCATCATGTATATCCATATATTCTCCTAAATATAACCTGTTCAGTCTATACAATTTTACCTGTCTGTTTTCAGGCCTAATATGTTGGCGTTGGATAACCCATTGGTGTGCTCTTCCTCAGACCAACTCTCCTGTTCCCAGTTTTCCTCAGTTGCCTATAGTTCTGTGTAGGGTTGAAGCCGAGTACTACCCCTACAGGATACCTGAGAAAACTAGAACAGTTCACCCTAGTCTGACTCTAAGTTGCCTTCACTTACTGGAGCATTTATTCTGTGTCTGTGAACACTGCTGGACCTAGTTTTGCCTGAACCAAATATTAACTTCAATGATCTATAAAAGGAGTAGATGTGTGCATTGGAGCTAGGCTAGAAGAAATATTTTTTGAGAATCAATGCACTTCATTCATCAGTGGCTGATTATGACAAGTAATCAGAAAGCAATCCCCAAATCTTGAGCAAACAGTAAAATGTGTATAAGCAACACAGCACAGATGGTTGTGAAAGGAGGCTTTCCGTGTGTTCAAATAAAGAGGGAGCCTAATAGCACTCAGCATCCTGGAGTTCATAAGTCACGTTTAAACATTGCACTCAATATTTGTAGGTATTAGAAGAACACTTGTCTGATGTGGGTATAATACCAAGCATGCATTCTCTGTACTTAATCTTAATGAATAACTTTTAGGGACTGGTGCATGTGCCGCTTACAGATTACTCATGAAAAGCAGCACAAACGACTTAATAAAAAAAGAAAATTATATTTTGAACTGGTAATTTGAATTAGATTATGAAATGAAACTAATTAGATGATGTTTTATCATCAGTTTGGTTTTTCCTATGATTGCAGTGATGTTTTTCTAATCCTTTTATATTAAAATATGAATGATTAAGAGTGTAGAAAAGGGGTCACAAGATTGCTGATTAAGACATATAGCCGAAAAACCTTGATTGTTTTGTTAATGATATGCATACTAAAAGCAATGTCAACACTTGAATGATCCCAACTCACTACCATTATTTTCTTTATTAGAGAATAAAAATTAAAAGAAAAGTGCATTTTACTAGTATATAATAAAATGTGTATCAGTGTGTCTATTTTATGGAAATAGTATTGTAAAATGTGTCAAACTACATAATACACTTCACATGATAACAATTAAAATTTTCTCCAGAAAAGGTAGTTGTCAAATGTCAAACAAGTGTTTACACATGAAGTTCACATAAAACACCATGAGATTCATTCTTTACTGACATAGAACCTCAGATACACTATTACGGCTTTTAAAAATTAAAGAAAGTTTTCTGGAATCCATGGTTGTTTTTCTTTTTTAGACATACGTTATTGAGTATGGATATTTATAAATATTTATGAACAAAAAACACACTTAATAAACACAAGACTGCCAACAACTTGGAATATGTTATACCTCTGTTTGTAAAATAAAGGAGTTAGATTACTCAGAATTATAAATTCAGAAAGCCAAATTGTTGTTGGGGATTAAGAAGGGATGGAGAGATGAAGAGGAAGTTAGTTTGTTGTTTAAATGGATATGAAAAGAGTTCTGAAGATGAATACTTTTGATGTTTTTCATTATAAATGTACTTCCTTCTCTTAAAGAGCATATATCACTACGGTATAACATGGAAGACTTTACATTTCACTACAACTTAAAAATATGAAAAAAGTCATGAAATGGTTCTTTTCAGACATATATTTAATGGTTGATGCAATTGATTGTCTATAATTATATTATACATAATTATGTTACATATATAACTATATGATATAATGATATAAGTTTACTTACACTTGCATGCATCTATTATTCACACACATGCACACACACACACACACACACATAGCTCATAGACATATCTTCAGTGGCTATCATACGTACTCCAAATTATTTCCAGGAGCTATCTTTCCTGAGTAATTTTTGATGTCCAAAGAGGAGTCACTTTATTGATAAACAAAAATGTCCAAAAAATCCTTTCTCTCCAGTCATATCTATGAAACTACTTCTAGGGATTATTGTAATGAAACTCTGGCTCCCTTGCCTCCCAATACATGTATGTAACCACAGTTCGTTACGTCTGTAGACTCCTCTGAAACAGCTAACTGAAGCATGAGTCAACCCTTGCATTCTTGTTTGGCTTCCCTCCCTGACTTATACTTCTCTGATTCCTTCTCTCTTAAGGTTCTCCTGAATCAGTATCTTGCACATACATCCCCTCTGGTTCCAGGAGAACTAAAAGATGAAATAGTAATAGGAGCTGTCATATGCTCCTCTTGGGCATTTGAAAATAATCTCTTTAATGGTAGAATTATTGAATGGAAAATTATCAAACACTAGATGTATCTGTATAGTTTATCAGATTTCATATGTAATTTAATTATGGTCTTAAAATTCAAGTTTAATATTAAGTTAAGTACTTTGGGAATACACTGAACTTTAAAAATGTTATTCAGAGTATTTCAGGTCTGAGAAAACAGATTATAACCATTCATAAAATCTTGCCTATTATAGAAGACAAGTCCAGATGGATGGCACAGGAAATAGTCATGGACCTGATGTTAATATATTAATTTTATTATGAGTAGGTTGGCAGAAAACTTAAAAGAAACTAAAATATCCTTATGGACATATGGGAACATCAGGACATCTTTCACAATGGAGAAGGAGTATTGCTGAAAGATGATTACATAGCTATTTCCAGTAACCTTTGCCAGAATGTATTAAATAGAACACATCATGGTTATTTGAGCTCATGAAATGACTCAAAAGAAAGAACAAGGGCCACAGCATTTGACAAGTATCCAGCAAAGACTTTTATGAAAAAGTAGATTCTTGTTGGTTTATATGCCAGCTCTTATATCATGAAAATATGAAAAGGTAGTAATGAGAAGACCAGCAGTTGCCAGACTGTGGGGGCAAGCTGGCACACACACACACACACACACACACACACACACACACACACACACCAGTTATTACCCACATTAAAGACTTGGAATTGTTATTTAATGGTCTGGAAGCACTAACCTAAAAAGGGACGAGAATGAACACCCCACAGTCTATATGCACAGAGAGTAGAGCTTGGTAAGTATAAAAGGAGAGAATTAAAATGTTTGTTTTAGTTTATGTGTGTAGTGTAAACGCATGTGCATATGTGTATGCTGTGCACTGGTGCATACATCCCTGAATGAATATTTGGAACAGAGAGTGATGTCTGGTTGTGTTTTCTGTGTGCTGGTGCATACAGCCCTGTATGAGTGTGTGGAGGTCAGAGGTTGATGTCCAGTGTCTTCCTCTATTTTTTTTCCACCTAAGTCTTTGAGACAGGGCCTCTCACTGACTGACTAGCCTGGCTAACCAGTGAATCAATCTCTTGGATCCTTCAGCCTCTGCCTCTCAGCACAGGAACTACGGCAACACAAATGGTTTTGAGTGGGAAATTGGGGTACAAACTCAAGTCCTCATTCCTGTGCTATATCTCCGTCCCAAGACAAATTATTTAGAAATGTGAATAATTTATACTTCGAAATATGTGAAACATTTATAATCAACCTACTCAAAGTTGACATGGAGGAAGTACTGGTAAGCTAACTTTTTTAAAGCTTTCCAAGTTAATCACATATAGTAGTTGTACTATGCTTAATGTTCTGTCAGAGGCAAGTAGGATCCTGGTAAAATATTGATGATCATAACTAAAACAACCCATTATTCTTAGTTTTTAAAATGTGTAATGTACAAAGGCCTTTACTACTACTCAAACCATGTAGAATACATCAAATTATGTATCCTATAAAATATCTATAATAAATTTTGGCTGTTGTTACTGTGACAAGGTATATTCATTTTTCTTATTTTGTGGAAAAAATAATGATTTAAAAACTCTACATTTTTCTTATTTGGAAATCCATCCTTGATCTTTTATAGGCATATCTGTGACCAGTTTAATTTATGTGCATGTGAATTACCACAAGCCCTGTGGATATTCTATATTGGTGTTTGTTTTAGACTTGGAGATTAACTTACTCATCAGTAGAAGCTCGTGTTTACTAAGTTATGTCCAGTACTAAGCTGTAATCTTTTAAACATAGCACATCACCCAGAAAAATTTGGAGTTCTTATATTTCAGATTAAATACATCAGAGAATTTAGACCAGTTTATTAACTTTTGAAATACAGTGATTCATATTGAACATTTGCAAAATACAAATACCAGAATGAAACCCCAGAATGATAACTTTGCAAACCTGAGTTAATAAATCATAGGAAAAATAATTATGAAATGAATTCATTATAAATATTCCATAGCAAAACCAAACTCACTGTGTGGTTTTGTGTGTGATTTGGTACATAAATGTTTTGATAGAGATAGTGTATTGCTCCATACCGTTTTAAAGTCTATAACTGCTAAGAACAGTTTCCTGCATATTTCCCTTTTATTAGAGATAGATTATTTTGTCATACAGTATATCCTGATTATAGTTTGCCTCCTCCTACTCCCCTCAATTACACCTCACCTCCCCTTCCATCTGGATCTACTCTCTCAGTGTCTTTCATTAGAAAAGAACAGGCTTCTATGATAAAGCAACAAAATATAACAAAATAAAATATAATAAGATAAAACAAAAAAATCACATTGAAGTTGTTGGAAGAAGTTGGAAATGACCAACCAAAAGAAGGCGAAGAGCCCAAGAGAAGTTACAAGTATCGAGACCCACTCATTCACACACTCAAGAGACTCACAAAAACAGTAAACTAAAAACCATAATAAATACACAGAGGAGCTGGTGCAGACCCATATACACCAGGAAAGGAACAGGAAGACCTGGTAGGGAGGGAGGTGAATGCAGGGAGAGACAGGTAGAATTGAGAGGCATTGAAGGGGTAGTGAGGAAACCTACTGTAGTAGAAACTTCCTAAAATGTGTGAAGGTTATTCTAAGAAAGTCCCCAAATAATTGAGGAGAAATAGTACCAAATAGCCATCTCTTGTCACCAAATAAAGTTTCCAGTACTTGGACTGGGTTACATCCAATTGAGTTGTTGGCCAAAAGGAGCCCATGGAAATCACCAAACAACCCAGGCAATAGGTTGCTTTCCACAAACTGACTTCAAGCCACCATACCTGAAGACAACACCCACACAACTCATTGAACACAGAGATGTCAAGCTGGTGCCTAGATAGAAATCTTACCACTATGTTCTAGAATGTGTCTTTGGTATGAGGAGGTACTCTGCAGGCTACCAAAATAGAAAAAAAAAATGCATCAGTCTAGCCACAAAATCTTTGATCTACAATGTTCTCTGCCTGCAAAATATACTAGGCTAATGGTGACACAAAGTTTGTGGAAGTAACCAATTAATATCTCAATTGACTTAAGGTCCACACCAGGAGATGGAACCCATACCTGACATCGCTTGTGTGACCAGGAACCAGAGACTAGAAGGCCAGAGACTGAGGGTATAAGCATATACTACTGGTCTTTAAAAATTATGGAGTGAAAAAATTACTCTTAATGATAATGTGATACATTCCTGCATATTTTATAAAAACAAAATGCTTTAATTTTTCACAATGACATTACCTCCTATTTTATTTTGTGTCACAGGTATAGTGTAAGTACACATCATTAAAGTATTATGGATATAAAATATCTTAACGAGCTTTAATAGCAACTAACAAATTTGGGGATGCACTCAGTTAAGCATATGGTGATTATCAAACTAATCATATTATATTATATTCCTTGGAGAAATAATTTGATGGTATTAAATTAATTTCTTTGTCTCTTTTCTGATTTACTACTAGAAGAGAAGTTTAAAAATGATTGACTAAGGGACAATGATGATGCACAAGCTGAGCTGTTGTATCTTTTTGGCTTCTAAACATTTGGCTACTGGAAATGGATGTTATAAGGACATGAAACAAAATGAGTGATTTCTACTTATCATTTCATATTCTTATATTTTCTCATTAGAAATCATGTGTCACCAGAAGTCCTAGACAAGTATAAAACAAAATGAAAGAAGACAGTGAAAGACAATTTATAATGAAAAATCTGTCATCTAAGCAATGATAAGAATCTAAACTTCATTAAGATGTAGATACTTAAATATCACACTACTACCTGAAATAACAAAAAGGTACTTTTTTATAAATTCCAGCTTGTGACGGAATACAATATTAAAATATATATTTTCATACTATTATTAAGTCATATTTTAAATTTTTTGAATTATTATATATAGTATCTAATATATAACATATTTTTATTATTATATTTAAATTTAATTTAAATATGTTTAAATACATTTATAATTTATTAATGTCTGTGCTCAGAAATCATTAGCCAATAATAATAATAATAATAATAATAATAATAATAATGGGAACTCAAAGTTTGTTCTTTGACCTTTCTCCATTCTCAGATTGACTCCTATCTTCCCTTTGATAAGAATCACAGAATTTCACTGACTGATACTTTGCTCTATACCTTGGGTATAGAAACTCAGAGAGAGGCATCAGAAAGGATCTAGCAAAGAGGTCCTATTGTGTCTTCCTGTTTGTTACCACGGCATCAGAATCCTTCACACCTAACCATGTTTCTGCACCCTGTCCTCTATAGCAATTCTTATAGGACAGATAGGGTGGAAGTAAAACACTTTTCTCAGCTTCTGTCTATCTCTATTTTTATTGCTCCCTCACTGCTGAAGGATATCTATGTTGGGTCTGGTTTCATTGTTTGGTAGTAGTATTTTCCTTGAACTCTGTAACCTTTCCTCTCATGACTTGATAATTCCTTTGCTCTTTTATCTTTTAGAGATTTATAATATATGGCTGAATTAAATCTGACTGATCTGACTGGTGATCTTTTTCCTTCACACACACACACACACACACACACACACACACACACACACACACACACACAGAGGAATCTTTTTGTAGATTTGCATTTTTTCTCAGTAAGTCTTCTGTCCCTCTTGTTATCCTCAGTTCCTTCTTGGAAACCAGTATTCTGAATACTCGCTGTTTTATTGTGGTCACAAATGTCTCCTGAGAATAACTTTTATAGTATTTTCTCTGATGATTTCACATAATGTCTGTTATAGGTCACTGATTCTTTTTGCTCTTTGGTCTATTATTCTATTTATTCCTTTTATGAGTTGTACTTTTCTCTCATTTACTCTTTTTTAATTTTTTCTTTTAGATTTTGAGATTATAACATAATGACATCATCCCCCCTTTCTTTCCCTCCTTCCTAGCATACAATTTTAGGTAAATAGGTTAAGGGTTTCTATTTGCTTTCTTTAGTATGTTCAATGTCGCTTTTAACATTTTCAGATAAAGTATTGAATTAACTATCCATATTTTGTTTATGATCATTTTCTTTAAATATTTTATACCCATATCCAATAGTTTAAGCAGATCAATTTATGAATGATTATTAACGTATTATTTTGTCTGTTGGTTAGAGCTGTAGTGTCTGAAAATTTAATTTCATTTAAATTTTATTTACATTTAATTGAGTAAAGTGCCTATAAACACCAATAAACAGCAAGATTAGGTATTTATTCCCATCTTTCTGATATAATTCTGTCTGTAGCTCTCCTTCCAGAAATTCTAAGTAGTTTGCTTACTTTCTCTAAGCCTGCATTCACTTCCATTGTTGTAGTCCCCAAGTTCACATTTTATACAAATATACAGCCAGTGTGTTTTTACTATTTCAGCAATAGATAGGACTTCATGTCTAAGACTTTATCAAATGTGTGGTTGTTGATGATAATGAACTAGAAGAGTGTCTGCATATGGTACCTAGGCCAACAAGCCTCTGCTGGGATACAGGCTTGCCCCAGTGCTTCAGTCTCTAGTCAGGCACCATGGCAAATTAACCAGGTCCAGGATTTACTATTTAGGGAAATGGACTGAGATTTCAATACAGCAACTTGGCATCTACTTCCTTCTTCTTACCGGGAAGCAGAAAATTACACTTCATACTGTGTTGCTTAGGGTTGGAAGAAGGATAATGTACGAAATCCCTTGGCCACCAATGCTATAATCCCTAGGGCTCATAGCCCACCAAGCCAAGCAGCATATAAATAGGACAGACTCTATGATGCTATCGACAGCCTGCAGTTGTGGTAAAGACATGTCCTGAATTCACTGTAGTAAGCCAAGTTGATGCTGTTTGGAACAGAAATGTTATAAATCAAGATCCAGAAATTTCACAATTATTCAGGTCTAGAGGCTTTGTTTTCTGTACTGGTTTGGGGGTCAGGGGACAGTGAAGTCTGTACAGAGCTAGCTTGCATAGGTGCAGCATTAAGTTCCAGGGAAGACCTATGTTTATCTACCTGTGCTAGCCCAACAAGTACCTGTCTCAAAGAACATGAAATGACTATAACCTCAAAGCCCTAGCTCATGGTGATAATAGACAAAAAGGGATAGTGTAGGAGGGAAGGAAAGAATAAGACAGGAAGTGAGAATTCTGACTGGATCTCCAGCCACTCACCTCTTCTTTTCTCTTCTCTGGAACATCACAATAGACATGAACCACCTGGGCCTTGCCCCTGCAGCTTTTAGCTCCTTATCAAAAACATGCATTTCTTCCCTCTGTGACAGGCTCATTCTTCCTTTCTTTATTGAATACATATTCTAATCTTGCCAATTCCCAATTGCTTTATCTTCCAATATTGGTTCATTGAGGTATTGGTAAAAACTTTCACCTATGAAAGAATTGTAGATGAATAATTCTGCTTTTTCTTTAATTACCTTTCTTCTTTTATATGTATTCTTTAATCTGCTTCATGCTTTATGAAATTTTTGTGTGTAACATGAAATAGATATTGAGCTTAATTGTTTCTGTCAGTGCAGCTACTTGGAAGGTTTATATAAATTTATTGAAAGAAAAATTATTTTTCTAGTTGATATAGTTTTATGACTTGTCAAACATCAGCATACTTGTGTGTGTGTGTGTGTGTGTGTGTGTGTGTGTGTATGTGTGTGTGCACGTGTGCATCTATGCTTCTATGACTTCTAATCTGCTGGTTTGCTTTTTCTTATGTGGTCAAAAAAAACAATATTTTAATCATTGCAACTTCATATTGAAGAACATAAAATCTTGAAATCTAATAGTATCTTTTAACATTTTTGCTGAAAGTTATTTTTAATTGTTCATAATAATTTAAGTTTCTACATATGTTTTAGTTATAACTCATAGAATATCATAAAAAAATCTTACTGGAATTTTTATTTCAAAACAATTTCATCCTTTAAATTAACTGAAATACTACCATAGTTGTTTTGATTCTGGAATATAATAAAACTTTAATTTTTAATGTCATTTTTCATTTCTTGTAGCAAATCTTTGATTACTTGGCAAAGCTTTTAATTATCATTTACTAAACATATCACTTTTGTGGAATTTTTGACACAACTGTTAATATTTATTTTTTTTCTAATTAATATCTACTAATCTCACTAAAGTCATATGATAGCTTCAGGAATAGTGTTTAAAATAGTGTCTGCATAAACAATTGTGACATTTGTGAATATAGAATACTAAACTTTCAAAATAAAATGTTTCAGTTGTCATGCATATTCTTGTTGCTGTACTGATTAAATGGTTCACCTTGAAGTGAAGGAAAAATTGTCAGAACAGACATCTCTTTTCTAAGCTGAAAATTTAATGAGAAACTAGTAAATATTACACCAATAGTATGCTCTTCAAGTTTGGTGGAGTATTACAAGCCTTAGTCTCACTTTTTTTTAGAAATGTGATGTTTCTATTTCATCAGTTTGAGTCCTGACTGAGCAGCAAAACAGGACAATGTCTACCCAAAATGTTTCGTTAAAGAACAAGGAACTTCCCTACTGTCAAACTGCAGCCAGACATATTAATACACTAAGATGACTTGCATATTCTACTTCAATTAATTAATATGCTGGCTTCCTTTGATTGCTTTTGAATGTTAACTTCTTCACTCTTTGGATAATAATACTCACTTGGCTAGACTATATTGTTCCCAAAATGGTTTGCAAATATTGCTAGCTCAAGGTGCAAAGATTTTTTTTTTATTATCTTTCCATGTTCATGTGCTAGTGGTCTTAAATGAAAGAATCCAGCATTACCTTTTTGAGTTTCTGTCTGTTAATCATTCCTGAAATTTGGGCAGTTCTTAAACTCACAGCTTCATGTTTCGTATCACATTTGGTAAAACACTTCATAATTTAACACTATTCTGTTATCCTGTGTGTAATCTCTACATATTTGAATTTGTGATATTGTTTCACGTACCTCAGATTCTTTTCAATTTTTTATTGTTTCTTTTATTGTTTTGAGAGTATAATACAATTACATCATTTCCCTTTCTTTTTTCCAACATGCCCATATATCCCTCCTTGCTCTCTTTCAAATGCATGATTTCTTTGTCATTAATTGTTGTTATGACATTTTTTCTCAAGCTCTTAATGAATGCTTTCTAATACATATCTTCAATATCAATTGGACACTTTTCTTGCCTTCTCTTGAATCTACTATTAAATATACCAATTCATTTCATATGATAAATACTGAAGGCTTTTTTGAATTTCCATTAGACTTACTGCTATTGAGTCCCATTATATCTGGTCAAGGTAACTGTTCTACTTTGTCACTGAGATTGGTTGAATATCTCTGTTATAATGATTATCTACAAAATCCATATCTGAGTTTTCCTTTACTCTTCTTCCAAGGTCTGTTTTTCTACATAATGGTCATAATATCTTATGCATTAACACATTTAGCATTGTTTGGTTATGCTCTGGTCTTTGCACCCAGCACCTTGTAAAGTCTGTTATCTTCCCGATATCTCCTTAGTTTGATCAGCTCAGTTAAATTGGCTTTTCACCCTGAACTTTGGTTCATTTGGCTGTACTTTGTTGTGGTAGAATCCAGGGTCCAAGGTTTTCAGGAAACAACTCTAACTTGACAGATTCAAACTGCAAACTCCTCTGCCCTTTTCACCCTGAACTTGACAGATTTTGAAATCTTTCCCTGATCTTTCAGTCTCCAAATCTTTTTCCTTACTATATTTGTTTGTTTATATTAGCATGTGCATGCATACACGTGTGTTAGAGACTAGGTCTTCTTATTTTGCACATGGTAATCTTGTAATCCTCTTGGCCTTATTTCTCCCACTTGACTTTTATTTATAATCTCCCTCGTGAATTTTCAATTTGGGAGTAATTCATGGCTTTTCAAGGTGTTTGTGGATTCATTTTAAGAGCCTTTTCTCTAACGTCTTCTTTTCCATAACTTGCTTGCTTAATTTCTGTACATTCCGGGGTGTCTCGGGGTGTCTAAAACTGTTTTGTGAAATCTAAGGCTGACCACATTACAAGTGACTGCATGTGGCTTCATGCCCATATGCATGTGGACTGGGAAACAGAAGTTGGGTATGACAGGCACATTTGAATCTCACCCAATTTACTTATGTTGTAGATTGAATAGCTTTCTAATTTCTCATAAATTTTCCCGTAGCTTACATCTTTTTTCTTAGAATAAAAAATAGATGTAACTGAGGATTTTTTAAAAGTAAAATGGTGTGATGAATCATTGTTAAAGGGTCACACAGTATAATTAATATTCACTATGCTCTTAATTCAGTTAGTGTTCTTAATTCAGTTAGCAGTTTTTACATTAAAGTTCCAATTTGTCTATTACAGATGTAATTCTATTGGAAGGCATTCCTATGTTTTGGATTCTACAGGTCTACCCAGATCTAATCAAATTCACATTTATGTTGGCAGCAACAAAGAAGAAGAATCGGATAAAAGCATCCCCTTGGTTTCCACAGTCCTTGAGATAAGATAGAGGCACACTATTAATAACGGGATGTCATTACACATTTCATTACACTTAAGCTATTCCCCTTCTTTCATACATATTAAGCTTCTCAAACCATGCCCAACAAAAGATCCCAACAACAAAAGTGCAGGTAATAATCAATATGCAATTCTCCTCCCTATCACTCTCTTTGATGTGTGCAGGCTGGGCCAGGGGATGAGGATGTTCATGGTAGGGTTATTTTGAGCTGCTTATTAGCAGGTCCTTATTACTAGCTCTCCCAGGCAGTTGTGACATGTTTTTAAGATAACTCTTTTGTTCCATGAAACCACAATGCCTACTTTAATCTGCAGTGAATTCTAAAAAAGGCAAGGAAAGGCCAATTAAATTATAAAATACCTCTAAGGTCCCTGCCATGTATCACTAGCTTTTACACGTTATACAATATTAAATTATAGAGATTTTAGTGAAAAGCACTAGCTTGCTTTGAAAGTAGTCTGTCAGCGATGATGTGTGCTCCCACATAATAATAGGGGCTGAGAAATTAAGCAATGACAATCACAACTGAAGGAAGCCCATAAATGAAAGGACTTTAGAGAAGCTAGTGTTTATTGTACACATTTTAATTGAACAAAAGATCAAATATTAATGCAGGAAACAACTAATGACACCTTATTGTGAGTAATAAAACCAAATAGTATCTTAATTAGGATTTTCATTATTGTGATAAAATTCCAAAGCCAAAAAGCACCTTCGGAAGGAAAGGATTTATTTCATTTTACAGCTCTCAGCTAACACTCCATCACTGAGGGAAATCATGGCAGGAACTCAAGGCAGGAACCTGGAGGCAGGAACTGGAGCTTAGGCTAGGGTGGAATTCCACTTACATACTTTCTCCTCGTGGCTTGCTCAGCCTGATTTTTTTTTTTTTTTTGTAGTAGCCAAGACCATCTACCCAAGGGTGGCACCTTCTACAGTGATGCAGTGATCTGGGCTTTCCTACAACAATTATTTTTAAAAAAATACACTATCGTAGGCATTTTCACAATTGAGATTTCTTTCCAAAATGACTCTAGCTTGTGTCAAGTTGACATAAAACTAGCCAGCACGAGTACTATAAGCACTTTAGTTTCTTGGCCTTATACCCACATTACCAAAAGTGCATAGTTTCTTTTTATTCAACAATATTCCTCTGACACTGGCAGTTGGTCACAGCAGTTGGGTTGTTTCCAGTTTCCAACTAATACAAATAAATCTGCTACAAATGCTCATTTGCCAGTCTTAGGGTGAGGATAAGCTCTCTATTATCTTGATTATTTGCAGATGAAGTGGTTATAAGTATATGTTAAATGTTTTGAGAAACTGCTGTCACATACTACAATGCAGTTGTCACAGCCTCTATTCACACCAGTCCTGCATCAGATTTGAAGTGGCTCCCTCAACAGCACTTTGTCACTTCCATATATTTTTTTCTTATGATATGTCATATTTAAAATATGTATTCTAAACTTAGGTTGACACATGATCTCTTATTCACTTGTAATACAGAATCCCCCTTCCTCTGCCTATGGAATTGGAAATGGCAAGCATATGCCAGCACATCCAGCCATCCCCATAAAAAAAAAAAATGTGAGCTGAATCTTCACCATGGAAATGTGTTGACAGGTTGAGGAAGTCTGTTGTGTTTGGGGGTCGTTGAGGGATATCTGTCATTTTGGATTTCTAGACATTTAAAATTAACTTTTAGTATGTTGAACCATTTCTGCATCTCTGGAATGAAGCCGACTTGATCATGGCAGATGATTTTTTTGATGTGTTCTTGGATTCGGTTTACCAGCATTTCATTGCATCAATGTTCATGAGGGAGATTGGTCTGTAATTCTCTTTCTTAGTTGTGTCTTTTACTGTTCAATAGTTTAGCTAATCCTAGATTCCTAAGCTTTTCAAATGGTTTTCATGAACTCATTGAACACAAACAACACAATTAATAATTTAATTGGAATGGAATTAAGCAGCGTTCTCAAAAGATGAAATACAGATGGCTGTGAAATACTAAAAAGTATTCTGTTTTTGAGATAATCATATGTCTTGTAGCCTACAGTTTTATTAATGGTTTATAAATGTATTAATTTATAAATGATATAGATCATTATTCCTAAGTATTACAAATACAGTATGTTTAATTGTATGATAATAAGTATCTCAGTAGATCCAGATTTTCCATCTGTCAAAAAAGACAGTAAGAAATAATAGCTTCGTTTTATTTTTATCAAATAAAATATCATACTTGGCAACTCATATAACTATGATACACAGCAACAACACCAGTGATCAGTAATAATCTTTATTATTGTTATTAATAGTTTTTATTCTTATCATGAATTTGTAATATCTCATTTCTTCCAGTTTCTTATAACTTAAATTAGTTAATGTACGAATCAGCACCAAAAAAAAAAAGTGAATTTTTTGATAAGGCTCACTATGTCCTGG
Organism: Peromyscus eremicus; assembly: GCF_949786415.1. Taxonomy (NCBI): domain Eukaryota; kingdom Metazoa; phylum Chordata; class Mammalia; order Rodentia; family Cricetidae; genus Peromyscus; species Peromyscus eremicus. The sequence goes on along the minus strand of NC_081434.1, from coordinate 15,329,295 downwards.
AACTTGTTATGTAGACCAGGCTAACCTCAATCTCATGGAGACCTCCACCACTATTTCCTGAGTCTAGAAGGCAAGTGTTACTCAGCCTAGCAAGAAACAATTTTTAAGTGAAATACTTCATGAATAATGGAGTACAGTATTCCTCACCTAATATCATGATAGAGGAGGCCAAGATAACAGAAATCTATCTTTTGGATTAGATTATACATTTCTATAACCTTTTCTTTGCTGAGAGGTGTTTATAAGTTCTGATATTAGTACAGTGGCTAAATGAACGATGATACACGAGGAATATTCCGTGACATATAAAATCCCAGAAAGTTTTCTTCCTAAATGACAATATGTATGCTTTTCAATAGAGAAGACTACAGTTAAGTTTCTGATATAGATTTACAGCCTCTATGAGCAGCATTAAAGATTACTGAACACCGTTGTCAAACTAGTGGTCTGTGAGACTTGTCTCTGCCATGTGTGGTGTGTTACTCTAGAAACTACGACTTTCTGTATATACTTCTGTTGCAGAGATTTAAAAGATGTGTGTGTGGAGGGTGGGGTGCATTAAAACCAGAAAGGCTCCAATGGACCTCTCTGATGTGCTGTATCACCTCTTCTTTTCTAGTTATTCACCATTTGCAGCATGCCATCTCTTATTTTGTAATTGTTCTTTCTTTATTATTATGATACGACAGAGTTTCACAGAACATATTTAGAGCCAGCACTTGTAGCATATACCTGTGTCCTCAAATATACCGAAGGCAGAGGCAGTACATTTCTGTGCATCTATGAAGTACAGATCAGCCTGTGTAATATCCAGCTTATTCTTGTATTTTTACCCAATGCCATCAAGAAACATTCGCGGAAGATTTAGAAATGGAAAGGTTCTTGCTTATACTTTGGTTCAGTGTTTTTCTAACCATCAGCCTTTTTTAATCGTGTGCTTTAAAAATTAAAAATTTCCAGCCAGTGGTAGCGCACGCCTTTAATCCTAGCACTTGGGAGGCAGAGCCAGGAGGATCTCTGTGAGTTCGAGGCCAGCCTTGTCTACAGAGTGAGATCCAGGACAGTCACAGTAGTTTTATAGAAAGGATTAAGTATGGAAGGAAGATATGCTTTGAATGTGGACAGCATTATCTCTTGCCTGGGATTTTCCAACTGAACACAAAGGAGAATAAGTGAAAGCCAGCCAGAAAATGTTCCTTCTCTCTGCTTCCTACTTCACTGAGATGTGAAAAACCATCCACATACTTTGGCTCCACAGCTGTGAGATTTCTCCTGATTCTTGCTTTCCATTTATCCTTTTCTGCTTTCTTTCAACAAGACTATTTTTAATACCATCGTGTATTCTTACTCATGTTATTACTTATTTCTTTTAAAAATACTACCCATCAAATCAGTAAAATGCGCTGTTCGGTTTTAAAGAGTTTAACTAAAGAATGGCTGATCATGAGTCTGTCCAAGTTCTTTGTCAAATATGGGAAATAATTTGAGTTATATAGTTCTTAGTTTTAACTTCCTTTTCTGCCTGTTTTGTCCTTTTTTATTTGTGTTTTTATCTTTCTGAGGCTGCAACTGTACAGATTCCAAAAATTTTAATAATCTCTAAGATGGTGATTTTTTCTAATAATTTTCTCTGTATTCTTTGGATATGAATACCTGTTATTCATTTATCTAAAGTTTACTTTTTTTTACCTTCTCTCTAAAATCTCTAAATAAGATCAAAAGAGAAACATAAATAACAACCCAGCCATAAATTCTTTGACCTACAATGGTGTACTGCTTGCTGGTATAATGTGGTACAACATCTGTGGGCGTAACCAACCAATGTGTGATTTGAATGAAGATCCACTCAGCAAGATGTAATCCATACCTGATACTGCTTGGGTGACCAAGCACCTGATATTACATAGTTCATGGACTTGGGACATTCTGCTACACTCAGCGCCTTGCTGAGTCATTATCAGCGAAGCTTCCTTCTGTAGTTCATGAGAACAAATACAGAGACACAAAGCCAGAGAGGGATAAATCTCAGTACCAAGGAAGGTGAAAGCAACTGGGGGGAGTAGAGGGACAGGAAACTATAATTAGGATGCCTTATATGGGAATTTTTTTGTTTTTTTGGTGTTTTGAGAGAGGGTTTCTCTGTGTAGCTTTGCACCTTTCCTGGAACTCACTCTGTTGACCAGGCTGGCCTCGAACTCACAGAGATCCGCCTGCCTCTGCCTCCCAAGTGCTGCGATTAAAGGAATGTGCCACTACAGAAAAAATTATTTCAAAAAAAGGGAAAAAAGGATCAATTGTCTTTTTTTCTTTTATTGAAAATAGAGGGGTTTTTTCATGCAACGTATTCAGATCATAGTTTTCACTCTCCCAACTCCTTAAAAATTTCAGTTATTTTAATCTTTACCTCTAGGATTTGCATTTGATTATTTCCTTATGCTTTCCACTCACTTTAGAGGTACATTATTCTAAACTCATTGTCATAGTTTCTATTACATTACTTTGTTTTATGTTTACTGTGGCTGTGTTCAGGTACTCATTTAGTAACTCCAATTGTGGACAGTTAGATTCATACACATTTACATTTTAAGGTATATATTTCAACAAATGCTGCACTGTCATTTTTATCTGTTTTTAGATATATTTTATCTACATGCCAGGTATTTTTGTTGATGTATTGCAAGAAGTGTGGAGTCTCACTATTTTTTTTAATTTTTTTCTGAGAATTTTTGTAGTTTATTATCTTGCCTGGGGCTGATATACCTATCTACCTCACAGTGTACAGCTGCAGCAAATTTTATTCCATAATTTTCTCTTTCATTTTTTTTGGGGGGGATATTTTCTCTTAGTCCCTTCCTCCCTTCATTCATTTATTTGTTTGTTTATTTATCATTTTTTACTTTTGTGGAAAGGCTGATTTTATTCACAATTTATGGTTATCCCATGATTCGTGTGGTTTTTACACACATAGATCTCGATATGGAGTTCTATCTGTTTAAAAAAAACACCTTCAAAGTTAAAGCGAGTTCCCAATTATTCCTCAGAGCATTCCCTCCTATTGGGACTTCATTGACTTCTCTACACTTGCACAGTCTTAAAAATCAGCCAGGAGTATCAGTTAAGTTCACATCAGTACCTCCCTTGTTTCCTCCTTCTCAATTCTTCCTGATGTTCTAGTCAAGCCATGTTGAGACTATAAATGTGTTCCCGTTTATCCTACATCTAGTTAGTATCATTTTTCCAGTAAAATGCTCTACGTTTCTTATTCTGACATGACTGAATTTGTTGTCAGCTACAATTAAAAGAATAGTAGGTGTGTGTGTGCGTGTGTGTGTGTGTGTGTGTGTGTGTGTGTGTGCGTGTGCGTGTGTGTGTGTGTGTGTGTGTTTGTATGTGTGTGTGTGTGTGTGTGTGTGTGTGTGTGTGTGAGAGAGAGAGAGAGAGAGATTGACCTGGTGTGGAAGATGAAAACAGCCACCATTCTGACACTGAAGATTAATTTTGTTGTTAGTCTTGCTCGAGTTCTACTTTTCTCAAATGCTCACAATATAACATAATCATTTTATGTTTCTAATTTGTTTTCTGCAGGGTGGCCACATCGAAGCTCTTTTATATTACAAGTACCAGAATGTCAACAGAACTTTATTTTTCTAGAAATTCCATTGGATAACAATAAAGTCATGAAGGCATGAACATATGTAGATGTTATGATTCCTTAACAGAGTGCTACTGAACAAAGTAAGTAGATTATAAGCTAAGTGCACTCTAAAACATTGACAGGCAGCATAGTGAGCACATAGGAACTGGTTTGGAACTCAGGACTGTCACCTTTGCAAAAAGACTATCATGAGAGGTTAAAAAATCTGCGTAATAAAGGAATGTAAAGGTGCTTATGTGATTGACTACATGTAACCTGACTTAAAGAATACTTACAATCTTATAAAAAAAGATATTGCCAAAAATAGATATTTACTATAGGTTTCTGTAATTGGTTTCTTATAAGGTGTATGCACTCATTTCCTTACACGAAAGTTTTATTATTGATTGACTTAAATCAAGTAACTTGTTTCTAAACTAATGCCCCCCTTTTTGATGCTCTTAGCACTGAAGCATTGTTACTTGAATGAGATACACAAAGTTCAATCAAGATGAGTAGAATACTATAATTTTGCACCTCTTATGACATCAAGATGACTCTAAACAATGGAAATGCTTCCAAGGTATTATTATTATTTTTTATGCTTTATCTTTCTGTGATACAGAATACTATAACCTATACATTTCTCCAATCAAATGTCTACCATTCCAGTGTACTTTTGGATTTAGCCCTATATTATATGTTAGTCCAGTCTACAGTCTTCTTTCTATCTTTGATAAAAGCACCAGTTTATCAATTATATCATTACAATTAGTCTGAAATTAAAAGTCTGATTGTCATAAATTGTCTTGAAAGTATTAAGCTGCCAGTGTTTGTTTTAAATATTTAAATAATGTTTTTTCCTCAGTCTCAATAATTCCTAGGTTAATAACATTTGATTACTTTCCAAATAGAAATGCAGCCTCTGAATCAACTTACATGTAAGAGATTACTGAATGCCTTCTTGCTCCTTTGCTAAAGAAGCAGCCCAATCCATGCACTTCTATCCAAGGAGCAAATTAAATCAATCTTTTCATTTAAGATGACATTTTACCTGATAAAAATGGAAGAGGAAGATTAATATTTTTTCTCTCATTTCAAGAACAGTGTATGTATTTCATAACCTATAACATAAATTTTCACTTCAGAGACTACTTAGTTTTTGAGCACACAGGGAAAAGCTGAAATGTAGTTTCACATCTCTCCCAGACAGACGACTGCATAAATCTTCAATATCTGATTATCAGATAAAGGGAGGGTGGCACTGAGCTCCAAAGACTTAAAGGACTATTTTTGTTCCTTTTGAAAACTGTCTGATATAATGAAGCCCTTTACAGAGAAGGTCTGACACTGCAGAAGCCCTGACCTCGGAAGCAGCCTGAATTATTTGCTAAGAAGGTTGTTTCCCAGGATGTATTCTACTCAAGTATCCTTGCAGAATTTCTGTGTTCCTTGAGTGGCCAGTCACAGAGGACTTGACGGTCGTGAACCAGAATTTGTATGAAGCAATTGCCTTTGACTTGAAGTCAGCACTTCCAGGAATATCACCTGGTAGTCTATTCGAGGTGGGGGTGGGGGCGTGGGGGGTGGCAGGGACATAAACTTAAACAGCAGGCCTAGGCAAATTTTATCTATTGAGGAGGAAGAAGCATAATGTTTACATTAGCTGGGGCAGAAGTTTGGAAAGTTAGACACCTGCTGAAAGGGAAAGTAGTGAGAAAAATGCCATGTGAGATGTTAAAAAAAAAGAACAAAAAAGTATCAATAGCTTTGACAATAGGTCATTACATTTCAAACAAGTGCAATCTAGAAAGCTTATGTTCTGAAATAGTCTTTGCGCCTCGACTTGCGGCATGGGTAAGGACTCCATCTGATTTCAAAATTTCATTATTTCTTAATGTACCTCTTCCAAAGAAATTCTGCAAAGAGGACTTAAAGAAGAGAAGGGCCAAGAGAGTCCACTTAGGGTCTCATAGATGGCAGAAAGTTCAAAGGAGACTGTGTAAGAGTAAGGATGGAATCAGACTGTGAAATATATTCTCATAGTAGTTTTTGGATAGGATTTAATTTATGAAAAACTCATTACATTTGTTTACATATTAAATTATCTTAAAATACATGGCAGTTTTTACTAGTTATAATAATGAATAGTAAAACTAACTTTAATGGATGTGAATCCTGAACATGTTGAAGAAAAGAAGGCAGGAAGATGATAAAGAGGTAAGCAAAGCAAAGTTAACATGGGTTAACTTCAAGAATGGCATGGAAAAGGATATCAACAGAATATTTTTGCCAGATAGCTATTTGTATTTTTTAATCTTCAGATGTGGCAGAAGGTTTTTACAGAGGGTTTGGGGTAATAGAATACCTACTAATAAGCTAAAGTCCCTGGGAAGTCCCTGGGATTGTTACTAAAGAGTTATATGAATTGGATTTCTATGTATTTACCTTCAATCAAATGCAGGGAATTCTACTGCACGGGTGTTGCTGAGTGATATTGTTTAATGGTGGAACTTTTGTTTGTCTTAGTCAAGATTTGCACATAGAAAGGTAACTTTAAGGGAAGCTTAGCTTTCAGATTTGAAAATTCTGCAAAGCAGGGTATCTTTTTTTTTTTTTTTTTTTGGTTTTTTGAGACAGGGTTTCTCTGTGTAGCTTTGCGCCTTTCCTGGAACTCGCTTTGGAGACCAGGCTGGCCTCGAACTCACAGAGATCTGCCTGGCTCTGCCTCCCGAGTGCTGGGATTAAAGGTGTGCGCCACCACCGCCCGGCATTAAAGCAGGGTATCTTGAAAACTCTTATATACTTAAATATTGGGAGGCAAATCCAGGAGGATCACACATAGGTGAACAGACATAGTGAGTTCCATGCTGGCCTGCACTAAAAACTGAGACCTTGTCTCACAAAAAACAAAATCTACAAGATCTAATCTTAAAAATTACAGTTAAATGTGTATTATGAAAGCAAACTGGGACAGAGGGAAGGTCCCTATCCAATTAAAGTTATTGCTCTCCAAAATCTGTATAATTTGACTTATTTAGTTTAGTATATAATTATGCCAAAAAAAAGGATCGAAGCAGAAAAAAAAGGCTAAAGACTGATTTTTATCATTTTTAACTATGACTAATACAGGTCAAACAGACTCATAGTTAAATGTTCCTGTTTTCTAAGTGTTTTTAGGTTTGTGTTGACCTCCAATAATAAATAACCAGAATAAAGGTACCATTGGTTTCAGCCCCTTGTTTCTTTGTATTTTCATACTACACAGTTGGTGATCTGATTTGTTTCTCCAAAAGGAGCTATAAGGTTGTCATTGAAGAGAATAGACATCTTTAATATATTTGAAGTTGTTTTTCAGTTCATTGTTTTACAAAGAACCATTCTGAACAAATTTTTAGTGCAGTAGAATCCACAGCCTTTTAGCAGTGAAAGTTACTGTGAGTGGTAAGAACAAATACAGATGAGGCAATGGAGCAGCTTCAGAAACTGGGATGGTTGAGTCACGTCCTCTATTTATCAAAATGTGATACAGAATGATATGATTAACACAACTGAAATCCAGACAGATAAGACAAAGGAGTCTTAAAGAAAAGTAAGCTCAATAGTCTTGAATAAAAATTTTTAAAAAAAGGGTATCAGTACATCTTTACAAACACTACTTCATAGGGAAAATGATAGAGCTGTGGAGATGAAATTCAACCACTGAATAGCTTAGATGCCATGTTTCATACCTAAAATGTGATGTTTATTAATACCATTTTTCTGGTTAAACTAGATTAGTTCTTTTGGTTTTGCTAAGTTATGATTGATATACAAATATGAGATCACAAGCCAAGGCACTAAAAAAAAATCTCCATCTCCAAAAGTTTCCTTCCCTCAGGTCTCACTTTTTGTGATAGCAGTAATCAGAACACTTAGCATAAGATCACTTCTCTTAACAAATTTTTAAAGGCACACTACAATGCCATTAGCCATGTTCTATGAATTTTAGCAGATTTCTAGAAACCATTCCCCTATATCATTATCCTCAATCAATCACAATTTCCTCTCTCTATGCATCTTCTGGAAAGCACTGGGCCCTAATATGCTTCCGTAAGCCTAACTGCTTTAGGCATCTCATGGAAGTGGAATGATCAAGTGTGTGTTCCCTTTGATTGAACCCTTTTACGAAGCATAATGTCATATAGGTCCATTCAGATTGCAGAAAATGGTAAAATGTCCTTTTTGTTATGTCTGAATTATATTCCACTGGATAGTCCCATACCCATGGTCCTTCAGACAGTCCAAAGTTAAAGTCAGTGAGCCAAAAGACACAGTGACATGAACCTGGGAAGGGACCTGGAGGGAGGATGGGCAGACAATCAGTATAGGGGGTGGCTAATATACTTCGTTAAAAACATACAAAAGTGTTAAAAAATAATTTTATTTAAGAAAAAGGTATAGTGTGTTGTGTGTTTGTGTGTGTGTTTGTGTGTATGTGTGCATGCTTCTCCATGCGTGTGAATGTGAGGACCAGCTATCCACATTTTAAGATAGAAATGTTAAAATGCTTTAGTACTTTGCATTCAGATGACAGAAGTACTTTTAACAATACCCATGGCTTATATTTTTAAAACCTCCAGTGGATATGCAGAATAGAGTACAAGAAGAAAAAAAAACTAGAAACATAAGCCTGTTGAAAATACTATTCAAACTTAAAATTAATGCATAACTATTTTATAAATGTGTGACAGTGTGAGCATTGCCGGTAAGAACATGAAGCTGATGGAAAAGCCTTGTGAACTATTCCGTCTGGCCAGCACTGAAATCATGTTTTGCGATCATTCTCAAATCGCCTAGAATACTTCTTGCTCATTGAAAATCTTACTGAATACCTACTGTCCCCTTTTCTCTAAGTAGCCAATCTCCTGAAAATTTTATTGCATTCCTGTAAAGCGCACTTATCTGGCAATTCGTATTTACTTACGTAATTGCATCACGTCACTTCTGGTGTTAAATGTACTTATCCTCAACTTCTGGGTATGTCCACGCATGTGACTGGCGTTTAGTTTTTTTCTAGTTCAATTTCTGATAAAATTGTACTGAAGTGAGGCCACAAAGTGACAGAAGAATTTTTTTTTTCTAAGAATAGGTAGTGAGGCAGTGGTTTAAAATTTCTAAAATAACCTTACCTGAAAATCAGTAGTACTCCATCTAGGCTACCATTACGTAAGAAAATAAATCTATATTTGAATCTGGATAAGCAGTACATTCTTAACCTTAAGAATGGTCTTTTTTTTTCATTTATTCTACAGATATTCACTAAGCAACTACTGGATTGTACACTAGAGTTACCCAGGAGAAAAAGCAGACAGGCAACAGGCAAACCTTAAGTCAAGGAGAGAATAGGAAAGAAACAAAATATGAACTGAAAACCACTAGGAATAATGGAAATAACATAATAACAAATTTAAGAGACTAGGAAAAAAGAAAGCAGATTTTAATACATCATCATGTAGACAGGGAAGTTGGCCTAGAAGAGAGGCAAAAATGGCCATGGTGCTTATTTGGACCAAATGATTGCTTTTGTGTCTTTGTTATTTGTTTGTTTTGATGTTTTCAGTACATATTTATTGTATGAAACTTCTCTCCATCATTTTTTTTAATGGAAAACAGATTCTTCTCTCATACTATACATCCAGACCACAGTTCCCCTTCCCCCCTCCCTCCACTCCTCCCAGATCGCCACCACCACCTGCTCTCTCCTGCAGATCTACTTCCTGTTCATTTCCCTCCAGAAAGGAAAGGCTTTCAAGAGATAAGAACCAAACACAACAAAACAAGATACAGTAAAACAAGACAAAAGATCTCATATCAGAGTTGGACAAGGCAACCCAATAGGAGCAAAGGGACTCCTGATGGTGGGGGGCAGGTGCCTCACTGACTCTGGTTTTTAAAATCCCATCTCTTGAAAATTTCTTGAAACCCTTGGCTCTTCTTTATACCAGGCTCACATCTCTCCCATGCATCCCATCCATTGGCCTAGGATACAAAGCCTCACCAAATGAACAGTTTGGGACTTGAGAATGTACCCCCTCATTTCTAATCCTGCACCCAGCCACTACAAGCCACTTATACCTTTGTTACTCAGATTATTATGACATGCAGATATCAGCCACAAGCTAGAGAGGAGAGGATTCTAGCACCTCCTATAATTCTGTGGAACTCTAAGGATGTCTCATACTAAAATTAGACCATAAAAATCAATTTCTTATGGGAAAAGCAAAAGGAATCAGAACTGTGTTTATTTTGAAAAACTAAGCCAAGCATTTGGAAAAGATGCATTTGTTACTCTGCTTACATGAAACTCATCTTTCCAATTTGATACCTTTTACTGGACTTGCAACTAACAATATCTGAATCCCTTTGCCAGAAGACTTCTCCTCAGAGGAGAGAAATTATGTGTCAAGGTAAAGCAGGGAAGACAGAGAGGGAGAGAGAATTAACATTATGTTCACCCAAGTTTCCAATGCAACCTCAAGCAATGTAAGAAAGGGATTAAAGATGAGCTTGCTTAATCCCTGCGACATATCTCTGAGATGTGTATTTTGTATCAGTCCCCCAAAATCCTGGTAGATTTGGGTTCTGGGCATTCAGAATGGCTGTTAAGTTCACAGTATCTGCTACTTATTATATAGCCTTTGTCTCGGCGCTTTAAACAGAGCTACTTTTCCTTCACACTCGTGGTGATTCTGGAAGTATTACATGGCTTACTCTCAAAACCTCAAGAGTGGATAAATTCTTAGCGTAAGAAGCATTGAAAGATTAAAAAATAATATCAAATATTTATGTGATATAATGCAGCCATCTCTTTCCCCCTGTCTTTGGTCATAAGTCTATTTCCCATTTACCAGTGAGTGATGGAGATGACCCCAACCCCACCCCCGGTGAGAAGACAAAGATGTCCTCTTTTTCTTGGTTGAAAATGGCAAAACAAAGGTAGTGTATCTCAGTCACTTTTTGTAATAATACAATAATAATTGAGAGTAACAAGTATTCTGATCCAAGACTTAGGAAAAATAGGTGTTCTTGATTTGGGAAATTAAGAACAACAACAAAAAGATAGAATACTAATCTCTTGTTAATAAGTCTCCACAAGCCAGTGATCTGTCAAGTCATTATGTAATGCCAAGATCATCTATACCTATCTAAAAATGTCAAATCTTTTGATAGGAGGGGTATACACACTTCAATGTTTTTCTAAATATGTGGTCACAAAGGAAAATTTGCATATTAAAATGGAAAGAAATTTAATTGTTTGGATGATCCTACCCTTTAAGTCTATGCAACCCCATGCAGAAATGGACAGTTTACAGATATGTAATACATCCCTTCTCAGGATATTTTATTGTCACAAAAACAGTGTTGAAGTACCACTGGATGTCCCTCCAGTCAAAGAGCCATATTTTGGTGTGTATCGCTTCTCTCAGTGGACCATACTGTACTGTGTGTCCCTTCTATCCTTTCACTCAGTGAACCATACTATGCTGTGTACTCTTCTCTGTCAATAATACACATTCAACTCTAAGGTTACGCACAGCCCATGTAAAGATACGTGTGCTAAATATTAGAATATGTAAAAGTAGACATCTTTGAGGTGCAGAGTATCACACTTGTACTTTTATTTCCCTCCTGGCTTATCAAGAAAAATCAGTACCACTAGAGGAAAATCTCTGCTGCCTACAAGATCCTCAAGTCTCAATTCAGTGATTCAGTTGAGGATCATGAAGTTTTCTAAAACACAATGTTGAGACTTTTAATACTGCATTTGAGTTTGCTTAAATACACATAGTAAAATCTCAATCAAAAGGAGGCTTCAATGCTTCCATGAACATACTTAAGTGGCATTACAGAGAATATAGAAAACATAGGCTTTGTATTATCACTGAAAATTATGAATAGAATAGGAAAGAAATGTATTTGTGAGGATTTGCTCCATTTGTTGACTACTATAATGAATAATTTACTAGATAACCTGAATAGTCTTCAGTACCACTCTGTGGGTTCCTTGCATTAACTCATGGCACCTGAACACTGAGTTTTCAGATTTCAACAAGAACAGTAACATCACAACATAAAAATTATTATCGTGGGTAAAATATTTTGCACTATGAATGTATACCAGAAAATCTTCTAGGCCTTGTACTTCCAGATATGTGTTAAAACACTTCATTTCCACAAAAGAGATAGATATAATTAATACCTGTATTATGCATAAGGAAGCTTAAATTCTTGACTCATTAATTTGTTCAAAGTCATACAGTTTTATGTGATAAAGCTAAGGTATGTATACAGGCAGTAAGAACTGTGGCCAGTATGCTATTCTAAATACAGCCATATCACAGTAATCATTGAGATAGTGTAAAAATTACAACATGAAATTTTTGAATCAAGCATGCAACCAAGCAAGGGCCTTAACCTATCTTTCCTTTTCTCTGGAGCATTTCAAATAAAACTGCGAGAAGACTAAAAAAGTGTTTGATTTAGAATTATTTGGAAGACATAAAAATTAAGTTTGCAGAATGATACCTTGTTAGCATATAGATAAAAAGGATGGGGGTCTCTGGAGGTGGGATGTGGAAAAATATTTTACCTTTGGATTTAAAAGATGAGATTTTCAAACAGATGTTTGAACATACATAAAGGCATATATATCCGGTTTGATGCAATTCATTAATGATGAAACAAAGATACTGGTAGGAAAGATGTTCTTGTTCACATTATCAGAGGTAAGAAACTTAAGATCACAAATCTGACTGGAATCAAAATATGACGGAAACTGGAATTGTTTCAGAAGGTAAAGAAAGTGTTTTGATTAAAATGAACATTTCTCATCCCTGTGTTTGAGAAAATTGAGATGGTTGCCTATTACAGCTACTGCTCAGCTGATCTCTTCTGTCTAAAGTCCTGAAATGCCAGCTACTAGAGAGCAACTGGAGGAGGACTTATTAGCATCATGATGTATCTCCCAAAGCACCCCTGATGGTTACTCTGGACCAGCTATGCTATGAATACAATGCAGTCAAATGCTAAAACAATAATCAGAGATAAAGCATAAAATGTAAATAAATTATGAACAGCAGTGAAAGTGTCTGTTCTATTTTTTTTTCTTTAAAGAGAAAGACTACATGTTGTAAAGATTATTTTTTCTTTCCTGAGGGTCAAATATATTGAATTAGAACCTGCATTAAAACAAAGACATAGGGTCAAAGAAGGAGAGCAAATATAGCAAGGCCAACAGTGTCAGAGCTTAGTATTCAAGTGTTTCCTCTTAATCAACTTGAATGTACTTCTTTATGAGTCCTCAAGTATCATTAAGAGAAAGGAATCTATTGTAGCAGAATGCAAATTTGAAACACACTTAAAAATTATAATTTTATCCTTATCATCATTGTGTACAATGATAGCAGAAAGGGTGTATTTTCATTTTGGTCAATGTCAAGATTCAGTCAGATACTCAATCTGTATTTAATATAAACTCCTCAGATTTGGATCTACATATCCTATGATATTTGGTAGATAAGCTCATTCAGTATTACTAAAAATAAACACAATGTGTCTGGTGTGCTGATTAATGTAAATCATCAACTTCCCAAGATCTGGCATCATCTAGGAGAGAAAACCCTAAGCACATCCGTTCTCCTAAGATTATTTAGATTAAGCTAGTCTCTGAGAATAATTTTTAGGGGTTATTGTATTAGGTTAAATAAGGTAGGAAGACCAACCCTGAGGAAGGGTGGCAGCATTCTATGGAATTGGGGCCTGGAAGGCCCAGAAAGGAGAAAAATAACTGACCAGGAGCTTCTTGACTGAAGAAAAGGACTAGTTTTTTTATTTTATTTTATTTTTATTTTATTTTTTTTTAAAGTCCTGCTTCCATACCCTCCATGATGGACTAGACCCCTGGAACTGTAAGCCTAAACCAACCTTTTCTTTCTTAATTTGCTTTGGTTGGAGTATTTCATTACAGCAGCATAAATAACTAAGACACCTGAGTTAAATTAGTCAGTTGAGAGCAAGAAAGGCAGACAAACAAAGCTATGGGCTTGTGTATATGATAAAATAGACAATATTTCTATGTGATCATGAGCTCCTTGTAAACTAAATTTGTTCAACTAGATAGCAGAAGCAATAACTGACTCATGGATATTTCAAATATAGGTGAGGTGATAGAAGGATATTCATACGGACAACTGTGTGTAGTCAACCTTGCTCATTGTTAAATTCAGTTAGCTTCTACCTTAAAGAGAATTGGAATGATGAAATAGATTATGATTCAAGAAGAAAATGAAGATGTAGAGGTTTTAATGTTTCATGGAATCTTCTACATTATCATCCAAGCATCCTTGGAAGTGTTGGTTACATGGTACTATTTCCTCTACCAGTCTGAGAAACCATTCCCCTGAACAATGCTCTTTTATTCTAGAACTTATACAACATCACACAATGAAATAAGTTCCTATATTTAGTGTATGTATAAATGAAGAAGAGAATGCAAATGAAATGTATTTGCAAGGACGTCTCAGTTGTGTCTAAATGAGAACAGACCTTCATGAAGGATCATTGCAGCCTAAGAATTAACATTTCACTAGTTAGGATGGTGAAAAACAGAAATAAAATAAAAATGTCTATATAGTTTTTATCACCCAACATGAGCATACTGTACTCTAATATTTCTTACCAAATGGTATTTAACTTTCAAAATGAAAAAAAAATATGCTCAATTAAGTAGACATCTGAACTAAAATATTCTCACTCTACTTAGAACTTAAAACATTAAAGGAACAATTGTGTGTGTCTACTCAATTCAAGTGGAAATTAAAATGGTGGACCAATGATGATAAATGTAGAAAGACAGAGAATATATACTCTAATAAATAAAAATGCTTGTTATTTTTCTAAATTAATGGTATTTTGCCATTGTAATTCATATGTATTTCAAAGCTGAAATAAGGCTATAATATTAAAAGGTTAGAGGGAAAAAAACACCTTTCAGTTACATTTCTCAACATTATCACCATACACCACAAGTTTTGCATTGGTAGAGTGGCCAAAATTCCTCAGAATTTTCTCTCAATTTGCCTGTCCCAGTTACAGCATATTACTATATCTCAAGCCTCTGCCAATGTCCTGAATATAGTCACTGTGGTTATTTTAATCTTGTTCTGAATCTAGTAAGCCTATGAATTTCAACATATTGAATCAAATAATTCTCAAATTTAAAAAATGTATTTTTAAATTTCGATTGTTTTCATTTTCATACTTTTATGAAAATTCTTTCTTTCTTCTCCTGCTTCCCTAAGGAAACAAGCAATGTTCTCTCATCTGTGTGTGTGTGTGTGTGTGTGTGTGTGTGTGTGTGTGTGTGTGTGTATACCTCAGTAGACTTGAAAACTTCGAAGGACAACTTGCTGCATGTGGCTTTCTCATTATCCCCTGTGGGACCAGGGAACTGAACTCAGATCATCAAATTAATGACAAGTACCCTTAGCCTCTAAATGATCTCACTGACCATTATTTTCCATTTCTTTTTCTCCTCTTTCTCTTCCTTTAACAAACTAAATTCATTATGCTATGTATAGGTGTGGATTTTCTTCCACACATGCTGTGAGCATCTTAAATCTGTGAGTCCATGTCTGTAAATCCTTTGGATGATATTCAGACTTTTAAAAATGTCCCTAATCCCAAGTTCCTTTACTTCTTCCAAATTTTTTTTCATAGTAATAGTAAAACATGCATATCTTTATTCTTCCTCTTTTATATTTAATGTATTTTAGGCATTCTATTTTTTCCTAATTTATAGGATTAAGATTGATATTTATGTCATTTACCAATCAGATCCATGTGTAATTGTTCTTTGTGGCCATATTTACTGATTACTTGGGATTTCTGTTTGTTGTTATTGTTTGATTTTGTTTTAAATTCAACTTTTCTAATAATATTCTCTATTTATCTAGTTTTTCAATGTATAAATAATGATGTTACCTCATCAGGATTAGCTTGAAGGTTTTCTTGTTGTATTGCCATGTGTTCACCCTTCTACCTCAATGCAGTGTTTGTCAGCAATATTTAAATATTTAAAAACTGAAATATGTATCCAAATATTCTGCAGATGGGATGAAGTTATCTTTTTATCTATTCATGCCAAAGAGGATTTGAATATATAAATAACTCAAAAATCTAAAAATCAGGCAGTTCAAATGATGTGATACAAATTGTCAATAATATTATGAAATGTTTTCATTTAGTCTTCAGACCAATGAAAACTATTATAGTACATCTTACCTGTGCTAAAACAGATATTATCAAAAAGTGTTAGTATTTGGATAAAAAAGAACCCTTATATGGGATCAGCAACATAAATTAAGATAGTCATTATGGAGAAGAGCATAGTGGTTCTTCCAAACACTGGAGACGTAACTCCCATACCATTTAGTCATCCATCTTATGGGGGTTTAACAGTAAATGGAGTCAGGATATGTAAGAAGTATGTGTGCATATTTGTTGTGACATTTACAATAGCCATGTTGAGGAAATAGGGCAGGTGTCAGTCAATAAATGAATGAAGAATATGGTATGTAAATAACAGCATGATTTAGCCATGACTAAGGAGATATTGTCCCCTGCAGGAACTGGATTTAAGTTGAAGGCATTCAAACTGAAGCAATTAAAAGTTTGTTTGGTTTTTTTTTAAGGAAAAATTCTTATAAAAGTAATTAAAAGTTTTCTTCATATATGGCAAGAAACAGACCTGAAATCAGCAAAGGAGCTAGCAGGGGCTGGACAAGAGATGGAAGAACAGTAGGGAGAGAATAGAGGGTACATATACATAATTAATGTGTAAATTATTATTTAAGGGGAAGGCACAGTGAACCCCATGTGTATAGTCTATATAATAAATCTAAATGTGGCAAGTATGTAGAAATATAAGCAAGAATGTTAAAATTGTTCCAAAGCAATTGGTTACCCTCTGTGTATATAACACACTCCCATCAGAGCTCAGGGACCTACCACGAAGGGGAGGCAGGAAGAGGGTAAGAGCCCGAGATGATGGGTGACTCCCAGGAATAAACGGGACCGATGCACACATGAACTCAGAGACTGTGACAGTGTTCACAAGACCTGTGCAGGTTCAAACCAGACAAAAATCTCTTCACTGGGAAGGGGAAGTACACACAAGTCACAGCCTGAACCAAAATCTGTTTGCGATAGATATCTACTAGGAAAGGCAAAATCAGTTTTTTTCCAATGTCGTTCACTGCATATATAAACCAAACTTCAGGACTGGCCCCATGCTCACGAGTGGTTGGTAAACACAAAGCAAACTCCACATTTGGGGATGGAGTGGGTTTGTGATATGTGTATATGTTTGTGTGTATTTGTGTATGTGTGTGCGTGCAAATGTGTGCATGCATATGCTTACATGTGTTCTTCTGTGCCTGTGTTTCCATGCATGTGTCTATACACATGTGTGTGTGCATTCATGTGTGCACATGTAGGTGTATGTGTGTGCATGTGGGGGTAGTATGAGCATGGGGAATTGGGTGTGTGCACTCATGTGTGTTGTGTTCATGTGTGTATGCCTGCATGTGTAAGCTTGTTTTTAATGTGCATGTGATTATTTGTGTTGGAATTTTTGCCTAACTGTTGTCCTTGTTTTTCATTTGTTTGCTGGTTTTCATTTTAATTTTTGTTTTCTATCACTTTTTATTTTATTTTGTCTGTTTTGAGAGAGAAAGACGTTATGAAGTTATCTTGGTTTGGGGTGGTGAAAAAGGCCCGGGAGTAGTTGCTGGAAGGGGAATAATATGCTTAAACGATATTGCATAAAATTTTAAAATAAAAAGTTAATTTTCCCTTATAATTATTCTGTTATAAAATGTCAACAAGAAACCATTGGGATTTAAGGACTTTGAACTATAAAATGAAGTATCTGTTGTCTGAGCTAAGGAAAATAGCTGTATCTAAATTTGTTTCCAAGATGAATAGCCTTCTCTAATATTTTTAAAAGTATAGCTAATATCTACCATTTTATGACTAAAATGTATTTGAGAAGATTTGTCTGCAATTTAAATAAACTGAATTAAAGTATGTTCCTATTTGTGTGATAAGTTAACATAGAAAAATTAAAATGAGAATATGTAATACTAATATTTAGAAGTATATAAAACTTGCTTTTTACTACTATGAATCATTGAATATTATTGCTGAAAGAAAAATGAGAGATTAAATAACCCTCACATATCATTTTACATTCATTATTCTGTGTGAAAGTGCTGAGTTAGTATGAACTATATGTGGAATTGGTTCCCCTTTGATTTCACAAATTCTGAGACTGTAGGGCTGTAGGTCATAGTTTAGGCTCCATTAATTTAATCACATGATTTCTCACTTAGTCAGAAGAAATAGAAAACATACTTAATAGAATTAATATATAAATTTGCTCTTTACACTGCTCTGGAGACGCATAGCAAATTCAGCAAAGCATTATCCTCACAAGTTAGCCTACAGATGGCAATAACCCTTGATGTTCATTACACAGTCTAAAGCCAAAAAACAAAATGTGTGTGTGACATTTGTAAATATTATGGATTTTATGTAGCAGTAGGATATTGTCATGTCTTTGGCATGATTAAACTGAGTAACTAATTTGATGTTGTCATTAGACTTAACCTTAAAGAACTTTGCTGACAGAGTCTCTGGACCTCATTCTAAAATCTCAACAATATCAACACACAAAACGTGTCATTTCTCCAAGATAATTTGAGTATTTGAATGTCAAATGGCAGATGCAGCAAGGATAGTCTCCTCTTCCAAAACTGAATTTTCCTTTCATCAGTTTACCACTTCCTTCATAACAAGTATATAATTTCAGCAGTGAATATTTTTATCAGAGTTTCGTATTTATTGTTATCTTCTAAAAACAAAAAATTCTCTCCATGTCTTGGGAGAACATTTTGTCTAGAAGTAAATGCCATAGGGTTTTTAAATGTTTAATGTTATTAAAATTGTCTTCTTAGCCAGGCGGTGGTGACACATGCTTTTAATCCCAGCCCTCAGGAGGCAAAAGCAGGCAGACCTCTGTGAGTTCGAGGCCAGCCTTGTCTACAGAGTGAGTTCCAGGAAAGGCGCAAAACTACACAGAGAAACCCTATCTTGAAACACCCCTCAAAATAAATAAATAAATAAATAAATAGATAGATAGATAGATAGATAGATAGATAGATAAATAGATAAATAAATAAATAAAATTGTCTTCTTAAATATATGTTAACATAGTTAAAGCTGTTGCTGCACATTGAAGTTCAAATTAGACAGGATTAATCAGATATTTGTTCCAATGAATTTGAAATATAATGTTTTATAGATGATAAAGATGAACTGGAAGGAGGTTGGGAAATATTCCTTTGTTAAAAGCACAAGTAAAGAGCAGTGAAACGTCATTACTAGATAATTACTAGTTGTTGGATAGTTACGTGTGTCCGTGGATCACTTTCATCTCACTAAAGAAATAGTGAAGTCAAACCAATGTATTTTTAGGAGGACTATTACACAGAAACAAAAATCACATGGATCTGTAAAATCATGTTCAAGCCATATGGAGAGTGTACAACTTTTGAAGAATCTTTATATTTGCCTGTCAAATTGCATTTTTTTCATTAGATTTTTCTTATTATCTTTAATGATTATCATGGTCTTGGTAGGGAGTGCTAGTTATCCTCCTGTGTTTATTTCTTAGTTACTCACTTTAATAATAGATCTTTCAAATTTATTGTGAATAGATAACCTAACTAAGCACATTTTATTGTCTTTTGTAATCCAGATGCACTGAGTCCTTATTCTGGGGCAGTGGCTTTTGCAAGCACTCAAGAGTGAGTGTTGGATTATTACCCTGGATTTTCTCATTAACTTTCTTCTGGTGGATATGGACAAAAAGCAGCATTGGTCATATCATCCAAGATGTAATAATTAGGCATGATGAAGCAAATGCAAAGGAACCTGGAAGTCTAAATATTTTCAAGAAATACACAATCTCCAGTACTGGCAAAGAACAAAGGTCTCAGTGCTGCTCACACAATGCACATCACTTGGTTTTATTCTCATTGTTCCAGAATTATTTACATGAACACTAAGTAGTATAAAACTTTCTGCCCCCAAGTGGGCTTTGAAAATCATGGCATGAGTAGTAGTAATTGGGAGTCACACCAAACACCTTTGAACATGTAGCTGTAGGGAAAGAAGCTAGAGAACACAGGGGTAATTCTGTTCCCTGTGACTTCTTTCAAAATCCCATAAGAAAAAGAGAAGCCCAGTCATGGATTTACCAATGTGCTAGCAGAGGTAAAGGTGAGGTTCTCGCTGCCTGTGGCCTGCAATCAAAACTTCTGAGAGAGTCAGGAGACTCGCAGAGATTGAAAAGTCAGTGTTTTTCTAACCTAAACAGCAGGAAATGTGACTGTCATCCAGGACCTTCCTAGTCAGCCTCAGCCTACTATCCTCTCACTTGACTCTCTGTTTCCTTCTGTCATTACTGACTCAAGTCAGACAGATGAGAACGTCAAAATCTATTACTGTGGTTGCTCAGATAATATACTTCTTTCACTGAACATAAAATAAAACAACACAAAGGGAGTGGAGAAGGAAGTAGGGTAAAACTTATGCTGGTCTACAAGATAAACTAGACATTTAAAAAATCCTGAGATTTTTTAAAACTGATTTTGTAGAACATTTTCCTTCACAAAATAACTGTAAATGTTTATAGGTTACAAAGAGCTCTTTCGAGATATGTGTGCACTGTATAATAATCAATGCGTGTGTTTGGCATATATATCTTCTAACACATTCATCATTTCTTTGTGATAAGAACATTCAAATCTTCCCTATTTTTTTTAAAATTACAGTACAAGTACTTGATGGGTGAATATAATCACATCCAGTGCAGCAGAACATCAAGGGTAGAAGGGTGTTGACTGAACACTGTAGCTAGAGAGCTTTGTGAGAAATAATACATGTAGGTTTCTGTTTGCTTTTGGTTCTAAAATGTATATCCTATTATTTGAACCTTATATGGTCAGTGTTGTCTAGAAACCATCTTTGTCCAAATCGCCTTAAGCAACAATTAACCACATAGGATGACTCACCACTTGGCATCCAGACATTAGATTTCTACTGGTGAGTTATTGGTAACATATTTATTAATTTGAATTTTAGGAACATTAAAATTTGGAAATATCTTTGCCTCTAATGAGAATATTTAATTTTATATAAAGTAGCCATAGTTGTAATTATGCACACATTAAAAAGTAAAAATGTATTCATCAGACTATAATAAAATATTTGTACATATATACACACATATATGTATATATGTATATACATATATATATATGTTTAAAATAAATGAAGCTTTCAATTTGAGAGTGTTGTGGGACATGGAAAAGGTTGGAGGAAAGGAAAAGGGAGGAAAAAATGATATAAATATATTTTAATTAAAATGTAGAATAACTAAATAAAAATGTAAAAATATCAATTTTGTAGACTAGAAACACATCTATTTATTTTTTATTTGTATCACAATAAGCCTGGAGTCAGTGACAAACACATGGAAGATTTGCTGATTAAATAAAAAGAAAAAAGAATAAAACGCAAGTCTGATTGCATAGCCTACAACCCTATTTGGAAAGCTGGGGCAGGAGGATCTTGAGTTCAATGCCAGCTTGGGGTACATAGTAAATACAAGATGAGGCTAAGCAACTTAGTGAGAGCCTGTCAACACATAGTAGGTAGATAGGTAGGTAGTTTAGTAGATAGGTAGGTGGGTGAGTGTATTTGGTTAAATGTTGACTTGTCCTTGAAGGCAAATTTTTATCAAAAAAGAATTAAGCTGCAACAGCACATGGATATGAGATGTGTATTTGAAGAATCACTATTTGGCAAAGTAAATGCAAAAATAATATTTGCTGTAAGCAATCTATGTGTCTTTCATAATAAATGATGCCTGAGACATTTTAATTGCTTTGGCATATCCCTGGGCAACATGTGTTTTAACTAGCACAGTTCATTCACTTTTTACATCAAATATTACCATGAAATGAAAGTATTATTTTCACAAGTAAGATTATATCACATCATATCACAGTTATATATTTTAATGTCATCAGATCATTTCCCTGTACAAATGACATATGGTAGTTACACGATAAATTTAATGGATCTACCAAGTGAGTGCCAATACTTCTTAATCAATTCTGCATCCTTGGTTTTGTTAAAATTGTTTTGCTCCTCTCACACATAATTTTTTAGACATTCCACTTCTGGATATTTCCCATCGTAACCAAACTTAACATGGTAATACATTTCAGTATTATAAAAAACTAACTGAAATTTATACCCAGATGATCATATAATTTGAATATATTTTCATATTAATCTCAAATACTATCATTGATACTTAGAAATTTGGTCCTCGAAAATAGAATATTGAACCCTTTGGAACAGATTTTTTAAAATGTGTGTTGCTGCCCATGTATCTGCATTGATGAACCTGTGGGGCAGGTTCCCACAGAGGCCAGAGTTATTAGATGCAGCTAGAATTGGAGATACAGGCAATTGTAAGCTGCCTGGTATGGATGCTGGCAACTTGACTCAGGCCTTATGCTAAAGCTGCTTTTACCCTTCATTACTTAGCCACCTCTTTATCCCCTTGAAGATATTTTTGAGCTGTTCATTTCATTACAAATACCTGAAGAACTCAAAGTGGTCTTTAACCATACTTAGAACAACAAAGCAAACACTCCCTGAGAAGCAAATGAATGGTTAGGTGTCACAAGTGAGTAATCCTTCTTTCTTTAGGAAGTGTTAGGAAGGAGAATGGCTTGGTGTTAAGAAGGAGAACGGCTTAGTGGGTAGAGCTTTTCCACCACAAATGTGAGTTCAAATCCCCAGAACACATAGAAGCCAAGTATGGTTGCAGACATTTATAATTTCAGTGCCCTTGTGATGAGATCAGAGGTAGAGAGAGAAGAATCCTCTGAGGTCATGGGCCAGGTAACTTAGCAAACACAATGATGAACAAGCCAACCTTGTCCCAGACAAGGTAGGATAGGAGGATCCAACTTCTGAGGCTGTCCTTTAATCTCAAAATGAAAAGACCTATACCGTTCTCAGTATATACGCTTCAGCTCAGAAGTGTTATACATTTTGGAACCTTAAGTAACAGTTCAGTCTGTTGTAACTATTTATTTGATTGTCATCACTAAACATAATACCATACAACTTTGTCATATCTGAATACTCTTACATTTAAATATAATTTAATTATGAATGTAACTGTTACAGAGTTTATATAATAGTGGAATTTGTATTTATTTAAATCCTTACTGCACAAGTCATTAGATATGGATTACTGTATAGGTTTGTTTCTGTTGCTGTGATAAAACATTCTGATAAAAACAGTTTAGAGGAGAGAGGATTTATAGCATTTATTTCAGATCACAATTCCAGGTTACAGTCCATCACTATGAGGAAAACCCAGTAGTAAGTGCTCCAGCTTCTGATAGCACAGTCACAGCCAGGAGCAGACAGGGGATGCATCAGTCCATCTGTATACTTATGAAGGTCAGGATCACCAGCCCAGGGAACTGTATGACCTACTTTCAAGCTGGAATCTCCCACATCAATTAAGGCAATTAAGGCAATCCCTCAAGGACTTGCCCGCAGGACAATCAAATCTAGACAACACTCTTCCCAGGTGATTCTAGGCTCTGTAAGATGAGAATGAAAACTTTCACATGTAAGATTAATTACTAAACAGTCTTATTAATAAAAACCTGGAGCCAGATATTGGGGTTAAAACTGCGAGATCAGAGGAATAGGACAAACCACAGCCAACCTTACCTCACCAACACCTCAGTCTCCAGAGACCTACTTCCTGTATACCCACGCATATATGCCTTTCTGTCCCTGCAATCTCATATCCTCTCTCTGCCCAGCTACATCACTTCCTCTTCCTGCCCAGCTCTGTCACTTCCTGTCTGTCTGTACAGACCTCCACCCCTTTATGGTTAACTAGTGTTGGAATTTAAGGTGTGTGCCACCATGCCTGGCTCTGTTCTCAGTGTGGCCTTGAACTCACAGAGGTGTGGATGGATCTCTGCCTCCTGAATGCTAGGTTTAAAGGTGTGCGCTACCATTGCCTGACCTCTATGTTTACTGTAGTGGCTGGCTTTTTCCTCTGATCCTCAGATAAACTTTATTAGGGTGTACAATACACTGAGGGACACAATATATCACCACAGCCACACTACGTTTTATCTAAGGAACTAGGAATTAAAATCACCTGCGTAATTTTGATACGGTAAGGATTTCAGAAAATAATGCAACTCAGTGGCAGGCAGGGAAATGTTTAAAATCATGATGATGAATGTTAGGTGGTATATTTTGCTGTTTTACAATTTCAAGGGTACAGATGTTTCCAACCTTTTTACTTTACACCAAAAACATGTTTCAAACATTTTGTCATATAAAAAAAATGAATACAATATTCAGCTCTAGTAGGGTGATACAGTACTAGTGAAATGGGGATCCACAATTTTCATAATGCAAGTAATTTCATATACCATGCCAAAATTTACTTCCTGATAAAATAATTTCTCACTGGTAAATCTCTTTGCAATGTATAAGAGAAGTAAGTTCTAACATAAAATTTGCAAATATTAATTGCTTCTTATTTTTATGGATAATTTTGTGAAATATTTTTGTAGTTGGTTAGTCATACTGTCTTTTGCTGAAAAGTTTTGAAAGCAACACATGCACTCACATTAACTCAAGCAGAATTTAATATGAAAGCTTAAGGAAAGAAGAAAAATGAAGTAGTCTCTAGTAAAGCAATAATTGTCAATTTTTATTAGTCTATGATAAACATTGTATTACATCTAAGAAGAGCTACAAAAATGGTTATTTTTCACAATGTGTGAGCAATTGAAAGTACACTCAAATGCAGCACAAGACTTGAAACATCTTGACCATAGATAAATGTATCTTGTGTTTACCTGGACAGAATTCAGACTGGGATCTCCCCTCCCAAAAACTAATAAAATAAATGAAAAAATAAAATAGCTCATCTGATTTTGGATTTTCAGATTGAAAGTGAAAGTGGTTCAGCTCCTGTGTTAGGATTAGCAAATGTAACATTGCTTTCCCATTAGGATTAGCTGTCACCCATCAATTCTAATACTACAGAAATCACAGCTCTACTCTGAGCTGGCCAAAGATGATGCCAAGGGGATACTATCAGGTTCTGTTTTGCTGTGGAGAGCCAGCAAACCTTATAAGAGGGCAAAGCCTGTATTGGGTGATATCAAAAAAAAAGGTCTGCAGAAAGTGAATAGTTATGACCTAACTTCCTTTCTTTTTTAATTTTTTTTCATGTATTTTATATTCTGCCTACAGTTTCTCCTCCCTCCTCTCCTCCTGTTCCTTCCACCTGCCTTCCCTCTACCATTCCTCCTCTGTCTCTGTTCAAAAGGAGAAGGCATTCATGGGAGTCAACAAGGCAAGGTATACCAAGTTGAGGCAGGACCAAGCTCCTCCCCTGCATCATGGATGGGTGAGGCAACCCAGCACAAGAATAGGATCCCAAAAACCAGACAGATCCTGATCTCACTGCTAGGAGCCCTACAAACCAACCAAGCCTCACAACTGTCACACACATGTAGAGTGCCTACCTTGGCTAACTTCCTTTCTTTAATGATGTACTCTAAGTTTCTTGGCTCACCTCATCATCTATGTAAATGACCCTCCTTGAGAGAGAGACATACATCAGGTGATTGCTTGTCTATGCAGATTTAGAAAAAAAAAAGTGACTCCAAACAAAGGTTTTCATGGCTTAAGCCTCCTAGACTGGAAATTCAATATGTGCAACTTTAATATTCAGGCTGGGGCTGAAGAAGTAAATAACATTCAGTTGTATTAAATTACATATGTACATATAAATACATAAAATATTGTATCAATGTATATGTCTCCATGTATATTAATACACATATCAGTGCATTAGCATATATTTTCCCTGGCTAATTTTTATACAGCAAACATTTGCTGAGTAGTTAGAATTTTTAAAGCATTGTACTAGGAGCTGAAGAGAAAATAAATGTGCAGGGAACATAAGCACTCTTTTATTCTTCACTAAGGAAGACTGGTGCATATATAAGGAATGGGGTTTCTGTGTTCAGCAGAGGGATGCAAGGAACAGCAGAATTTGAAATGACAACATAAGGACCCAGGTTACAAGGAATATATTTAAAACTCTTAACTCAGCAAATGAGTTGTGGATAAACATGACCATTAGGTCTAGTGAAAGTGAAATGGAGAGTTTATGCTTACATTCCTTCTAGAGGGATCGTTCACCAGATGTGGGCAGAATATACTATCATCAGTCAAATGTGTCCAAGAAGGATAAAGGATTTAGAAGGGAATTTTTGTAATACTTATCAATTCTAAAATGTCCACATCTCCTGACATTACAAATTCACAAATAGGAAATGCCTCCTACCTGCCCAACAAGAAAAATGGCATTCTGCTCCTCCTGATAATGATAAAAAAGACCTTGTTACAATAAGATAAAATTAGTAATCACCTACCTAACTATGCAGGGAGGAGAACTCTTAAATCGCATAGGTTATAACCATATAATTGAAAAAAGGAAAAAATAACAATGATTTCCCGTCAGTGTGCGTTTAGTTATAATAAAAGCACTCCCAAGAGATTATCACCTTGGAACATTGCCTAACACAGTCAGTGCTCAATATAAGAACACTTTTGTCTACTAATCCCGATGTAGAGAAAAAAGGTATATTCAATAAATATTTGTTAAAATTTGAACACAAGTACTACTACAGATATTTTTAGTGTTTATAGGTGGATATTAACTACAATATACATCATCTGTGGTTAAAATTTCACATAGAATAATTCACACTGTGCATCCATTTTCATCTTTAATTTCAGGCCCGGTCATAAGGGAGGTTTGTATGATTATCACAGAAGCACTCTCAATACCCTGGCATCCACTTGTTTACCTCTTCTCTTTAACACTTAACACAGTAGTGTGGAGCAAAGCATGAGAACACACTAAATTCAGGTCAGATTTTGACTAGACTGACTCAATTGTTTAAACACTAGGAAAAAAAGAATCCTTAGGTAAGCAATATGTCCCATTTGTGTGTGTGTGTGTGTGTGTGTGTGTGTGTGTGTGTGTGTGTGTGTGACTAGATCTTCCAGGTACTAAAGAAACTGCAGTTGAACTTGGGAATAATTTATGCTTTCCCACTGAAACCAATAAGCCAAATTCTCTTTAGAGTTTTCTTTTTAATTTAGGACTCTCAGCTGTTCTCCAAAGTTGTTTACTTTTTTCCTTTAGATTTTTTTCTCTCTCCTCTCAGCCTGTTCTCCAGTTGCTTCAATGGAAGGAATAATGAAGCAACAACTCTTTGTCACATGATGGACAAATGTATTGTTATTGATTGCCTCAAATGAGACTTGATATCAAAAAATTATGCAAAGTATTTTCGTGTTGATCATATTCTATAGTTACAAAGCCTCCCTTTGGGCAAACTTACTGTGTTACAAACATCACCTTTTTTTTTTACTACTTAAGACGTGACTTCTCTTGAAGATTGTTAACCCCTTACTATGTACTGAAAAATCTGTTATGTGATATAGGTATAAAAAAATGCTCCAAAGAAAATATCTAATGTGTTGCTAATTGGTCAGACTAACAATAAGGCATGCACTTGTAAAACCAGTCTAAACACATTCAACTAGGATACACATGTAACTGGTATGTTTCTGTGGCAGAAACACCCCCAAATGCAACTCTAGTAGTACTACATTGTGTATGGAATGGATTTCATTTATAATCTGTTTCCATTATTATATGTTGCTTTATCCAGACTCTCAATGGCATTGATCAGTGAAGTTGAGTTTCTCCAATCTAAGATGAAAGCAGAGCACTTGAAATCAATTCTGAAAGCATCCCTTTGAAGCTTCTAAAATATGCAAGCAACTTCATGAGCTCCTGAACACGTAAGTGGGTGTTCTTGCTGTTTATGTTTTTCTTAACCCAAATCCAGATATGAAATTCTATATAAGAAAGGATAAGATTCAAGGGTAAGTCACTCTACATGTACTAAAAGAGAAATGTGGGGTAGGACCAAAGTTGGCTAGGACTTATTAGGTTCCTTCGAAGTCAAGAGAATCCAATTAAACACATTACCTTTAACCCAATTCCTTTGAACCATTTCCTTTTTTATTGGCATGATTGTTACTTTTAATTGTCAACTTGAAACAATTCAGAGACACATGAGAGAAGGACATTATGAAGGGTTATTTTAGTTATGTTAATTGATGTGAGAGGACCCATCTACTGTGAGCAGTATCAGGCTTTGAGACCCTTTCTGTCTCCAAATGCAGAAAGCAAGATGAACACTCAGGCAATCATTGGTCTTATATTCCAGTTGCTGACAGTACAGGACCAGCTGCTAAAGCTCCCTGAAACCTTGATGTTCCGCTATGATGGGATTAATCACAAAACTGTGAGCTACAATAAACCCTTTCTCCCTTAGTTGCTTCTGAGACAATATTTTATCATAAAAATAGGAAAAGAGTCTAAGACAGTTCTAAAATCTAACAATGAGTTTCAGACAGGACAATTACTTTTCAAACGGATTGCGATGGTTTGAATGAGAATGACCCCCATAGGTTAATGTGTTTGAATATTTGGTTCCCAGGTAGTGGAACTCTTTGTGAATTAGATGTGGCTTTGGAGGAGGTGTGTTATTGAGGGCATGCTTTGAAGTTTCAAAACTCCATGTCATTCCCAGTTGGCCCATCTGGGGTGTTTTCTCTCTCTCTCTCTCTCTCTCTCTCTCTCTCTCTCTCATATTTGCAGATGAGATGTGAGCTCTCAGTCTCAACTATTGTTCCATTGTGATGCTTACCTGCCTGTAGCCACGCTCCCTGCCATGATGGTCATGAACTCTCCCTCTGAATCAGTAAGCCCCTAATTACTCTGTTTTCTGTAAGTTGCCTTGGTCATGGCATCTTATCACAGGAACAGAAAAGATCTTCTAAGACAAGTTTCTAAGCCTTTGTGTTAACTATCCTTCCCTATAGCTTCCCTATAGTCCCTCTTCTACTATGCCTTTCTGTCATCCATCGCATTTTTATTCTAATTTTAGTTTCTTCTAAACCTACTGCTCTTGAAACTTCCTAAAATATATAAAAGATATTTAAGTATAGTTACCATATAATGCAGGCGACAGTGCCCCAATTAATTACTATGTGTTACCAAGTAAAGCTCCCATTACCAGGAATGGGCTACATCTTGTTGAGTTGTTGACTAAAGGGCTCCCATAGATTTCTCCAAACATCACAATTTATTGGCAATGTTATTGCTTACCCTCTACAACCTGACAGGAAGAGTCTATTGCTGAAAACACCACATACTTATGCCATAGAACATGGAGGAATCCATCTAGTAGTCAACCTAAATACCCTAAATAAAATGCTGATTGGCCAGTAGCCAGGCAGGAAGTATAGTGGGATAAGCAGACAAGGAGAATTCTGGGAATAGGAAGGCTGAGTCAATAGTCACCAGCCAGATATAGAGGAAGCAAGATGACAAGGCAGAACTGAGAAAAGGTACCAAGCCACATGGCTAAATGTAAATAAGAATTATGGGTTACTTTAAGTGTAAGAGCTAGTCAGTAATAAGCCTGAGCTAGTGGCTGAGCAGATATAATTAAAATAAGCCTTTGTGTGCTTACTTGCAGGATGTGAGTGGGAGAGATTTGTCCCAACCGCACGTTGGCCAGCTGGTCAGGACATAGGAAACCTTCCAGCTATACCCTGAGATGATATTTATCCTTGAGGTTAAGGTGCATTTTTTAGATGCAGCAGAAAGATGAATTCTCTTTTTGTTGTTGTTGCAGTTTGAGGGGGTTGGGTTTTGACATTTTTAAGAAAGAAACAGAACAGGAAGTTGTGTTTGTAAGGAGGTGGGGGAGGACCTGGAAGGCACTGAAGGAAGAGGAAAATAAGATCAAAATATGTCATAGGAAATTCTCAAAAATAATCAAAACAGAAAACAACATGAAAATGCATGTTATTAAATAATTGATACTAATTACAAAGTCCTTAATATAAACAAATCTCCAATTCTTCCTCTCAATAAATTTTTCCCTTCTAGTTGGTCATTCAGGTGAGGACATTTAGCCTCATTGCTGAGAATTCACAGTTAGAAGTCTTGTTCAACCAAACAAATTAAGTACCATTTTCCTTACAGAAATAAATTAGCTGTTTAGATAAGTATATTAATTGAGTGTTTGTTTCTTTTTATTGTAATCTAATTAAGGATACCTTGGCATATAACACCTTATAAGTTTAGAAACTTAAATCATTTTTTTCTGTCTAGTTTTTAAAACTCTTCCAATTTTCTTATATACAAAATATCTAATGCTTCTCAAAGCTTACTATACTATAAGTTCATTGTTCATTATCACTTTTGCATTAAAATATTTTCAGAGACTGTTGGAATCAAGGTGATACTGTAACCACTCATTCATTCCAAGCAGAAGTAAGTTCAGTCTCTTTATTTCTTGATGTATGGTGACTGACATTAACAGAAGGACTCTGTAACACTGCCCTGTAAGAAGGCTGTGCCCCAGGAACTCTCACTAAAGATGAAGAATAGATATGTCAAGATTCTTACCACAAAAGAAATATACCAAAAATCATATAAGGAATTGCGATAGAAGTCCTTTAAGAGAGGAAGAAAATGTTCTGCAGAGATGCTGTAAGCCCTGTAAATATGGGCAGAAATGTTAGGAGAGTATAGTGAGTACAATCAAACTGCAGTAAATGTAAGATATTCAATGAGATGTTGTCAAAATGTTGAGATTCTGGTTTGACTAAACTACTTCTCCTAGGTAGCTCACAATAACCACTAAAAAAGAAGGCCATGTTTGAATGAAGACCTTGAAAATTTTTCACTATCTCACTGAGAAGTTTGCATTTTAGCATTTAGTGGGCATCATAAGTGTCTTAATTCAAATATGCAATTTAGGAGATAATATGAACAACATTATGATTTGTTTATGACATTTGCAAACACAAAGCTCCCTAAAAATGGCTATATTTTTTCATTTAAACGCCTTCATTTTTGTATTACTCATATATTTCTTTTAAATATACTCTACTGATATATAGAAAATATAGAATCAGATGTCAATTTGATATGTATGTTCCTATCTATGCTCTAGAAACATGAGAGAAGAGAGAATAACATAATGTAGAAATAACTACAGAATGAACTAAAGTTAGTAATGTCATTACAAAAATTATTTTGTTGATCATCATAATGATATATTTAAATTTTGAGAAGTCTTAGATTAATCTGCTACTCCCAAGTCTCCTGCTTATAGTGATATATTGTACATTCCAATATATTGTGTACCCTAATAGTGTGCCCTAATAAACTTATGTAGATATCAGAGGACAGAGCCAACCACTAGATTAGACATAGAGGCCAGGCAGTGGTGGCAGATACCTTTAATCCTATCACTCAGAGGAAGAGATCTGTCTGGATCTCTGTGAGTTCAAGGCCACACTGGGAAACAGAGCCAGGCATGGTGGCACACACCTTTAATCCCAGCACTTGAGATCTCACATCTTTGCTTGAGAAGGGCACACGCCTTTAATCCCAGGAAGTGATAGTAGGAAACAGAAAGGTATATAAGGTGTGAGGACCAGAAACTAGAGCTTTTTAGTAGCAGTTCAGTGGAGACACTCTTGGGTGAGGACTCATAGGCTTTCAGTCTGAGGAAATAGGATCAGCTGAGGAGTGAGTTGGAGAGATGAGGTTGGCTGTGTTCGTTCTAGCCCTCTGATCTTCCAGCTTTCATCCCAATATCTGGCTTCAGGTTTTTCATTAATAAGACCATTCAGCAATTCGTGTTACACCTACTGAAAGCTTTTAAAGGTCCTACTTTGTCCCTTACAAGTAACTTCCATGGCCTTATCTTGCTGTGTTTCAATTGTGCTTAGATGTCACTTGAGATTGATAACAAATTGCTCACAAAAATTGTTTTTCATTTATAATACCTTAACTTCATGGTTTGCCATATTGCAAAACGCAACTAATTTGAGACAAAAAAAAAAATCCAAATTTGTTAACACTGAAATATCAAGTTACAATATCGATCATTAAACTACAACCAGGCAGACAATAGAAACTGAACATGAAGGATGGGGGAACATGAAAGTATAGATCAGGAGTCAAAAGACTAGACTGTGAAACTTAGGAGAAACTGTGCCAGAAGTAAGAAGAAAATGTTGGAGTTTAAACTCTGGAACCTCATAATTCTGCTCCAGCTGATACTCTTCAGCACAGCAGCCATAGGAGATGCACCAGCCCTGTTGTTAAAGACCAGCTCTGACTGGACATTATCTATGTGGTAGCTGTTGAATATTCTGATTCCCCTTCAAATTCAAATACCTGTGGTTAATGTGATGCTTGTGGTTAAATATCTTCCTTCTGTTCAAAACCCATACCTAACTTAAATTCTCCATACAAAAATAAAATCAATTTAATGTACTACTATTATCTTTCTGCTTGTTATGGTTATTTTTTTCTCCTTGAAAATTCTATTTGTCTTAGGGAGATTATAGGGTAAAGCTTGATACAGTAACTGGCATTAGTTTCTTAGTCCACCCAATCTTTCTCTCTAGAGCCTGGTTCATTTCCCTGTTTCACAGTTCACTGGAGCCCTTTGTGGTCACTGAGTCCCATCCATCTTATTTGGGGTTGACTTTGTGAATTTCACACATTTAGAGTATTGGGTAGGGATAAGTGGAAACTCAGAGCAAAGGCCTCACATTGGATAGGCATGCAACACCTAAAAGCAGATTTGACAAAAATGAATGAGACAGCTTCGGAGTGATGGACACAATGAATATGATACCTTTTGTGTCCTTGCAAAGAAAATATTCAGTTTCTTTTTAGCACAAACTGAATAAAATTGATGCATTTATATTTTTGAAGTGGTATAGAATTCCTAAGTTAATCCATGTAAGCTATTATTTCAACATATTTAAATTCTTGTGTTTGTTGGAGGATCACAGTTTGCTCCAGCATGTCACCCATGTTCTTTTCTGTCTGTCTAGACTTTATCACCTCTATTATATTTTTCTGCTTTCATCTCTCTGGTTTGTGGACTTTCTAATTGCATCTCTTTGGTTTTGTATTTATACTTAGCACTTATTTGAGGCTTTTAATCTTCAAAGCTCATAGAGAATATTACCTAATTAATGCTCCCCACAGACTTGTAAAGAAAGTCATTATTAGAAATTCTACACTTTACATGTGGGAAAAACAAGGCAGAGGTCAATGGCTTAACAGAAATCCAAAGGGAGGGAGCTGCAGGCTGTAGTGAGCCTATGTTCAATTCACTCTACCCCAGTGTTCTTGTCTCTTTTGGTGTCTTCCCTCTCATGCTCTACCTGTAATTTACCTGACTTGACGTCGTATATTTGGTTTCTTCATATTTTGATCTCTCCCTGTGAACCATGAATTTTCTCCATTTAAAAATAGTCCTCTTTTTATAAATTAATTATGTATCTTTAATTTTCTCAATGTCATGTTGAGAATTATACTGCCTCTGTGTTAATTTTCTAGTTTATATATTTTAATCTACCTTTGTAACACTATACGGTCCTTTTTGAAACTATATTTAAAAAAACTGTAATTCACATTGAATATTTACTATGAAATTTGTATACATATTGCTCCCATTCATTCCTCTGAACCATTATATCTTTTCATATATTAAGAAAACAGAGCATGTATTTCCTTTTACTATGAGAAAGATGAATGAATATACACATAAAGTACCTGGCATGGCTTCCACACACATTCTTTCAAATTTTTCTTTTAGTCCTATCTTAATTTTTTCTAAGTTAAGATATGTTTTGCATTTTAAATATGTCATTAAATGTGCATTTTTGTGATATTTGACAAATGTAACATTATAACTTAGTATATGGTATATTTTTATTAACCATGAAGGTATCTCAATTACTGTTTTAGATTAATACTATCCTGGGGGAAATGTTATTTTTATTATCTTGGTTTTTCAATTTTATTATGATTACAAAAGATCTTCATTAATTGATTCTATACAAATAGTATTAATATTCAATATATTCCTCAAAATTGTGTTAGTATGAATCTAATCACTTATAATCCATACTCCCATTTTGAATTTTTTCTTCTGAATTTAGAGTAGTTGCTTTGAATGTGTGTCTTTGTGTAGAACAAAGAGAGAAAGATGGGGGGGATAAAAATGGTAAAAATGAATGAAAGCTCAGGAAATACATATTGGAAAACCAAAAATCATAAAATATGACACATTTTCGTGTAAGGCTAAAATCTTAGTAAGTTTTCAAAAAGATAGGATATTAATTTTATTAGCTAGAAGCAAGCTGTGAAACAGAGACTAATTTGCAAGAAAATGCTTTCAAAAACTAGGAGGAGAATGGAGGCATAGGTTAGAAGCCAAGGATTAATGACCCACAAGGGCAGCTTTGAAGCATGAAGTTTATCTCAGGGTTCCAGGTGTACAGTCAGTAGAAGTGATCATCTGCACACTCCTGTACAGGCTCATCATGAGCTGCCTCAGGGACATCAACTCTCAGCCACTTTCCTTCTAGACGCTTTGAGGGTAATTTTCTGACCTATCTGTGTTTCGAATGCAAGAGAAACAAGAAAGGGAAAGCAGGGAGAAAAAGTTTATTACCACAGGGAACTTAGCCTGTGAGACGCTACTCTCCCTGGCTTTTGGCTTATCATTTTATCTTTTTCAGTCTTTGTGTCAATCACAAGTTAAAGGAAGATAGAAAGAAGTTGTTTGTGGAACAGGGCAAACATTCAACTATTAAGATTCAAAAAATGGATGAGCAAAATAAAGTTGGAAAAGTACCTTCCTTTGGCCTTAGGTTTAAAAACTGAGTGTTTCAACTGGGGGTTTAAAGTTGTTGTTCTTTTTGAAGAAATATCTGTTGATCCTGGGAATTCTGCAGAAAATAAATGAGAACACCTTTTCAAGATAAAGCAAAAGAAGACTCTTATACATGCCGAGGACCACATAGTGGACACAGGTAAGGCAGCAAACACTCTCAGTATGACCTCTATCTGGAGAAAAATACCCTGAGCAGTTCCACAGGTATAGTGGGTATTGGGGAAGCATGGGGAAACATTTAGAAAAATAAAGTGAACCTTGTCATTTCCAGTCAGACTTCTCAGAGGAAGGAAGAATAACTTATAATGTTCATAATTTATTGAATATATTGAAAGGAAAAAATTTAAAAGAGAAGTTATAGTTACACTGTTTTAATTATCTCAATAGTAGGGACTTGATGGACCTTAAGATAGTATGGATGAAACTGCAAGTTTTCATATTCAATGAAATACATAAGATGCTGAAATATAGATATGGCGTGACTGCATTCATAGGAATGTCTTAAATACTAGATTCATAGAAATGGAGAAAAGAAAGTCTTTTGCCAGAGCTTGAGTGGCTTGGGGAAGGGGATGTTGATCAAAGGAAATAGCATTACAGTGAGATAGGAGGACAATGTTTATAAATCTATTTGATGATATAGAGAATAGAGTTAATATCAACATCTCATCATCTTTAAGATCCAGAGCAGATGCTAAAGTGTTCTTACTATAAAAATAATTGTTTAGCATATACACACGTCTTTGTTAATTAAAGAGTGTCAGCACTTCATAATGTATACACTTTTGAAGATAATATTTTATAAGAATTAATAAAATTTTATAATGCTTTAAAAGTTCAGAATTTGAAATTGAAAAAAAAGGAACTTAAAATGTAAAAATACTGAAATGCAGGAATATGATTATTCAATGGAATCTGACACTCTTGCCCACTCTGTGAACTGCTAAATACTGTTGACTAGTCCTTGGCAATAATGATGTAGAAATATTCAAACAACAATAAAGAGTTAGATAAAGTGAATGAATATGTTATCAATAAGAACTATACAAGGAATATGACTTTATCATGTCTGTTAACACTATAGACAACAGAAAACTATGTTTCCTTACTATGTAATGAATATATATATATATATATATATATATATATATATATATATATAAAATCTAACTGGATTAATTACTCTAATAAATGGCAGGCATTAATATATTAGATCAGCCTTCACTATTTAAAATCTTTCACTGTGAAGAAGAACTGGAAAGATAAATCAAATAAAATAACAATTCTCAATTAGTCTCAAACAAGTCTGAATTCATAATACTGGGGGTGGAGCTTATCAGTATTTGAAGAGATACTTAATATGTGGTAAGGAAAAATGTGCTCACTCCATGGAAAAACTACTAACCTTTATCCTGAACCTTGCTTTATAGTCCATTTAAATATAAGGCACATCTAGTATTTATTCCTAAAGTTTCACTTCCAGAAAAGAGAAGAACACTATGCAAACAAATATCTTGTATCCCAAAAAGCAGGTGGTAGGCAGCCCTAAGGAGGTGTGGGTGCAAAATGAGGATGATACAAAGGCACAGAAGTTTGGAAAATATAATGATGGAGAAAATACTGCTTAAGTATCTAGGGCTAAAGGACTGTGATGAATTGCTGAATAATTTCATTTGAGTAGAGTTTTATCAAAGCATCATTTATCATTATCTTTTCTTAAACTGGGACATTTTTCCAATCAATTAAAGAGCTAAACTTCTATTACTTTAGCTGAAAAATAGTCCATTATTTTTCTTTATTTCATTTTTCCCCATGACAGAGCTTGAAGACCACTCTTCCATTGCAACTGGTGTTGTTAGTCTTACAAAAGCAGTGACAGCCATCAAAAACTTAGGCTCCACTTACATTAATATAAAAAAGACCCTTCTTTGATCCCAACATGATCCCACACAGTCCTTCAATCTTTACGTTGTCATGAGAAATGAGGAGTAAGTAAACCACCCCAATCATCCACCAAGAATTTGTGGGAGGTTGGAGCTTGTGTTTGTTTACTTGTTTTTCCATTTGCCATTTCATGGGCTGAGATCTTGGACTGAATGAAAAGAAGAAAAAACAGTTGAGCACTTTCAGGCAAGCATATATTCACTGTGCTGTGCTCTTGACTGTGGATGTAAAGTAATGAGGTGCTTCAAGTTCCTGCCATATTTGCTTTCCCCAAAGGTAAGACTCAACCAGCAACTGTGAGCCAAATTGTGAAGTATATTTGCTGTTGATGTGGTATTTTATCACAGCAAAGTGAGCCAAACTCCAACATCTACTGTGGTGATATTGGGTTCCCCAAAATATTTGTGCACCCTAATAAACTTATCTGGGGTCAGAGAACAGAACAGCCACTAAATACAGAGGCCAGAAAATGGTGGCACACACGCCTTTAATCCTATCACTTCGGAGGCAGAGATCCATCCAGATCTCTGTGAGTTTAAAGCCACACTGGAAACAGCCAGGCACGGTGACTCACACCTTTAATCCCAAAAAGTGAGCCTTTAATCCCAGGAAGTGATGGCAGAAAGCAAAAAGATATGTAAGGCCTGAGGACCAGAAACTAGGCAGGTTAAGCTTTTAGGTTTTTGAGCAACAGTTCAGCTGCGATTCATTCTGGATGAGGACTGAGAGGCTTCCAGTCTGAGGAAACAGGATCAGCTAAGGAACTTGCAAGGTGAGGTGGCTGTGACCTGTTCTGTTTCTCTGATCTTCCAGCATTCACCCCAATATCTAGCTCCAGGTTTATTTTTATTAATAAGACCCTTTAAGATTCCTGCTACAATCTACCATGACTTCTAATGTTTTCTTCAATTTCCCACAGTTTTCAAATCCCAAAAGCATAAATATAAACATACTAATCCCGTTTTTAATACTGTTGGAGGACTTCTTATTGTTGCTTATACTTAATTTTTAAAAACACTCATTTGGTTCACAAGTCTTAAAGGATGTAACTCTTTGCTTCACATCCATCATATCCAAAGGCATAAATTTGTGGAATGCACTTCATTTCTTCTTGCACTAAGGCCTTTCATATGTTGTCCCTTATACTCTACATCCTTAACTAAGTCCCTTATTCTAACTTTATTTCTTAGCAAATGTTATAGCATTATGGAAGGCCTCACTACCATCAAAATGTAGTCAGATTCTTTGTGCTGAATCTGACCCTTTAGGATCAGGATCAGGGTACAAAGCTACAAAAAGCAGGGTATATACCGTAAGTCAAAATGTTAAAATACGTGAGCATGCCACAGCTATAAATACACAACTGAAAACTTTGATTAAACCTAGAAATCTTTTAGGACAGTAAATTTGTAAGTATGAGGGAAAAATAAAGCTCAGACTGTCCTTTCCTTTCTGTCTTGTCGTTTGTTTGCTTGGTCTTTATTCTTTACTTATTTTCTGTCATCATTGTAGATGGGCATCATTCTAGACATTATTCTGAAATGAGTTAAATAATCATGAATTCTGTGTTATCACAATTGTTATGATTCTTTTATTTTATTATTTATAATTCTTTTATTATTTATATAGTGAAGAAAGAAAAGCCATTTAAAAAATAGAAAATCCAATATCATCTCTTCTTCAGATTGGCCAGATTGAAGACATTGCTGGACCTCACATGGCTCTTACCTTTTCCATATGTTGTAGCTGTTCTTGTAGACATCTCAAAGATGTCTCATTATCTTCTTCCACATATTCAAAGGAGATGAACTCATTAATTTCCAACTAAAAAATCATAAAATTACTCTTGATTCTAATAACAATTTTAAGAGCAATGTATTGTTTCTCAAGAAAGACACTGATCATAAATATATTCCTATTCCTTCTATAAACAAGGTTTATTGTTGTTCTTTAAAGTTATACTATATGTATAGCAAGGCAATTTACATATAAATTAGCACTATACTAGGATTGTTTGTTATAGTTTTAAATTAAAGAAAGAAGGAGGAATAAAATCAGGTTACAGAATTCCAAATTTGAAATAGAAATTCGCTTTTTCTAAATTGCTCAAAGCTCCAAATATACTCAGAAACTGAATCTTTAATGTGCTAATGATGAATTCAATGAAAGGGCAACACAGACTTTCACAATCACTGACTTTTGTGAGGAATCTCCAAAATGATTTCAATAAGAGGCCTATCAGTTTGCACTCCCATCAGCAGTGACCAGGGTTCGGTTCCTCTGTTCAGATATCCTTCTCAACGTTTGTCAGATTTCTAAATGGCACTCATTCTGACTGGATGAGGGGAGGGGAATATCTCATAGTAGTTTTCATGTTCATTTTTCTGATGTCTGCTGATGTTAAATTTTTTTAAATAGTTATTGACCGTTTGTGCTTCTTTTTTTCTCTCTTTTTTTTTGATTTATTTGTTTTAAAAAGTTTTTTTTTTTTAATTTTACATACCAATCACAGTTCCTCCTCCCTCCCTTTCTCCTGTCTCCCACCTCCCCAATCCCACCCCTATCCACTCCTCAGAGAAGATAAGGCCTCTCTTGGGGAGTCAACAAAATCTAGAATACTAAGTTGAGGTAGGGTCAAGCCTCCTCCCCTTGTGTCAAGGCTGAGCAAGATATCCTATCCTAGGCAACGTGTTCAAAAAATGTGCTTCTTCCAAACTGTCTGTCTCATTACCTACATATTGGTTAGCAGTTTTATTTCTTAGTATTTACTTTTTACACTTCTTTGTAATTTCTGGATATCAGCCCTTTCTCTGAAGGACAGCTCATAAAGATTATCTCTAAGTCTATGTTCTTTTTCTGTTCAGAAATATTTCAATTTCATGTAGTCCTATCTGTTGATTCTTGGGGCTGGGTCCTGGGCTATTGGAGTTTGGCTCAGGAAGGTCCTGCCTATTTTTTGATGTTTTCCAGAGCATTGCCTATGTTTTACTCTTGTGGCATCAGCATTTCATGTTATAAATTTTTGATCTTCCTCAAATTGATTTTTTGTAGAAGATGAAAGGAAAGACAGGCACTAATTTTGTTCCTCTGCATAGATACATATCCAGCTATGTCCATACCGTTTGTAGACTAGGCTATCTTTTCCCCACTGCCTATCTGTCATCTTTGTCAAGGATTAGGTGTCCGTGGATTTTTCCATTTATTTCCAGGTCCTCCATTATGATGCACTGAACTGCATGTGCTTGTGCCATTTAAGGTTGTCTTTATTACTATAGCTCTGTAATGTAATGAAGTCAGATATTAGGTACCTCTAGCTGTGTTCTTTCCTCTCAGGATTGATATAGTAATCTGTGGTCTTTGTGGTTCTTTATGAATTTTTGGATTTTTTATATTAAATTTGACAACAGGATTTTGATGGATATTTCATTAAATCAGTAGTGGACTTAAATAATCTAACTCATTAATTTGAATCACTGTTCATATTTGTACTAAAAAAAAGTTTGTGTCATAAGTGGCATCCTCTAAGATGTGAAGCTGATATTATTCTGATTGCTTCATTTAGGTCCCCATTCACCCTTGTGGTGAGCATAGATGGCCATGCATCAATAACCGTCCAAAGTGTTGTAAGGATGGTAGATTTCACAGAGTTAATAATGCTAAAAAGGCAAAAGCATCATAGCTATTTCACTGAGGCTAATATACAGTCAATAAGAAGCACCATTATTTAGGTAGCACTAAGGAAGAAGAGATGATGCCATTGAAAGCAATTTCCACTTCTTGCATATAGTTTCACTTTGGAGAGTATTTACTGTAAGAGAGTCCATAGATAGTATACCATTATGATCTTGTTTGTTTAAAAAGCATATGTGAACTGTAGCTGTTAAAATGCCATTAAATATTTTTCATAGTCTCTAGTTCGAAACTTTTCAACTTAACAGTTTAAGTATATAGGTATGTATGTTTGTGTGTGTGAATGTTTTCCATGCATTATCCTCTAACATAAATATATGTCACATTAATGTATATATAAATATATAATGTATAAATAAATGTATACAGAGTTCACGTAACTTCCTTATTTGCCCTACTGTGTTTATTTTCCCATATGGCTTCTCTAACATCTATTTTCAGAAATCAGATTGTACTAATTTAGGAGAGATTATTTACATAGCAAGTATTTTACACTGACAACCTTTACTAAAGTAAGAAAATAAAATCATATTTTGGTGGCTCATTTCAAAAACATTTGGCCACTATAGTGAATATGATTAGGGCAATTTCATGATGGACTCTGGAAATGTAATTTTTATTCTGAGTTTTGTGGTATAATGTTTCCCAGACATGTCCTCACCCTAATCCTTGGCACCTGTGACTGTGTTGTAGTGTGCGGCAAGAGAGAATGGAGGGTGCAAATAGATGATGCTCACTAATTAGCTAAGGCTGAGATGAGGGGACTGTCAGAAAAATTATAACTGAGCACAAAGCA
This sequence comes from Peromyscus eremicus, assembly GCF_949786415.1. Classification (NCBI taxonomy): domain Eukaryota; kingdom Metazoa; phylum Chordata; class Mammalia; order Rodentia; family Cricetidae; genus Peromyscus; species Peromyscus eremicus. The sequence continues at coordinate 15,288,116 of NC_081434.1, read as the reverse complement.
GTCACAAATATCCTCTCAAGAAAGATTAACTTCCTACTTTCGTAAAGAACAGTGTTAATAATTAGTAGACATCTACTATCTTAGTTTCATAAAACCAAGTTTGTTTATTTATTGGTTGATTGGTTAGTTTCACAATTTTTTGGTGAAGAGAGTGGCTTGATGTAGTGAAGTCCTAGTGAGTAGAACATTTTACTCCCAGGAGTTTATACTTTTAAAAAAATGCAGAGCCAGGCGGATCTCTGTGAGTTCGAGGCCAGCCTGGACTACCAAGTGAGTTCCAGGAAAGGCGCAAAGCTACACAGAGAAACCCTGTCTCGAAAAACCAAAAAAAAAAAAAAAAAAAAAAAAAAAAAAAAAAATGCTATCATGTTGGCAGGCTGGAAACCTTTCTTACTACAATTGAAAAGGAGGGATACACACAAATATTTCTGAGAGTACTCTTGATTAGATGAATCACAAATTGGTTAATCTGTCAGGCTACCTTTCAAAAGAATAGAGGATAATATTACCATGAACTTATTCAGCAAGAACCATTGCTAGTAATCAGATACCAAGCCACTTTCTGACAGTGGGAATTAATAATGCAGGTTTGTTTGTTGGCTGGCTAAATTATCAGACTGTGTGTTTTCTATTTCAAAGGCAACTTTTAGACGAATAAACATGAAACAACCTATCAGAGAGTGTGTCATCCAACACCACACAATCTAATGATTTGTGGAAAGAAGATTTTCACTAGTCTTAAAAATTAATTTTGCTTGTAAACTCCGTTAAAAAAGATAGACATGGAATGAGAGGTGAGGAAATACTGCATTAGTTTTGGAAGCTTTCATTTCATGTGTTGTCAAAGGTGCTAGGAACATACTAAGCAATAGAAATATTTAATTCAACACAAGGAAGCAATCTCGCTGGAAATTAGCTTCTACCTCTTCTCTCATTAGCAGTCTGTGTCATCACAATGATATGTGCCTTCAGACTCAAAGATGAGGAGAGAGACTAGGCATCCACTAAAATTCTCACTGACCAAGCACAGCAGTGAAAATCCATATAAAACCCTAAGTGGGGCCAAGGTTGGGGGTTGCAGAAGTGAGTCCCAGAAGTGAATTTCTAGCTGTGTGTGTGTGCCTCCTAGCAACTGTTTCCGTAGTTACGCGAAACATTGCACTGTCTCTCCACCTTTGTTTCCCCTCTCATTAAGCATAATTTTACTCAACAGCAAAGACTAATAAAGCAGAACCTTTTCATGAACTCTGGATTTCTGTGAATGCCTTTGGCATTTTCTCAGTATAGCCAGCTTCTGTAACAATTGCACATTCATAGTGAGCAATCTGAGTGGCTAAAAAAGGTAATTATTTCTTTTTTTATTATTATTGCAGTGGGTCAATTAAGGGAAATGTAGAACTGCAGCTTTCACAGATTTACTATAGAATCCAGTAGAAGGCCACATTGACCTGTCATATCTAAAAATTCATTGGGTACCTCATAATATAATATAATAGAAGTAATAAGAGCTGTCTAGAAGGAAATAGTTTCATTTCTGGGCTTTTAAAGTGGTAAAGACATGTGGTTCACTGTTATGTGGTAAAATAATCTGTTTAATACATAGTCTGTATCATATAACTCATAAATTTAACAACAAATATATGTATATTTATACCATATACACATACAGACACAAATATATATATATATATATATATGTATATTTGTATGTATACATATATAAATATATAAATATATATATATAGGATGCTTGAAATCATGGGTAAATGTGAGACCTGTGCATAATAAATATACATACAATTATTAGAATATGTATCCTAAAAATTATATACATTATGTATAATATATCATTTATTAGATATATATCCTAATGCATTTCGTATAGTAAAAGCCTGACACCAAATAATTGAAACTGTCTCTGGTCCTTTCTGTTCATGCAAGAAATAAGTTAGTGATCAATATTTTCCTATTGCATAATTTCATGTTTCTTCTCTAAACTCTTCACTCTTTGTTGAACATAATGTGTTCTCACCCTCATACATTTTTGTCATTGACAGTCCCAAACAGTTATAAGTTAGGAAGCACTTGATGTGTAGGACCCACTGCCACGGCAATGTTTATGTGCACCATGACAATTCTTTTCATTCCCTCCTGTACTCTACCCTTGGCACTGCATTTTATCAAAAGCTAACTTGCTCCATGTTGCATAATTTAAAGTCTTCCTATATGTGAGGTGATATCTATCTAGTTCAATATCCTATGCTAGATTTGCTCCTGGATTACAATAGTTCAATATTCTGCCCTTTTCAGGGTGATATCTAAGTAAATCCCAACAAGGCTCAGCAGAAAGTGTAATGGTAGACCCAAGAGTAACAAAAACAGCAGGTAATTGTTTTGTGCCCTCATCACCAAGCACTGTAATAAGTTCATTCATGTTCTTAGTTTGCTTCTGTCCTGTCCTCAGGAGCCACTCACTTTTGTTCATATCAACAGTCTCAAGGGGAAGACAATGGAGGTTTAGTCAGGTAAGATTACCTACTCTGATTGCACAGCATGAAACAACTGACTCAGCATCAAAGTCCAAAACTTAAAATTCCAGATCACTCGTCTTGAACGTCAGTGTTATGCTTCCAGTCTCTTTTAATTCCCAAGCCTAGTTTTAATTAATCATGTTGGATGCTTTGGCAATCTAATGATGTAGATTCCGAGACAAACTCGTTGTTAGTTGAATCATGGCATGGATTCTATCTAGTATGTTTCAGTATATCATTTCACTAATACTCAATTTCCAGTCACCTTAGCTTTCAAGAAACCATTGGAGCTGAGGGATACGTTAGTATTATCCAATCCTTATATGTAATATGCATATATAACAAGATCGTTTTGACTCCATATTCCACAGAGTTAAAATTTGCCAACATTTAACATTTAAAAGTGGAAGAAAAGTTAGAACCATAACAAAAAAGTGATGATTGAGCCATGCTATTTGTTTATGATCAGTTAACATGAAAAAAATTTTTTTGCTGTTAAAATGATTCTGTCCAAACCATATTCCATGGTACAGAATATGTAATAATGATGATCAATGCTCCTACCTGGCTGTGGGTAGTTTCAGATTTGTGAATGTTTTTTCATTCTTGTAAATTTTTTTTTTAAAGAATTGGCCTTTGTATTCAGTGAAGTGATATTTGGGAAACAATTTTGCAGTTCTGTTTCTCAGCTCCTTCCCCCTACTGGAAGTGTGGCTTTTAGGGCACATGTGAAATATTGGACTTGATTCTCATTATCACCTGCTAATTACCTACTGTGAAGAATGTGTTACCTGATAATTGACACATTGTAAAACATTGATCTACAATTTCCCTGAAAAACACAGGGATCAGTTTGAATGTCTTGTTTTAGTGACTAGGTTTTCACAAGACAGCGAAGTGTTTCAGGGCCAGCCAAAGGCCAAGAGAAATTCCTTTTGCCAGAAAATAATATTTAGAGTCCTCATCCATTTTTCTTCTATGTATGACCATGGCAGCTGATAACTAACTTTTACATGGAAACGATAACAATGCAATTAATTAAATAAATACATCCTAAGAAAATATTATGTCTCTTATGTCCCAATGGTCATAAGACTCTTTGTACTGAAAATATTTATGCCTCAATTAGCATATAGTACAATTTCACATGCTTATAGTGAAAATTATTTGCTAAAGCCTGCATATTTTATAAGCACTCAACTCCAAAAAGGCAGTAACAACTTTAGAAAATCGTATCCTTTTAAAGTAAAAAAGGATCAAAATTATTTTAATAAAAATGTAAAGATTTGGAGATTACTAATTATACACTTAAACCATAAAACTTAGATTGCATCATTTAAAACAGTGAAAGTGCTATAATAATTACTGAAAAAAAACAAAGATAAATTGCATTTAAGTTTGTATGGTTTGTGTAAGTTTACTAATTTTTAGTCATGATTTATCCAGTTACTAAAGGCAGAGCTATAGCAATAAAAAAGGCCTTAGCCAAAATTCCTCATTATTTTTTATCAACTCAATCATTTAAATGTCTGAAATCTTGGCATAAACATCAGTCTTCCAACCAGAATATATGCCAAAGTTATCTGAATGAAAGAACACCCAACCCGGAACAACAGAAAACAAACTTCTTAAGTGCCACACTGAAACTTGGGGCCGTTGATCCACTCTCGTCATCCAGGGTTAGACTTGGAACCTGTTTACAAAGGTGACTGGGACCTTCAATGAATGTAAGAGGAAATTTCTTGCCAATTACAAATATATTCATTTTAAAAATCTTTAAATGCTTTATGATTTGGTCATCACCCCCTATGTATAGGTGTTTTCAAGTCTACCCAATCTAAAATTATCTAGACAAGTGATCTTTCTGTTGTTACATTTTAACGTGTATTAGTATGGCAGTTTGTTGGAGAGCAACTTGATTGTTCATGCAAAATTTGTGATTTGATTTGTTTGGGTGGCTTGATCTGTTAGTGGGGCCCCTGGTAACGGGATCCGGACTTATTGCAGGTGTATGAACTGGCTTTTTGGAGCCCATTCCCTATAGTGGGATATCTTGCTCAGCCTTGATGCAGCGGGGAGGGTCTTGGTTCTGCCTCAACTTGGTATAGCAGACTTTGTTTACTCCACAAGGGAGACCTTACCCCCTCTGAGGAGTGGTTGAGGGTGGAATGGGGGAAGGTGGAGGTGTGGAGAAGGGGACAGAGAGGGAAGTGAGGTTGGTATGTAAAATGAAAAAAAAGGGAAAAATATAAATAAATATATTTAATAAAAGCTGTGGCCCCAAGTTCATAACCAATGTTAATGCTGCAGACTGCATCATGCACAAGTGAGATGATCTGCTTCAGAAGACTAGCGTAAGGCAGGAGCAGCAGGGTGTTGAGCATTCTTCTTGCTAACTCGGTATTGAGATCTTGCTTACTCGGCTTTGTGATTATTGTCAGACTTGCTTTTAGCTAAAATGGTATGAGTGCTTCAAAATAGAAAATTTAAAAATTCACTACATCAATTCTTGAACTAAATTGAGGTTTGTTTTACAAACACAATCGTGAGCCAAACAGAAATTTTTATATAGTTAAAGAGTAGAAATAATGGGTTCTGGAGCAGTCTTGTTTGTTTCTGTGTATTTTTTACATATGAAGCAACATCATTAGCAATGTGTGTTTTATATTTTTAACAATACTTCTTGAAAAAGCTGTGAGGTCCCCTAGGAACCAGTAAATTACTTTGGCACTACATAACAAAATGGGGTATGAGCATCTAGTCACTCTTAGTCATACTAACCAACTCATTTAGGTTGCATAAGAAATGTATTTTTTAAATAAAGTATGCAGATTAATTAGAGATTGTATTTTTAGCCCCAAGTTTGAACCTTGTTGCCCTTGGGATGCTTATCTTTAGGTAGTATTTTACTTCTTTGAACTACATTTTAATTTATGTGTAAGTATAATGTTTGCTGAAATGATATATATTTAGAGGAATTTTTCATAGTAGACACTGTATTGACAAAAACGTTAATAAGGATAGGACAGAATGGATTTTAAAAATCAACTTTTTCATAAAAACTACTGGGCTGAAAAAGTAGGGTTAGAATTCTCTAGGTCTTCAGCCACCACCAATCTTCTTTTTGCATATACCACGAAAGTCAAAATTCTGTAAAATGGACATGTAGGATTCAGTGATGTGCACACACTATTCACTAAGGACTTTGCCTTCAGCTGAAAAGTGTTCCCACTTTTGTCTTTACTTCTTTTGCTGGGGAATGCTATCTCCTGAAGGCCTGGAAATGTCAACAACAAGAACAAAAAGCTACTTACCTGCAATGCACAGAAACTGAAAAGCTGTGAGAGCTTCAGAGGTCCTCATGTGCTCAGCACAGGCTCCTGGACCACATCTGCACTACAATGTCTACTTTTCCCAGCACCATTTCCCTCACTTCCTTCATAGGCATTGATCTCAAGGGTACTTCCTGTAAATTTTGACCACTAAGCTTTGAACACCGTAAGTTTTCCAGATAACCCTTCCTCCAACTTGAGAGAGTACAGAAGAAATAACATCAGCAGGGCTGTCAGTAACTTCAGAAAATTCTATTTGTTGATGATCTACAAAGTTGCATCTTAGGCTTTGGCATTTGAATCTTATTGTATCACAAAGATGCATGAAATAAATTAGTGTTTTAACTATCATGCCAGTCAGACCATTCAGCCCCACACTCATTATGCCTTACCTTAATGGCTATATCCCATTAGATGAATTTAAATTAAGACAAGGAAGAGAAGGTAGAGTTCACAGAAAGAATGAATCACAACTTCAGTGGCAATGATATATTCAATGAGCCTCTTGTGTGGCTACCAATGTACAGCTGCACATTTTCTCGAACTCCATCCTTTAAAATTGGCATTAATAGCTATAGCTTTAAGAAGGAACGGCTTACATGAAGTTTGTGGTGGAAATACACTCACCACACACACACACACACACACACACACACACACACACACACAAGTAAAATGCTTTTGTAGAGGAATTGACAGGTGCTCTAATGAAACTAACAGAGGAACACAACAAGATGTAGGAAGACCATTCTATTCAGTGTCCACTTGAGCATTCACCAGTCACATAGTCTAGCTCCTCTTTTACCCTTCCTCTATAATTCAATGTGGTTTCTTTTGGCCACTTGTTGTGAACAGAATATGTGCCACAGAAGGAAGAGAACAAGTTTGCCTGGGGTGAAGTATCTCCACTCACTCTACTTGATGCAGGCCAAGTACTACTGTTTACTATAACAACCAAGTTGATTGCTCCACTAAACAAAGGAATCACTGGCCATGTTTTACACTGTGTGACCATTTAAATGCTGAATGCTTCTTTGACTGAACTGCAAGCTATACTAATGAAATTCAGCTTTGTCATTTTTGGTCAGTTTCTAATCCTAGCACTCAAGAGCAGCATCCGAACCAGAGCACAAACTTGATCAGCTGTGTGCTAGAAAAGTAAAGTAAGGAACTAACAAGGCAACTCCAAGTAGTTTATCTGGTACCAGACTAAAAGGAGGTTTATTTCAGGGTAACTTACAACCAATAAAGGGGTCTGTTAGAGGGTCTGGGAGAGTGAGGTGCCATCCAGCATGGTTCTCTGGAGAACTCTGACTCGGTCTGCAATCCAGCATCCTGGATCACGAGGAGTCAAGAGGGCTGGCATGTAAGCATCTTAGGTCTTAAAGACTCCTGTCTTGGCCCTGCCCCAGAGGCAGATAATATGCTTGCCTGGCAGTTACCAGCTGCCTCACTAGGAGCAGTGCTTCAAGGTCAAAGCTGGAACTACCCACTACAAGGGAGTTTGTTAAATACCTGTAATACAAAACAATAAACCAATATTAAAAGAGTCAGCCAGACTATGCACATCTCTGTAGCCACAGTGCTCTTGGGGCAGAGACAGGAGGATCTCTGCAAGTTCAAGAGTCAATCTGTCCATATTTCAAGTTTCCAGACCAAAAATAAAAATAAAGGTGGGGGCTAAACAGTGTCAAAAAGCAAGCAAGCAAGCAAGCAAACAAACAAAGAAGCCAACAACTATAACAACAAACACCCAAGGGTTATACCTCAATGGCCCATGGTATGTATATAGGGTGAATTATTACATCACAATTGGCCTAAGGAGAATAATAAGCACTTGGTATTCACTGTGAATTATTGTTTGGTTAGATTTTAATACTGCTCTTTAATATTAATTTATTTTGCTTTCCAAACACTATTTTCTTCTAAATAGGCTATCACTGTAGCTCTGGCAGGTTTGCAGGTGGACTAGGAATCACTTGCTCTGCTCTGCTTCCCCAGGGCTGGCATTTAAAGCATGTGCCACTGCACAACACCCAAATACAAACTCTTAATTAAATTATATAACTATAATTGCAATTCAATGTTTCACTAGTGCCAAAAAGTCCCTGCTTATCTTCTCTGTAGTTCATTATTTACTTACTCCATCTGGGCAGGGGTCCGAAATAGCAGTGGTTCACGCAATTAAAGATGTGTAAATTTACCCTTCAAATTTTAATTATTGTTTTATTGAGAGAAAACATAAATAAGTCATCTTTTTCTTTTCAATTGGATTTGGAAAAAATATGCTGTTTTTCGGGCTGCATAAATAAAATAAATTATGAAATTATCATTTTTTTTTTTTTTTTGGTTTTTCGAGACAAGGTTTCTCTGTGTAGCTTTGCGCCTCTCCTGGAACTCACTTGGTAGCCCAGGCTGGCCTCGAACTCACAGAGATCCGCCTGGCTCTGCCTCCCGAGTGCTGGGATTAAAGGCGTGTGCCACCACCGCCCGGCTAATTATCAGTTTTGTATTTGTGTAGGAAGCAAAAAATACAGAAGCTGCCAACCAGAGACATAAGATATGAACTCTTCTTTAATTCGTCCTACCTCCTTTCACTTGGTATTTTTTTTTATGTTTTTTCGAGACAAGATTTCTCTGTACAGCTTTGTGCCTTTCCTGGCACTCACTTTGTAGACCAGGCTGGCCTTGAACTCACAGAGATCCACCTGCCTCTGCCTCCCGAGTGCTAGGATTAAAGGCATGCACCACCACCGCCTGGCTACCTCCTTTCATTTGTACACTGACTAGATCTTTCCATGACCATGTCTTAGACGTATTAGATTTGTTATAGAACATACTGGTTTTTGTTTTTTTTCACCTAAGAGCAAAGCACATTTTGTTCTTCACTATGTATACATACCAAGAAATATAGAATTATTATAGTATCATTCCAGATTGTAATATTTTCAATATAGTTCTCAAAGATTTTTTGTTGTTGTTGTTTTCTAAGTCATTTTGGAAGTAAACTGTCTTTTTCTTTTCGTTTCTCTTGTTTTTGTGTGTGGTGCAGGAAGAATGGGATGCAGTGCCTCTTTCACGCTACACATAAGGAGTTGGACCCATGCTCTGAATTCTTCTTTCATTAGTGTCCAGCTGCAACCCTGCTCTGAAATTTTCTGTTTTCAAATGCCCAATGTAAACCAAGGAGATTTTTGAAGATACATGATTTCTGGCATGTGAGCATAGAACCTGTATACAACATCTGGATTTTTGGTTGTTTTTTTGTTTTTTTTGTTTGTTTGTTTGTTTTTGACTGAAACTTAGACAATTGTGACTTCTTACAATGATGAAATGAGTTTCCTTCAGAGGAGGAAACAGATGAGTGGACTGATTGATTTGATGAATAGGATTAGCAATCAAATGACAAAACATCATATAAAACTCAAGTCTCTTAATTGCTTACCCAGACCTGTGATGTAACTGAGCATCCAAAAGTGATTACTGAGCAAGCATGAAGAGTTGAGTTTGATCTCAGGGAAAAAAAGGATTAAAAAAAAAAAAGACAGACTCAGTGGTTCGCATCTGTAATCCCAGCACCCAGCAGTCCAAACACAAAATGAGAAGAGGGAATTGGAGAATCACAGAGAAACCCAGGCCAGTAAGTCTAGTGTATTCAACCTGGCAGAAGCAACAGAAACCTTGACTCTTCCACAACATAATAATGGTGTTTGGTGATGATGGTGGTGGTGATGATGGTGGTGGTGGTGGTGGTGGTGGTGATGATGATGATGATGATGATAAGGTTGTGTTTTTCCAAAGCCTTATTAATATGACAGGTATTCCATTCCATTTTGCCCTGAAAAATAAAATCTTGAGATATTTGAGGAAAACTTTCTATACTCGATGTAAAACAAAATGAACAATTTTGAGATAGGTAACCAGTTCCTTTGAAGAAGTATGATAGATTGTATTGTACTCATCTTTTTCTGAAGCATGACTTGTATTCCGTTCTCTATTCTCTAAGTGAGAAACAAGCACACTGGGAATTTATGAGGGCATCACTTCATTCTTTACGACTAACCTAAAATTAAGTGATATTTGGGTCTTTGCAATCATATGAAATTTGTCTTAATCTCAAGATAATTGTATGGAGAAATTCTGAAATCACAAAAGAGAAACACACACACACACACACACACACACACACACACACACACCACAATGTGTATACACTTTGCTTTTTACTCATGGTTCAATGTCCCATTAATGCTCTATTGAGAGGAAATAATGGATGTTTTACATTCTTCTAGATCTTTAAAGTTATTTAGCATATTTGGAACACTTTCAGACTTTTTTGGTAAGTTTCTTGTAACTTGTGAGGATTGATAGCTTCAGAGACACAAGCTATCATGCTGTCTCTATTGCTTATCCATTGAGAAGTGATCATTCAGAAACCAGTTATCCTCTCCACTGACCTGAGAAAACTGTTTACAGAACTGAGTCCAAGAATGAGGGCTTAATAGTAGGTCAGCAACTCTTTTCTTTTGAGAATTCAGCTTAAGCCCTATTTTCTAGACATTGACTCAGTTTGAGAACATTAGTGTCCTGAAAGCTCCACTTAATATTTAAATCATCTGAAAATTCATCTCAATGCACCAAAAATATCTGACTTAAAGGATATTCACTAGGTAATGTGGGAAAAAGTGAATATCTCAATAATTGCATTGAATTATATATACTGCTACCTAAATTTTAATACAGTGCTAATAGGTTTTTAAAGTCTTTTTTTTTAAGTATGCTTGTATAATTCATTGTGTCTAAAACTGGTAGTTTTTATGCTTTTCTGGTTTTGTTTACTTTTGAGATTGCAAATTAATTAAATCGTTTTCCTTTTCCTCCCTCAAAACCGCCCCTGAAAGTCTCATCCCTAGCGTGGCCTTAGAACACCAGCTGCAGCCTTCTTTCCCCTCTGCCCAAATCTCCTGTGGATTCCACGGTTCATCCTCTTCTAACCCTCCTCCCCTGACAGGGTCCCTTTATCCCAGCCCCCAACTCTAGAAGGCACCCTCTGCCAACCCAGAGACCACCTCTGCCAGAAAACCAAGTAGACTGCCCTCAGACCTTCTCTTCTCTCTCTGTTCTCCCAGATCCAATCCCACAGTGTCATCCTCATCACTGCAATAGAAAAGGATCTGTAGTCTCCCTCTGCATGACCCCATGGCCCACTCACATCTCCTGAGGATCCCACAGTCAATCAATGCCCTCTAACCTCTCTACCCACTTGGTCACCTTATTCCAGGCCCCAAACCCAGCAGGCAATCCCTGCTAATCCAAAGGCCTCTCCTACCAAAGCAACAAGTAGGCTGAAGGCAGACCCACACCTCTCCTACTGCTCCTAAGATCCAATCCTTCTGGTCTCAAACTCAGCTCTGTAACTGGAAACTAGCTGCTGTCCCTTTCTTATCTAACACCATCCCCAACAGATCATAAAGCTCCTCTTCCCCCAAACTTCCTTTCCCCTAACTCATCCAATTATTCTGGCCTCCAACACCAGCAGGCATTCACTGGGAACACACTAGCCAAGCAGAACAGGGAAATAGGTAAAGAAATTGAAGACCTTCACCACTCTATCCTCTCCTACAAATCCAATATTCCACTCTTGTCTCCAGGACTGTAACACACCAGCTGCAGCCTTCCACCCTGCTCTGTCCACACCCTCTGTGGATCCCACAGACGCCTCCCCCATGACTCAGTTGCTTTATCACAGCCCCTGACTTCAGCATGCATACCCTGCTAACCCACAGGCTATGCCTGCCAGAAAACCAGGTAGCCCATCCACAGACCTTCTCTTCTCTCTCTGATCCCTGAAATTCAATCCCTCAGTCTTATCTCCAGTTTGGTAGCAGAAAATATGTGGTATCCTTCCATGTCCCCACCCTGTTCCTATCTCCTGTGGATCCCACAGATCTTCTTCCCCTTTTAACCTCCCTCCCCCAATTCATTGTTTTGTGCCAGATCCCAACCCTAGCAGGCACCCTCTGCTAACCCAAGACTCCTCCCAGGTCAGTAAGTAGGCAGACCCACACCTCTCCTATTGCACTTGAGATCCAATACCTGAACTCTCATCCTCACCTCAACTCACCCTGATCTCCCCTCCCTTTTAGCCCCATCCCAGTGGATCATGGAGACCTTCGCTCCAAACCTTTCCCCCCCAACTCATCCCAGTATTCAAGCCTCCACCACCAACAGGAATTCCCTGTGAACACTCAAACCAAGCAGGCCAGTAAAACAGGGAACGCGCAGCCATTACACTCCAGAAACCAAGGAATAAAATTCTCATGGAACAATGACAAACCCACCAATCAACGCCTAGATTTATAATCACTATAACCCAGATGCTTAGATTTCCAGCCTATGAACAGAATTAATTACAGCCAGGGCAATATATCTCTGCTAGAGCCCAGCTACCCTACCACAGCAGGCCCTGAATATTCCAACATAGATTAAGCACAAGAAAAAGACCTTAAAACTAACTATACAAAGATGATATAGGTCCTTAAAGAAGAAATGAATAAATTACTTATAGAAATTCAGAAAAACGAAAACAAACATTTGTAGGAAATGAATAAATCTCCTAAGAAAAGCCAAGAAAAAATGTAGCACAAATTGTTAGAAGGTCTTATTAATAAAAACTAACCCAGAGCCAGGTGAACTCTGAATTATCAGAGAAACAGAACAAGCTACAGCCACCTCACCTTGCCAATTCCTCAGCTGATCCTGTTTCCTCAGACTGGAAGCCTTGAGTCCTCACCCGAATGGATCTCAGCTGAACTGCTGCTAGAAGCCTAAAAGCTTAACTAGGCTCTAGTTCCTCATCCTCATGCTTTAAATATCTTTCTGCCGTCACTTAATGGGATTAAAGGCGTGAATCACCATGCCTGGCTGTTTCCATTGTGGCTTTGAACTCACAGAGATCCAAATGGATCTCAGCCTCTGGAATGCTAAGATTAAAAATAGTTAAAGAAAACAAACTAAATTGTTCAAGACTTGAAAAGGAAACAGAACCAAATAAAGAAAACACCAACTGAGGAAATTCTGTAAATGAAAAATTCCAAGAAGAACTAGAGAGGCAAGCTTTACCAACAGAATGCAAAAGATGGAAAAAAAGAATCTCAAGCATTGACGATATGATAGAAGAAATGAATACATCTGTCAAAGAAAATATTAAATCAAAAATTAAAAAGAAAATATTCCTGACACAAAATATCCAGGAATTCTGGGTTACTGTGAAAAGACCAAACCTAAGAACAAATGCAGAGACCCACAGCTAGACATTAAGCAGAAAGAGAGAATCTAAATGGAAAGTCTCCATCATAGTCTCAGATCTCAAGGAATCCTGCAGAAGAGGCAGAAAGATTGTAGGAGCCAGAGGGGATAGAGCCACCAGGAGAACAACGTTTGCTGTGTCAACTAAATATGTCATATATGAGCTTGCAGAGATGGAAGCAGCAAGCCCAGGGCCTCCATGGACCTACATCACGTCCCTGGCGTATATAGTATAGCCATAAGATATAGGCAGAGTTTCCCTGTCCCAACCAGCTGCATCCAAATAACCAGAGGCTTATATTTATTATAAATTCTCAGCTGATAGCTCAGGCTTATTACTCACTAGCTCTAACCACTTCAATTAACCCATTTCTATCAATCTATGTGCTGCCACATGGCTTGTGGCTTTACCTGTCTTCCAGCATGTCTTGCTCCCTCTGCCTCTCTTAGTGACTCCTCCAACTCCACCCTCTTTCTTCCCAGAATTCTCCTGGTCTGACTCTTTTGCCCAATGTCTCCTGCTCAGCTATAGGCCAGTCAGCTCTTTATGAACCAATGAAAGTAAGACATTTTTACAGTGTGCCAAGATTGTTCCACAGCAATTATTATTTTTATGACACATAGTATTTTTATGAGACTCTCCTGACTGTGACCATGAGTGGGTAGGGCTCTGACTCTTGTCTACTTTGGGGATTCTCTTCTTCCTCTTGTATTGCTGTGTCCAACTTCAGTATGATAGTATTTGCTTCATCTTCTTATATTTTATTTTGTCATATTTGGTTTTTATGTCTTAGAAGTATAAGTTGCTATCTAGTAAGAGACAGAAAGGGAGCAGATGGGGGAAAGGGGAAGTGGGCAGGACCTAGGAGTAGAGGGAGGGGAAATAATCAAGATGTACTATATTAGAAAAAAATCTATTTTCAGTAAAAGAATAATAAAAACCCCTATTACATGCATATGTATGGATATATATTCTTAAATATAACTTGCTGAACCCATATAATGTTACTTGTATGCATGTTTTCAGGGCTGGCCATTTGGCACTGAACAACCAATTGGTGTGCTCTTCCCTGAAGAGGGCCACCTCTCCCACTCCCAGGTTTATGTGGCTGCCTATAGTTCTTTGTGTAGGGTTGAGACCATGTGGAATATTCCATATATAGCATGTTCATTGCTGTCATCCTCTTTGAGTTCACATTTGTGTGTCATGATGATGAGGCTTGATAAATATAACTTCTGATGTTACTGGGAGATATAATCTCCCAGCAAAACCCCTGATGCTCTAACTCTTACAATCTTGCCAGCCCTTAATGCATTAAGACATTCCAAGTGACTATTTTAATGTGATTCATTCATCCAAATAATAATTAATTGGTGAAATTTCCTTAATTTTTTTTATTTCATAGTGATGGTTTCTTTCAAGTCTATCATGTTTTTGTTTTTGTGTTTGTTATTTATCATATTCAACTCCTGATATCCTTCTATCCTCATCCCTCCTCTATTCTCCCCACACTCTGCTTTTTTATCCTTCCTCAGGCATAAGGAGGTAAGAGTCTAAGGGTTTAAACTCTGTACATTAATCTGAAAGAAGGCTACTGTGAAAATACGTGCGTACGTGCGTGCGTGCGTGCGTGCGTGCGTGTGTGTGTGTGTGTGTGTGTGTGTGTGTGTGTTTCAAGACAGGGTTTCTCTGTGCAGCCCTGGCTGTCCTGGAACTCACTCTGTAGACCATGCTGGCATTAAACTAAGAGATCTGCCTGCCTCTACCTACCAAGTGCTGGGATTAAAGGTGTGTACCACCCTGCTCAGGTTACTGTAACTATATTTAATATTTAATTTTATTTACACTTTAAGAGCTAAAGAGAGTTTATAGGAGATTTTATTAGGCAATTATTAACTCTTTAGGATAACTTAAAAAGTTCTGAGAAGACATGAATAAAGGATTTACACTTATAATAGCATGTTGACAGGTACTAAATGTAACCTTTATTGGACCAGTAAAGTATAAAAACAAAACAAGGTATCCATTATTTGTCACTGACTTCTCAGTTTGGCTCAGATTTATATATTTAATATCTTATACTTTATAGAAAGGAACTTGAATTTTTTTCCAGTGCTTACAGTATGCAAATTACTCCTTCAAAGGGCTGGTTTAAAAGTACTTACATTTTCTAGACTGTTCTAAACCATGTCCATTTGAAATAATCTTTAAATTTCCAAAGCATTAATGATATACAGAATGCCCATAAGTATTTTTTGACACAGTTAGGATTATTTTCTTACAATTATAAAAGGATTATCTCCAACATTTAGATATCCAAAGAAAATATCCAAGAAAATACAAAAATATGTATAGAGTCAAATAACCACTTCAATTTTCAAATAGTCACCATGAATGCCCATTATGTATACCATTTTAAAATCAAATTCTTAAAAACAATTTTTAAATTCTTAGTTTATTTTACTGTGAAAATTGTTCACCTTTATTAGCTAACAGAAAATATAACTAAATAGGCAGAGGATAAACATTTTCATGCAAGAGACAGAAAAAGAAGCCAATATTTTAGAAATGTAGGAAATGGATAGTTCATAGATAATTGATGTAAATTGATACTGTTTTTTCAAAGGACAACTTAGTACAGCACTCATCAAATTTTTAAGCTGGCATTTGCACTCAATATTTTCACTTCTAGAATTATCTTACAGAAAACCATATATTCAAAGGATAGTACAATGTTATACCCAATAAAAATGAGAAATAAATAAATGTAGTAAAATAATAAGTGAATTAGGATATGTCAATATAAACCTTTGCTAAAAACAAAGTAAATCTTTATGAATGACTTTGCACCAATTCTCAGTACACAAGTTACAGTAGCAAAATTCACAGAATGACACATTTAATGTATTGTTTATCATCAAATGAGTCTATAAAATGACATAAATGTACAAATATCAAAGAAATTATACACATATATAAAAGGCATCAAGGTTTATCTACAATAAAGGTAAAGGTATTATGAAGGATCTAGAAAATATATGACTGGGTTGGAACTCTTAATACTCTTGCACCAGTACCAGAGATTCCAGGCATGTACCACCAGGCCCAGCAATGTCTACTTTCTATATTTTTCTTTCAAATTAAAAAAAAAAAAAGAAAAGAAAAAAATTCTTCTGTCTTGGATTAATTATCAGTTTTATAGTGTTCAAACACTTGAGTAAAAGACTACCTTTTCTATCTTTGCATATATTCAAATCACTTTAAATAACTTTTTAAAATAACTTACAAAGGAGATAGTTAAATAACTTCCTCCCTTCTTTCCTCTGATCATTCCTGTGTGTTCCCACTTCTTTGGTGTCTCTCAAATATATGATCCATTTTTGTTTCTACATTTATGTAACCACATGACTGCCTGTGAGAAGAATAACAAAATTATCACACATATGATGGTCCCAAACACAAAATGAACTGACACAATTCTAGATGCCAGAATTCTGAAATCAATTTAATATTTACATTTTATAATTGACAAAATGTGTGTTTATGAGATAGATGAGACAGAGAAATTTTTAGCAAAAAAGAATTTCAAGCTATTCTATTTTCTTCAGCAAGACATAAGTTAACTAAAGACTTATCAATGTTGCTATCAAAATTGCCTTAACTTCTTGACATAAATGTTAATACTTAAAAATGTATTTAAGATTTTACTTAAATCACTCAATGTTTGTAGAGTGTCACTACTTTAGGCACAACCTTTCAATTGCAAGTTCATTTGACAGCTTTTACTACAGTTTATGACTGACTGACTGAACAGTTTTTCAGTAATTTTGATGGAATGAGGATCAATTAAGGAAATAATTTTGTAATTGCTTACTGTGAAATTCTTGCCACTAGATATACTAAGTTATATTTTGATTGGCATACACTTCATTTGGATTACATGTGTCTATGTATCCTATTGGTCTTCAAAAATAGGTTCACTGTCAAACTTGTGTTGTTATTTGAAATGGGGCTAAATTACAACAGAACACTTTAGTACAGCACAGAATATTAGGGGAAAAAATTCAAACCCACACTTACACCAACACTCCTAATCTGTATGATCATAACTAAAGACATTAGGAATTTTTAGATGATTTGATTGTTCTTAAAACATAAATAAATGCCATCTTAAAACTTGGCATATATAAACAAACATAATCTTATACAAATAACATTACACTTTAAAACATAAAGGAAAAGATCAGTGATGATTTTCATTTTGCATTAACTGAACAAGAGAAAAGGATTCAAGTGGGAAAGGTTTGGGCACACTTAACATAATGCTTTCATAGTTCAAGATGTCTTTCCCTCCACAGGCTAAATGGGGTCCTTAGAGCATTTATTATGAGAATAAAGTGTCAATCAAACATTTAATAATGAACCTCAGAAGGAAGTAATGAGAAGGAATTTCAAGGTGAGATTTTGTCTTTGCTTTTAAATAATTCTTAAAATTTCATTTTCTTGATAGTTTAAATCAGAAATATATAATATATATATGTGTATACACACACACACACACACACACACACAGAATTATATTTTGATATTTCCAAGTATTTCTAGGATAGCACTACCTAGGTTAGCACTTCATTTATACAAAATCTACAAGAAGATGAAGTAAAATCATTTAATACTAAATAAGGACATAATCTGTTCAAGTCCTTGGCATAATCCCTGACCAAAAAGAATACAGCATCCATGGATAAGCCCCTTCCCGGTGATCTTTAATAGAAGTTAGGGCAACAGAAGAAAACAGTATAGAGAACAGAAGTTGGGAGGTTCTACTATAGTTGTGCAGTCTTTAATATCTTGCTAGAAAAACTGGGCAATTAAGCTTTTTTTAGGTTTTCATGTGCTGACATTTATAAAGTTCTGCTATTGCCATGGAGATCTACTCCATCTGTAATGCCCACAGCAACAATGAGGACTCCATGCTACCACAGCAGGTGTTCCAGGAAGACTATGGACCTTGATCACAGTATCCCATAGCAGTAAATGCCTATCACTGATCTCTGTTTCTTCCAAATCATCTCCTACTCAGAGGACGAATGTACATTTTTATTTATGGAAAATCAGTGGAATCTGGCTGCTTTCACGCTGTCATTCAGCCTAATAATTGTAATTGTTATTAGCTGCTACATTGCCTCTGACAGTCTGGGGTCTTCTTGCAGTTCCTCTCTGGTGGCTGTAATGGCAAAGGTTCAAGGTTTTCAACATAATAACACATTTAAAATTTTACAGAATAACCACTGAGTTAACAGATGCTGTTAATCTTCAAACAGAGAAATGTAGGATACCGTAGGAATGGAAAAAGAAGATAAATTTTACTAACACAAGTCTAAGTGTGAGAAGCAAGGCACTAATGTAAATGCACTAAAAATTTATAACTAAGATATATCTATCAAAGAGCAAAAAAACCAGTCTCACTCTGTGTGTGTTTGTGTATGTATGTATGGTGTATTCTAATGAATGAGCAAATTTGTACACATGTGTGTAAGGTTGTATGTGGAGGCCAGTTATCATATTCAGTATCTTACTTGAACATTTTCCATTTTACATTTTTTTTTGAGACAAGCTCTCTTAACCTGGAGTCATCAATTTGCCTAAACTGTCTGTCTTGCCAGGAAGCTCCAGGAATCCCCCCGTCTTTTCCTCCCTCTGCCCCAAAGGCTGGGAACACAGGTGCATAACATACTTTTGAAGCTTTGAAGTGGGTGTGGGTGAGCTGAAGAATCAGGTCCTCATGCTTGACCATAGGCACTTTACCAGATGACCCAACTTCTCAGCCCTTATCATCTGTTATTTGTAACATACAATAATAACGTTGGGAAACTGAAGTAGATTGTTGCAAAATTATGCTTCATTCAACTCTAAACAGAAAGTCAAACACAATAGCATAGAAATAATGGACCACGTGTTCAGATGTCCCTGAAAATGAATTGACATGGTGTTTCCATTTCACCTCGTTGAAGAAGAAAACGGCATTTTGTAGAAATTCCACTTTGAATATTGAATTGTGTAATTTTCTCAAGCACACAATTTGTGGCTAAAATGTTCTCTCATGATGCTTGGTGATGACAGCAAGTTGTAGCTCCCAGGTACTCAAAAGGTACCAAAATGAACAAACCATGCTCCATGGCCTTCTGTGTTGCTAAGAAAGTCTGCTTTTTAGGTGAGACTTTATATCCTTCTTATGAGGGTATATAGTTCTTGTGTAAGTCAGACTACATCTGTATTTGAAAAGCTAATAAATATTGACAAATGGTTAGGTTACCTAGAAAACTTGACTATTCTGATCTTTTGTATACCGAAAAGTGCAACTCTAATGAAAATAAAGGAAAAATATTAGAGTTGCAAGCAAAATGAGAAATTCACTCAGGGTTAGAACATGCCCATGAAGTTTTTAACTGTATTGTTTCATATATTTATCAATGAATTCTATTCACGCTTCCTTTCACAAGCCTGTCTCTCATCTTCCTCTGAAAGCTTTCTTCACCACAACCTCCCATGTCTTTATTTTGCTTGAAATGCACTGAATTTAGTTAAAGTATCTGAGTTAAACTATTTTGTTAGAGTATCAACCCCAGCATTTGTGGATGGTTGTTTACTGGAACAAAAGTGACTTGATAGAAACTACTTCATACCAACAATTGTTAATTGTCAACAGTATGTCAAAGAAGATGGTGTCCCTTGATATCCTTCTCTATCAAGGGTGAACTATGGAGGGACCCAGTCTTGTGCAGGACATGTGAAGATAAGAACAGGTTCAGTGAGTTCATATGTCCAATGGCTATGTCATACACAAAAGACATCATTTTTCTGAACATCTCCCGTTTTCTGGCTCTTACATTTTCTCTGCTTCCTTGTAAATGATCCTTCTAATGTGACTAAATCAATGAAGATATAAAAGACATGAAGAAGATAATTGTCAAACCTTATTTAATTGATATAAATAAAATGCTTCACCTAAGAATTGGAAATTATATTTTCGTTCAATTATACATGTAATCTTATTAAAGAAAAAAATCACAGTATATTAAATACAGTTATTACATCAAAGATTTTGTCCTTACTATAAAATAGTTTAAAAATTAATAGTAACAAAAATGTTATATCTTGTAACATTCAGATCTTTTAAAACTACCTCTAAATAACTAATTGTGATGACAGTTATAAAACATGAATTTAATGCAGATCATAATTAGATAATAATATATAGTTGCATATTTAAAATCCATTAAAATGGATGAAGTTTACTATATGTAAATTATACTTCAATAAAACAGTTAAGACTATAAGTAATGCTTCCTATCAAACTATGAGAAAAAGATAATTGAAGTACAAAAATTGCCCAGAGGAATAATCATTTTACAGCATAGAAATAACCAATAAATATGTAAAACATGGCTCACCCTCAGTACAAACAAGGAGAAAAAAAGCATAGTATAAACAAAACAGGATTCATTTTGTTCTGGAAACACAGTACTTTAGACATGTGAGAATATTCTCAAAAGAACATAGCAAGATAGATCAAATAGTGCTTTAAAGGATAAAAATAGATAAAACTTTCTTGGGGGGAAATGGCATTATGTTAGAATATATATAATGTGCCAGCAAGGAAGTTTCGGTGGCTAAGAACTCTTCCCACCAAACTAGATGTCCTGAGTTTAATCACAAAAATCCACATGGTTGAAGGAGGCAACTGACTTGTGCAAGATGTCCCTTGACCACACATGCCACATGTTACATGCCCCATCCCCAGATGTACAAAATAAAAAAAGAATACCTTTCGTTCTAATGTTTGTTTTCTTTTTCTTCATGGCAGTAGATCTAAATTCTGTGAGAGATCCTTTCTCAAAAGAAAAAAGTGAAGGATGAAAGAAAAATGTATCTGTGGCTGACGAGATAGCCCAGATTTCAAGAGCACTTGCCTAGAACTTGGGTTTGTTTCCCAAAATCTATAAGATGACACACAACTGTCCAGGAGTTCTCAGAGATCCTATGCCCTCTTCTGACCATTTTTGAGCACTAGACACTTGTGGAGTATGCACACATACATGCAGGCAAAAATTCAAACATATACAATGAATATATCTAAATATGAACTAAAAAAGAACAAGACACCGAATGTCCTTTGCATGAAATTCCCTTTGACTCACCATCTGTTACTAGGTACTTAATCTTATTCTTTGCTCATAATGACATTTTTGTGTGGAAGCTTAACACTTTTGTTTTTGTTTCTTATTCCAAATACTTGCTTCTGATAATTTTGCTGGTTAGTGTTTCCCAACTTGACATAAACTAGAGTTACCTGGCAAGAGGGAACATCAATTGAGGAACTGCCTTCACTGGCTTGTGGGCATTCTGTGCGACATTTTAGTGATGTCAGGATACCAGCCCACTGTGTTCAGTCATCTTCTAGGTCAGGTGATCTCTGGTAGTATAAGAAACCAAACTGAGCAAGTGATGAAGGTGCAAACCAGTGTGTAGCTCACATCCATTTTCTGTAGTCAAAAGTTTCTCCAGTCCTGCCCAGGTCCATGGTCCTGCAGCTGCTTATAAAATAATCACTCAGAGGCTTATATTAAATACCAAACTGTGTGGCCTATGGCTCAAACTTCTTGCTAGCTATGCTCTTATAACATTTTTGTTGTTGTTGTTGTTTGATACAGGGTTTCTCTGTGTAGCTTTGTGCCTTTCCTGAATCTCACTCTGTAGACCAGGCTGGCCTCAAACTAACAAAGATCCATCTGGCTCTGCCTCCCAAGTGAGTGATGGGATTAAAGGCATGTGCCACCACCGTCCAGCCCCAGCCTTATATCTTATGTTAACCCATTTCTATTAATTTATGTTTTCCACATGTTCCATGGCTTTACTGGTCTTCTACTGGTATGTTGCTCCTTAGGCGGCAGGCTAGCCTCTCTCTCAACTCCTCCTTTCTCTTTCCTGTCTCTCTCCTTGGATTTCCTGCCTGCCTGTAAGTTGCCTTGCCACAGGCCAAAGCAGCTTATTTATTAACCAATGGGAACAATACCTATTCACAGTGTACAGAAAGACATGCCCCAGCAATTGTCTCTGCTTCATGAGAGACTGTAACTGATAGCTGAAAAAGGCACTTCCTCCTTGCTGGCTGTCCTCAGCATTTTATCAGAGTTACAAAAATAAATGAGGGCAAGAATGAAGATTTTTTTCTATGCACATTTTTAGTGATTTGCTATTAAACGTTGATGGTGGATTTTGGATTAGCATAGTCAATTTTATGAACTTCAGTACTTGATATTATTTTTATAACAGCTAGCAATTGTTGAAAAAAAACAAACTATGTGTCATTAATCAACTGAACTATTTTACATGGGTTATATTTTTTTTGTTATTTTAGCACTGAGTGAAATAATGCAAAAGCTAAGAGTTTTCAGGATTCCCTGGGATCAGTTAGTGAGCAGGTTGAAACAGAATTTTTGATCTACGTGACACAAATAGCTCATGATCTTGTTTATCATTTATCTAATAATAAATATCTTAAAAGCACCAATATATTGGAAAAGCAAATCTGAGACAGGAAATTTACTTATACTCAAGTTTTTTTAAAATATCATGTAAAAATTTATCATGGAATGAAAAGCCATTTTTTCACAAAAGGAATTTAAAAAACAGTCAAGAAAATAAGCAACCCAATTAAAATATAATACAGATCTTTTGAGCAGAGAGTCCTCAAAAGAAGAAATAAAAGTGGTTAAAAAAATCTCAAAAAGTATTCAACATTCTTAGCAATTAGATAAATGCAAATTAAAACAGCTTTGAGATTTCATCTTACTCCAGTCAGAATGGCTAAGACCAAGAAAAGAACTGATAATCAAAGCTCACATGGATGTGGACGAAAGGGGAATCTCCTAATTCACTGTTGGTGGGTTTGCAAAATGATGCAGCCACTATGAAAATGAATGTGGAAAATCTTTACAAAGCAAAAATTAAATCTACCATATGACTGAGCTATACCACTTCTCAGCATATGCTGAAAAGATTCAACATTCATTCTGCTCCATAGATACCTGCTCAGCCTTGTTCATTACTGCTCTAGTCACAAGAGGAAAGAAATGGAAACCAAGTACATGTCTTTCTCCTGTGGATGGATAATGAAAATGAGGACCATATAGACTATGGAAGACTATTCAGCTGTAAAGAAAAGTAAAATCATTCAATTTGCAAGTAAACTGATCAAATTAGAAAATATTCTGAGCAAGGTAACTCAGACCCAGAAAGACAAATGCCGCAATTTCGTTATTAGTAGATATCAGCTTCTAGTCTTTAGATGGGAATGTATAAGCTGGAGTCACAACAGATACCAGGAAAGTAGAAATGGAGTACTTTGTGTGGGAGTGAACAAGAGTGGTGGAGAGGGGAATATTAGAGCAGTTCCTACGAAAGGGGAAATGGGAAAAACAAGTGGGGAGACTTAGTTGGGGAAAGGAGACTGAGGGAAACCAAGGAAAAGGAAGAAGAAGGAATAAACAACACAATGGATGTTTTAAAAGGCCAAAATGAGTCACATCTTTTTAAGTTGAATCACAAAATTTTCTAATTACAATAATGTCTATCTATCTATCTGTCTATCTATCTATTTATCTATCTATCATCTATCATCTATCTATATCTTTATACACACATGAGCACTTTCACATAAGACACACACACACACACACACACACACACACACACACACACACACATACACACACACACGCAATTGGAACAAACCAGAACTGATCCAAAGCCAAAATGCTCACAATCATTTCTTTGGGGTTACAGCATGGTAAGGTTAGAAAACTCTGCTTACTTCCAAAAAGAAATATAACAAATAAGGACTACATATGTTGAAGTTATACAATTTAGGAGGACGGTGCTTTTCCCCAAAAACAGGACTATGTAACAAAATTGCCAGAGGCATGCATAGGAAAATTTCTTTAATGGTGTTGATCAGGAACGTTCAAAAGACTCCCGAAATAACATAGGCTATTGCCATACCTTACAGAAAATGAAGGTAAGACCTTATTGCTTAAAGAACTCATACACTTATTATTACACAGGCCTTGGAGGAACGATCTGGAAGCATCCTCCCTGAGGACTATCTCTCCTAACATGATTATGTGCTATGCAAGCTGCCAAAGAAGGGAAGAAATCATTAATCCTATCCTGAGCATTCCCTATGAGCCACATCAGTGACCAGCATTGCAAGATGTCCCTAAAGGTGCAATTGTGGTTAGAAAGTAAAATCAAACTTACCACTTTCCCCAGCACTCTGGAGGACAGTTAAAATGAATGGGGAAAAAAATGTGGTATCATTTGCTCGATCCATCCTTCTATTTATGCTTGATGCTTTGTTTTTCACACTAGCGTCTCCCATATCCCTGGACTGTGGGAGACAACACTGTATCATCCATAATACATATACAGGTAGAACAAACCCGGCCTGATGATATACAATTAGAACAAACCAGGGCTGAGCCAAAGCCAAAATGCTCACAGCCATTCCTCTGGGCTACAGTGTTGTAAAAGTTAGGAAAACCTGCTTATTTCCAAAACAAAATAGAACACACCAGGACACAGCAAAGGAGTGGAGGAATAATCTAGCAGCTCACGATTGTCTGACCATACTCGCTTATACGCACAACTACACCAAGGTCATTTATACAGCCTTTTTGAATATTAATAATTCTGAGTCAAGCCTCTTTATGTTCAACAAGAAGATGAGGATGTCAGCTATTGCTGAGATTAGATACTAGCCCAAAAGACACCAGCTCTTCACTGTGAAGTACACAGACAGCCAAGATGAAGTGTTTCTTAAGTAACTCAAATTTGCAAGTTATGTAGTGTAAAAGTGATGAGGAGACCAGCAGAGTGACCTGTAAGGAAGCACGATGGTGCAGTGTGGTGCTGCCAGTGGAAAAGGCCAAAGAGCAAGGGATAAATGGGGCCGTGAGTACACTCTGCCCCTGTGGGACTGTGTTAGCTGTGCTTTGCCTACTGAGGTTATTTCCATGCTTGATTTCTAACTTTTCTATACATCCTGTCTCTGATTCACCAGGAATGCTTCAACGAAATCTCTCTCTACTTAATTTATTCCCATTATTTATAACTGTAAATCACCATGACTATAGCATACATCAAACTGGTCTCTAAGAGCAGACCCCCAGGGCCTTAAGGAAACTGGAGATTCATTTCAGTGTACTTAGGCCTGGCAATAATGAATATCCAATTGTCCTTGAGTGACGGCTACTGTCTATGTGCACCACACTAAAAGTCTGTGAGATCTGAGAGGCAACTTCTGTCAGCCAATAGGATCAGCTTATGAAAATGTCTGTTTCTCTCACACTGAAGTAGTAAGAGAGCGAATAACATTTAAGACTATAAGAACCTCATCCAAATCAAGACAATGATTGAGATCTGAGCCCTTCATGAGTACCTTTTAAATAGACCCAATGAATATCATCTAAATTTCACATCAGATTGTAAACAAAAGAAGGAATTTTATTTCTTGCTTTTATATTACATAAATACTTATAGCAAACATTAGATACTTTTACTGTGTTCCGTATGATAAAAGTAAGTGATTTCACTTCTTTGTTTACAGCCCTGTGTGTAGAAGGAATTGGAGCCCGATGGTTATCAAAGGATGTGCGGGAGGATAGAAAGTCTCTAGGTGTCTGTATACTTCACCTCCTCTGTCTGCTGACTGGAATTCACTGTAGCCACTCTGGCCGATGGAGTTATCATCTAAAATGAAGCCAATCCTCCTGCTGCCTCTCACTCTCTCGTTCTGTCTGCCACGAGATGGTTACTTTAAGCTTCCAGTACTCATCAAAAAGAAGGCAAAAACAACCAAACAACAACAAAGTTCCATACAACTAGCAAGGGAAGCATTATCATTCTTTAATAATTTTCATATTTCAGTAACTTGGAAAATTTCCATAAGATGTATTTAAGATGGATTCTCATAGTGGTGATACAGTAAAACCTTTCTTTTCTTTTTCTTTCTTTAATGTAAATAGTCAAATCAATCCAGTGGCTTTTATAACTAGAATAGAACAAAGACCCCAGTGGAACAGACATGAAAGGTCAGCATTAGCAAGGCTTGTATCAACACCAGCACCAACAATAGGAGTCTGGCTGTTCTGAAATTGGTGTTGCTCAGAGAATCCTTTGGTTCTGCTTCTCTGAACCTAACTGTCCAGACTTTCAAGATTGCACGTGAAGTTCATATCCTCCTTCACAAATTCCTGGTATTCCTTCAGGATTTTGTTTATTGTTTGTTTTGTTTCATGTGTCTGTGTCTGTGTTTGTGTGAGTGTATGCTACTTCTGTGTGCAAGCCCTCAGAGATCCTTGAGTTGAAGTTCCAGGCAGTTGTGAGCCACCTGACTGGGGTGCTGGGAACCAAATTCGGATCCTCTGGAAGAGAAGAAAGGACTCTTAACTGCTCAGCCATTTCTCCACTCCCTTGTGCATGGTGTCATCCTTTGTACATAAGGTAATGGGTACTTATTTATGACTAGTACAGTAGGTTTATGGGGAGACAAAAGTGTTAGACTCATTATCAATTAATAAAATGTTATATAACACGTATATTATAATAATGGAATTTCTAATAGAAAAATAAGCAGTCATTTAAAATTGATTATGTGTACTTGAAGTGTAATGAATACACACTATAAACTACATCTTATAGTAAAGGTGAAATTGCACTTGGATGTTTGAATTGTTTTTGTTGTTTTGTTTTGTTTTGCCAGGATATAAGTATGCAATGTGATACTATCACAAAGCTAGGTAGCAGCAATGAACTGCCTCCAAAATCAATACAATCAGAAGGATTAATCAATAGTGTTCCACAGCGCACTGTTCCAAGCTAAACTTTTAAGTAGATGCCAAGGTTAAGGTTCATTGTTAGCTTGGCCTAGTTTGGAATCACTATGAAACAACTCTCAGTGTAAACTGAGAAGGAAAGACCCATCCTGAACATGAGTGTCACCATATCATGGACTAAGGGGTCCAGAAGTGGATAAAAATGGGGAAAAAACCCTCAGCTTTGTAAATGTTGAAGGTAGAATGGTGGTTGTGAAGGGCTAGGAGGATTGGGAAACTGGTGGACATAGGTCAAGTGTACAGAATTCCAGTGCTTCTGGGTGAATAATTTTTTGTTAATTTTCAGCAATGCAGTTTAACAATGGTTTGTTATATGATTCTAATTTTCTAGGGGAAATTGATCTTAATTATCTAAGTGTTTTCATGTTTTTAAAAAACTTGTTTATATAGTACATGCATGAGATATGTGAGTTAGCCTGACTGTGGTGACGATTTCACAGCATCCATACACAAACTCATTATTTGGACAGCCTGAATGTTGTAATGTTTACCTCCATAAAGCTAGACAAAAGAGCTTGTGAAGTTGACTAGTAGTCACTGTCCCATGACAGTACGTTATCACCTGATACAAGTTCTATAAAAGGTAATGTGTGTTTAATTAGGTATAAGTTCTAGTTTTCTCTACTCTTGCCTTCTTGAGAAATATACAACACTTTAGTTTTTCTTATAAATTTAAACCAAGGTTAATGTAGTGTATGCCCAGATAGTTTGTTTTCCTACCTTCTGTTTTAGGAACTGTATACAATTACATATGCAATTACATATGTTCTATTAAATGCCAAGTGACTGTACTGCATAGTTGTTTATAGAGAATATATATATATATATATATATTCATATATTTAAAATATCACTATAAAAAGACCTAATACATAGTGCTAAAATATTTTGATGTGCAATAGAAATCTCTGTCCATTTTATTTATGGTATCTTGACAATTTGTCAGCTGTACTTCCAGCAAGCCTTTTCTATTTCTTTCCAGGATTGAGGTGTTGTGTTAGCAGAACTGCAGGTGGGAGAATCTGAGGAATTTTTTTTCTTTCCATTTCATTGGTAATTATAAGCAGGAGGTAGTCACAGCTCAGCTACTCATTGTGGGTGTGTGCTTGGTTTAGGGAGGAGGTGTCCTATTATCTGTAGAATAAGAAAATGACACCTAGTACAAATCTAAAAGTTTTTCAATTAAGCCAAGTAATTAGATTTTGGAATGTATCCAGTGAACTTCCACTAAGCACTCTAAATGAGGATGCTCAATGGCATTTCTTGAAAGGTTGTGTATAAATTATAAGTAAAAATAAAACGATGCCACTGATGTCCAGTGTATGCAATTGCTACAGATGTGTTCCAGGTCCCATGAAAGAACATTATGGTTTGTAAATCTCTCTGATAATATCTTCTACTGAACTGTATAATAGAATTATACTTTTAAAAACAACAAGATTGGATAGTTATATATTTTCATAATATAATTGTGTTTCTTAAAATGACATAGTCTTTTCCCCCAATAGTAGTGAGTCTCAATGCATAGAAAAAAGTAAGTTCTTAATAAATTATGCCATTGTCTTTTTGGAAAGCTTGTTTGTGGCTACAAAAATAAAATCATTTTTTTCTTGGCATTAAATTTGATGACAATAAAATATTAAAAATGTATACAAAAATAAGATTTTATGTAGGAGTTAAAACCAAAGATGAATAAAACCATAGAGGGTCTAATGTAATTTCCTCTGTGGCTCTAAGATGTAATGAATATAGACTACATTTGTCATGAATTAGAATAAGAGCTACCCTTTAAATGACTCCACTTTTGAATTTAATTCAACATTAGGAACATCTCACATTTGCTTTGCCCTTGTATTTCTCATCCATTTCTGTATCTTCTTATATTTAATTTTTATTTTCTTTAGAAGGGAGTAAAAGAAGGACAAAGTATTGTTTATATATATATATATATATATATATATATATATATATATATATATACACATTCCTCCTTCCTATCACAAATATCTAATACTGTGCAGTTCTATGTTATCAAGGCGAATCAATGTTGGCAGTGATGGAAATTATACCCAATAAAAATTATATTTATTATTACGACTGAGAGTGCCTGTCACGATGAAATGTAAGTACCACCTGTGAATGCAGGAGAAGACATGAAGCTATCACACCGAGAGCACCTTCTCATCCAGAAAGATAGATTTCTATTGTCCTCTGCTATGGACAATGCACCAACATGGGTCACAGTCTCAGGATATTGTCTAACTCTCCCACACATACATAATTGTCCCCAGGATACCCTGTTATTTTCCCGTGTGTATTAAAAATAAAAAAAAATGTATCAGAGCCAGCAATAGATGGAGTGCCAGTATTAAATGGCACTTACACTTTCAGAGAGTTTTAGCAGCACGGTGGAGAGTGAGAAGACAAGGAATGCAACGTGTCATTTGTACATTGCTGGGGAACACATTTTTTTACACTTCAAAGTGACAAAATGAAAAAGAGTCTAAAGAATGGAAAAAGAAACACAAATACAAAATCCTCAAAATGGCCACTGTAAATGTTACTTAGCAAAATGTTTTCTCTTCCTAAAGAAAAGACAGTTAAGACTGTCAGATCTTTCAAATACAAAATGAGTGTCACCATGTCAGCATGGAGATAAGTATCTGAGCTGAAGAAGTGGAAGAAAATTGCCATGGATTCCAGGTCACTCTGTCTACCCATTCAATGTGACCTCCAATTTATTCCAAAGAAATCCCTCAGTTGGACTCATATAGCTCTCAAAGGTAGCCAAGTGTCTCAAAGTCTTTGCCCTGAACCTGGGCACTGTGGTCACCAAAGTCCATTAAGTTATCATTGCTAGGAGTTAATGGTATTACCATTGTTCTCAATGGATGTCCCTTCCCACAAAATTACTACAGCTCTCTGGCTTTTGCCAAAAAGATAAATGGCACGTGATTTTGCCCACCAGTTAAACCAGTCTCCTATGGTACTACAATTTATTACAGCAACAAGGAGCTGGCAAAGCAAAAAAAAAAAAAAAATTAGCATTTAGCAGCTCAATTTGTTTTGATACCTAGCATCTATTTTTATATAAAGAACAAATCATTTACAGTTAAGATATGTGAGTTTTCTTATTAGAGATAGGACCCACTACTTAGGTAATTCTGGGAATCAAATGTAGGGTAATGGTTCTAAAATGATTGTGATTTAATAATATTTAATTTGTAACTGGATGTGAGCTTACAGTGGTCACTGAAAGGCTGAATAATATACAAAACTACTCTGTCCATAATCTTATTTTTTTCTCAAAGCTATTTTTTTGAACCTCAAATTCTAAAGCTTGTAGAGGAGAGGTACCTACTAGTTTTATTGCTAGGGATGAAAGCCATGTGCTATTTTGTATTTGCCTTAAAAAGATTTTGTATTAGGAAAAAAAAATCCATGTTAGAGGGAACTTTAGATATCTGGGAAAGATAAGTTGCATGCTGGCAAGAACTAAGCCCAGATGAGTGGGGCATGGCTATATCCTTTTCTCCTATGACTTTCATTAATTTTAGACTCCCCTCTGTATATCCTTCCACAAAAACTGATGGTTGTAAAGAGGAGAAATCACTAGAAACTTGAACTGGGATGGATTTCTGTGTAAAACTTCAGGGTCATGTCCCACCTTACAATATGAAAAGTAATAAGAGAAAAGCTGTGCATGTGAGAACATTGCCGGAGAATGCTGTTGGTAACTAAGGACTTTCTACGTGAAGTCATTTATTTTTTATTTTAAATTTTCATATTCAAATTTTCCATATCTATGCCATGCATACCGACCACTCTCACCCATCCTCCATACAATCCGTATACATCTTTCTTTCTCCCCACAACTCTCTCACACTCCTTGATTTAACATACATCTCTTGATATGCTACCCATTGAACTAGCCAAGACCATCTTTGTGACTGTGAATTTGACTGTGAATGCTGGAGCTTAATGGTCTCAGCAGTAGGTACACATTTAAACAATGATTTTCCACCTCTAAAAAAGTCAATTTCTAGCCAATAATTCAGAAGTAAAAGGCAGGACTCTGTGACCCCCGAGCCTCTTCTTTTTACTGATTATTGATAGAGCTGGTTTTGTGTGAGCCCAGTACATGTAACTACAATTGTTGATTAAACATTGTACAGAATCCAGACAATGGAGTTTTACTGCCCTTCATTCTTTCTATCTGCTCTTACACACGCATTGCTTCTCTCCTATAGTGTTCCCTGTTCCTTAGGAATGGACAGTGCAAGTGATTTGATTAGGACTGAGTGCATAACTGTCTCACATTCTCTCCATCTTGGGAGTCCATGAATCTCTTCATTTGCCACTGCACACAGTAGGGAGTCTTCTCTGATAAAGACAGAGTTGCTCTGTCTGTTGTTATTTAACACAGCTATTGCTATGCCCCTTTAGTTATCAGAAACATTTCTCTCAAATGGAATACCTGCTCCAGACTTTGGTTGTTAGCCAGGCTGTGAAGTGGATCTTGAATCCAATCAAATATCTCTGGAGGGAAAACTATTATCTGTGCGAGATATGCTGTTGATCCATTATGCCCCTCTAATGAGGAACAAGTTATATTATACTAAGAAATGTGAACATTTATTTAATAAATTAGAAACCAGACCAAACAAGCTGTAATGAATCTGTCAAATAAAAGACTTAAGAGGAGCCTAGCTGGGATGCTGGAAGTGGGATATGTCGGGGAAGACACTTGTCAAGGGATATTTTTATTGTTACCTTCTCTGAAGATGATCTTATGCTTCCATAAACTCCCAATGAGTTACTTAAAGAAGCTCTTCTGCGTTTTCTTTTTGTGTTTCAATTTATTCCTTGTTGTTCGTACATGATTTTTTTTTTCTCTCCTGATGAGTCAATTGATCTATGGACATGTATTCAACTTTATTCTGTTGAAAAGCCCTATCCTATAAGGAGAACAAAGAGTCACAAAATCATCAGGACCAGGAGATCTGCATTGAAGCACAGTCTTTCTTTCCTTTCTTCTTAACAAAGAGCAGTGCTCATTAGAGTGGGAATAAATCTGCTGCTATTTTAGTATTTTCTAGTTCTCCCGAGAAAATAAAAAGATGACAAAATAGAAGATAAAAATAGAATGTATTTTTATATACATATGTAAATACACACATATATATATACACACACACACATATATATATGTTATATAATTCTGAACAGCCATTTGTTTCTGGAAGACAAATATTGAAAACAGAACCAACTCTTGTAGCGTGCACCCTTCTTTCTACACACTGCTTCTCTGGTTCTTCTTGCCAGCATGCTGCCAAGATGTGGAAGTGTGGTGGCTATTTTTAGCAATCTCTGTGTGTTCTGTAGGAGTTATCAAAAGCTAACTAAAAATGAAAGAATAAAGATTTCTGGTGACATTGTCATTACCTTGCTCATCTCATTATGTGAGACAAGACTCCATCACAGGAAGCAATTAATAATTGATACTTGGAAATGCATGTCAATGTCTAGGTAAAAGATGAAAAGTAGACATTTTAAAGTTATAGACAGACACTATGTGCCAGAAAAAAATATGTCATTAAGGATGTCAAAGATAAATAAATAATTACATTTCTTGCATTGAATTATGTGATTATTATGGAATCACGGTATACAGGTCCCTGACTTGACTTCAAGGAAGACTTTTCAAAGAAAGTCACATTTATACAATGACTTTAAAATGAGACATTTCCCAGTTAGTGAAGAGAGATATGAAAGTAATAACTCAGAAAAAAGTACAAACCAAGACTTCTATGTGCAAAAGTATCAGTTCTGAGTGGTCAGAACAAGTGTCTCAGGTCAGCTGGAGTCTGGCACATGAGAAACAGACTGAATAGAGGGCAGAGCAGGCTGACGAAGCACAGGGCAGGGCATGCAGATGAGCTGATCTTGACCCCATGGGCTAGTTTTAAAGCCTGTAGTGCCAGTACAAAGTTGTGTGAGTTTAACATTTCAATTTCCAGCTAAATATATTCTGCACCTTTCAAGCCCCACCATTCCATTTCAATGATTCCTACCACCTCAGATATTTAGAGGAGATAACCAGCTCTGAAAATACTTATGCTTATAATACCTTAGAGAAAAATAAGTATGTTACTAAAGTTCCCAAGGAAGACAGAAAGACTTATAAATGCATAGTGGATAATAGTAGTGAGCACAGGTGTGCAAGAATAAGTGCAAGGCAGAGATGTCAAATGAGCAAAAAATTGATTTCATATAAATAGAAGAAAAAAAACAGGAACTAAAGGAAAATCAAACCAGAATTTAAATGCCTTGAAAGCTCTATCACTGATGAGTATGTTAAATAGTCAAGGGCACAAAAAGGAAGAGGAACTGGGAGGGGTATTTGTCTTCAATAACTTCAATGTATTGTTATTTACACACAATAGTTTTAGAAATAAAATACAGCTCTTCAATTCCTTAAAATGTTTAGTATATTGGTATAATAGTTAAAGAACCAAATGCTTTATCAGTAAACCCATCACTAAAAGACATTTAGTAATCATCTGTCAGGTATATAACATACTAAATGTTCGATAAACTCTGTAGCATATTGCTGCCTAATAGATAATATAACATCTGGAAACCAAGGTAGGGAAGTGCTGTAACGATTCATTATTATCGAATGAAATAAAGTGGGTAGTAAAAAAGGAAAACGAAGTATTACAGAATAACAGAGTTTAAAATGGTCTATTTGGAAGGTAATATTAATAAGTTATCAAGTTATGCCAAAACATTTTATTTAAGCCAGTAGTTTTAACATCTTTAGTAACAGATATAATGTATAGAGTGCACAAATAGAAAGCCATAATACATCCTATGAGCATTTTTACTGGGGTGTTAATGACCTGCCTGAGTTAACACCTTGGGCTTTGCCTCCAGACTTAAAAATACAGTCAATTATTACTTGTTCAAATCTTCACCAGCATGCTCTAAGTAGACTAAATATACTCTGAGGAGAGGTAAATATTATACTATTTGGTTTTCATTCTCGGATTCTAAAATCATAGCTATTATTCATAATTCAATTGTAGTTTTGGGTCTGCTGTAATGCATCTGTAAGTGAAAATCATGTACTTGTGACAGAATTTAAGTTTCTTGACTCATAAAACTTGAGATATCAGAGCACAAAGTATACTTAAACAGTGCATTATCATTAATTTTCCTTTTGGTCCAAGTGTGTTTATGCCTTAGATCATAACTTTTGAGATGATATTAAAATACTTGTTTCACAATAAACCAAGAGATAACAGGTATTTTAAAGCTGTTTGCAAAGCACAATGGAAATAAATAGCATTCAGAGCAAATTTCTTGCACATAAGAAATGACTGTTCATTTGTTCACTATTTGGACTAACTATTCCTTCTCCTTATTAGCAATTAAAGCAATGTATATTTTTTAATTATTCACAGGAATACTTTTAAGAAGAGGGAATACTATGTAATGTGCAACTAGCCAAGCTATTACTGTAATCTTAGTTAAAACAAAACATATAACATTTCTGTAAGAAGCAACCTATTGGCTGCACAGCAAAGGGATTACTATGATTTTAATATTAGGATTGCTCGAAGTTGTGAGACAGAGTTAATATCTTACAAAACTTGTCAAATATACATACAACATGATTTATATTAATGAAAATGTTAATGAGGTTATAATAATGATAACAACATCTACACAGACCAATTTCAGTTAAGCACATACAATTTATAAAAACTATAGTAAATCTTATGCTCAAATTATTGTATTTAATATTCAAATAACAATGTTATATAGCAAGACAATGAGAGAAAGAGACAGAGACTAAGACAGAGTGCTATTACCTATTTTGTAGCCAACTAATGACAATGTTTATTATGTCCCAATTATATGTCTAATTCTTAACATTTCAATAAGACAGTTATAACTTTGTAGAGAAAAAATTAGTGTGCAAAGCATGTGTCTTTGCTAGTGTTGTATGTAGTAATATTGGCATCATGACTCAGTTATAAATACTTGTGTTCTTAACCACAATATTGTAGTTGCATATATTGTATCATTACTGCAAGTAAATCCAGAACACCTTACACAGAAACCTATCACATTTGCCAAGGGAAGGTTGTACTGTTGACTTCTGTTCAAGAGACAATGCTGTTGAAATACCATCTATTAGTGGTGGAATCAAAGATAGAATTGATTGGTGTGACCAAGAGAAAGAAGACATAGATTTGGCACAAACACAGATAGTTCTGTGACATAGCTTTTACTAAATTGTAACTCTTCTAGGTAACTTGGATGACTATTGAGTGGCTTTCAAACATAGAAGAGTATCAGTAAATTTCAATTTCAGATTAATTATAAAAGTGACATTTCAGACATTAGATTGCTGAGGGTAGGTGTGATGTGAACAGGAGAAGGTATTCGTGGAAAACAATGTGTAGAAAATGAGGAGAACAAGAGTCACCGAATAACTATAGGTCTCAAGAGTAGAAAGACATAAAGCCCCAACAGGTGTTGGGAGTAACTTTCCAAAAGACTTGAATGTTGAAAATGAACAAGTAAGTAGAGAGCAATGATGCTTGTAAAAGTCTGGGAGATCAGTAAGTCTAAAAAAGACTTGTATACAAGCAAGGAGTCCTAAGCTTGATCTGCAACACTCATGTAAAGGATAGGCACAGTGCTACCCTTGTTTATAAACTGATCACTGGAGAGGCAGAGATGGGATGAACCTTTGGGGATCATTGGCCAGCCAGTCTAGCCTAATTAGTGAAGTTCAGGACCATGAAGACTCTTTTGTGAAAAGACACAGGACAACATTTAGAATTAATCTCTGGACACTACACTGAGATACACAAATATAGATATGTAGACCCACAAACACATGAATACACACAGATGCCCCTCCCACACTCAGCAATACATTCATAGGAGCACACATAAACATAAACACAGGAACACTGGGTAACATACAGGAACAGAAACTATCCAATACATACACCTACAAGAATACAAATGTGCACATATACACATGCACACAGGGATACTTCTAAGGTCTTAAGTTTGATCCACAGGGATGATTGTAAGGAGTGTGTAGGAGAAATGATTTCCTTATAAATAAAGCACTATGTAAAAAATGTTTTTGTTAAGCATGCATATGTGTAGCACATGGGTTGATCCACATTGTTGTAAATAGTTCCTAACAATAAAATCCAGAAAAATTCAAGAAATTCAAAGTTAAGAAGTTGATCTGATTGAATCTTTTCACTTATTCATACAGGTACTAAAAATTTTTTGTGCACTATAAGACAGACACTGTGCAAGACAGTGGAAGAAACAAATAAGAAATATGGGCTTTAAGAACAAGATGCTACACCCACTGGGAAACAAGTGAGGTTCAACATAAGCTCTGGGTCAAAGAAATCTGTGACTATGTGGCAGCTCATAGAAGGTGCACGGAATCCAGAGACATAATAAAGGTGTGAATAAAAAGATGATGAGTGTTAGCTAAGTAGACAGAAGTGACAAAATGTGTTTAGGTAGAATGAAAACCATACATGGAGGTTCGACCTGGAAGGAAAACAGAAATGCTATATATAATAAAAATAGCAATAAGTGCAGGTATGCTTCACAGCGATCAGTGACAGTAGATTAAGCTTTTGTAATAAACATCAAAGGAGTCATTTGTTAAAAAACTCATGACCCTTTGAAAGCCTCAACTTGAAAGTGAAAGAAATCAGTGGATTCTCAGCAGAGAAACACCACAGTCATGTTTGTACTTTTGTGAAGGTGATTGTGACAAATGTGCATGATGTATACTGCTTTAGTCCCTATACATATAATGGTTAAATGAGAAAGAGATAGGAAGGCTGATAATCAGTTTTATGATTAAGTAATAGGATGATACTAGATGGTATTATTCACCCACACAGGGAAAAACAAAAAGATCAGCAGGTCTGAACATGAAGAGAAGACATTCTTATATGTTGTGGGTATTATTTTCAGTTCATTTTTGTTACTATAACAAAATACCTGAGACTGTGAAATGTATATAGCTTTATTTGGCTCATGGACCTAAGGTCTGGTGCATTTGGGTCACCTGTTAGGAGGGTACTCTTGAGGCATCATAACATGTTAGAAAGTTTCACAAGGCAGAGCGATGCAGGCAAATTAGCTTTCATTATCTTTTATTCCTCTAATAACTCCACTAACACCAGGGTGGGGGCCCCACTTCAGGACCTCATTGAGTCCTAATTACCTCCCAAGGGTCATTATCATTATCATGTGTTGGGTTTGAATTCCCAACACATGAATTTTAGAGGACCTGTCCATGCCAGTTTCACAGAAGTTTTCAGATATATCTGTCCAGTCAGGAGTTGGAAATAATTTGTAATTATAAAATAATATCACTAATCTTCATATATTGTCTATGCCTGTCCTACTTAGCTCAGGATTTTAATGATCTCCTTAAGGGTTTCAGTGCTTCTCTCAGTATTATGACCACTTTATGATTTATTGGATGGACTCCTATCAATGAAAGATAGTAAGATGAAAGAGAAATATATAAAATGTATATTATGACAACATAACTGATTGTTGCTAATAAGTATCATCTTT
Organism: Peromyscus eremicus; assembly: GCF_949786415.1. Classification (NCBI taxonomy): domain Eukaryota; kingdom Metazoa; phylum Chordata; class Mammalia; order Rodentia; family Cricetidae; genus Peromyscus; species Peromyscus eremicus. The sequence goes on along the minus strand of NC_081434.1, from coordinate 15,250,336 downwards.
TTGATAAATAAGTATAATTTGGAATAAAAGACAAAGAAATTATATAAACTTTGACGTTTATTTCTGCTCTGAATGAGAAGTAACTTGAAAAGACTTTTAAATTGCAAGTAAGAAAGCACTTAACAAGATCCCAGAGCTTGCTCATCAGCAGCTCATGCTGGACATTAAGTCTGTTTCTAGTTGTGTAAGGTGGGTCACAGCTGGGATCCTAGCACTTTGGGAGTGTGCCTGGAAGATTGTAGTGAGTTTGAAGCCAGTTAAAGGTACTCAGTGCAATTCAAGCCAGACGGGGCTATAGAATGAAATATTAAGAAGAAGATAAAAGAAGACAAAGGAAGGAGGAGGAGGAAAATGATGATGATGATGATGACAATGAAGAACAAGAACAAGAAGAACAAGAACAAGAAGAACAAGAACAAGAAGAAGAACAAGAACAAGAAGAACAGGAACAAGAAGAAAGAGGAAGAGGAGGAGGTGAAAGAGGAAGGAGAAGAAACAACTCATGCTCCTGTAAGGTAACCATAATTAATATCAAGTTCAAAATGTCCTAAAACATAAAACAACAGTCATAAAATAAGGATGGGAGCTTGATGAAAAGAAGCAGTATTTGTATTTGGGAGGAAGGTGAAGAAAGAGAGGAATGGCAGTGAATAAAACCAAAATTCAAAATCCACTGTCTACATGTATGACAATTTCAAAGAATCCAAAAAAAGAAAAAAAGAAAGAAAAGAAAAGAAAAGAAAGGAAAGGAAAAGAAAGGAAAAGAAAAGAAAAGAAAAGAAAAGAAAAGAAAAGAAAAGAAAGGAAAAGAAAAGAAAAGGAAAACAATACTGGCCACAGTGGTGCACACACAAATAACACCAGCAGTTGGGAATTGAAAAGTAGATGAGTCTAAAATTAAAGGACACCCTTAGCTACATAGGAGATCTAAGGATAGTTTGGACTATGTAAGATGATATCTCAAAATAAGAAAGAATGAAAGAAGAGAGAAAGAGAGAGACGCAGTTGTTAATAGTTGTTGAAGTATAGGGAATGTATCAAAATATAAATTACAAAACCATACTGTAGTTGAACAAACTATTATCCTCATGATTTGAGTAAGTATTCAACCAAAGTAACTGCACAATTGCTGAACAAAGTCTGAAGTCGCTGGATTACATAATGAGAACTTTAAAACGTGAATTCTATTTAGGAAAACCCTTCCAATACTTTTGAACAAGAGTTTAATATGACGACATAATTTTTCACAACTTAAATTTCTTGGTTAAGAAATGTAAAGGAAGGTGCTCAGAAGGGCCCTTCTGATATAGAATCTAAGCTAGACTCAGTTGGGAAGCCTTCAGGACACATGGGGTGGCATCAGTATCTACCTGCTTTGCATAATTAATACAAATCTTCATAATAACCCTCAGTTACAGGAGGAATGTGCTCCAGGGTTCTCAAGTCTTATGCCAACCTCTTGGTGCAAAGTTCTCCGTCTTTTAAAGAATGCTGGATAACTCTTCTGGCAGCACAAAGCTCTATGTTGTGTTAGGAAATAAATTTATTCAACACATTCAGAAATGTTTGATATCAGCTGTCAGAGAACTCCCTTCTTTGTTCCTTATGTTGTGTAGACACGATATCAGTTATTCCAATCTGTTCCTGTACTACTTTTTAAATTTTATTTATTTTATGTGTATGAGCATTCTGCTTGCATGTATGTGTATGATATGCATGTCTAGTGTTTGTAAAGGTCAGAAGCAGGCAGAAGATCCCTTGAAGATATGGATGGTTATGAGCCATTGTGTGGTGCTAGGAACAAACTCATGACCTCCAAAGAGCAGGCCATGCTCTTCACAGCTGAGCCATCTCTCTGTTTCCCATTCTTTTCTCTTTTATGAAAACAGTTTGTCTGAGACTTTTCCTTTAGAAATTAAGATGATTAAGTTCACAATTTCAGATCATATTAGCTCTAAGCTAGTTCTCATGTTAGTGCTTTAATCAGAGTATGTCTCCACTGAAGAAAGTTTTGCTATTAATATGCAAATGAATGCTGTAAGACAGATGACACTTTTTCCCAAACCACGTTCAATTAACATACCAATAACTCTGGATGCTCTTCCATAATCAGAATCAATGTTTCACTTGATAGATTTTTTTTGACACTTCTTAGATACCAAAGGGAAGAACCCAGTGATGCTGTGATTTATTACTATGACATACATGCGGAACAAAGAGTGAAAAATATCCTAGAAAAGGACAAACATGCCACATATACAAGAGATCTACACATGCACATCTTAGTCGTCTGGGTTGATTATTAAACCCAGAAGATTCATAATTACCTTAAATAGGACACTCAGCATTAATATTGATAACGTTCTCCATCTTTGATATTAGAACAGTAAATCAAGTTCTCTTTTATCTTCTAGGTAGAGATAAAGTGACAACAATAACAACAGTCATTAAAGATGAAGATGACAGAGCAAAGGCTAAGAAATTCTCAAGTGTCACCTACCACAAGTACAGAGTTAAAGCAGCTTGAAGAACCAAAAAATTCAAAATTCAAAATTAACCCCAAGACATTGCTCACAGTCTCTGTGATAAATGACAAACAACTGTTCTGCCTCTCAGAAGATTACATTTCCCCTGTCTAAAGTATTATTTACTTGGATCAATATGGAATGAAAATACGATGAGTTGAGGAATGATTTAATGAAATTTGTTTATTCATTTACAAACCACTTATCAACCATTATATTGAAGAAAATATTAAAGATTTGGGGCCTTTAAGTATGGAAGAAAAACATTATTTTAGTAATCAATATGGTTATTTTACATACTGAATGTCACTTTAAGAAATGTGTTTATAATTCACAATCAGTACATGCTGCAAGCACATGGCTATAAAAAATGAAAATTTTAAGTTAACATCTCTGAATTGTTATCCATTTCATATGAATTTCCAATCAGTCAAACATACCAGATTCTAATATAAGGATGAATGTAGCAGTGCACGTGTTGAGCAGTTTATCAATGACTTTACAATTTACTGAGGAATTTTAACTCATCACAGTTTCTCCTCTGTAAAAGGCCGGCTGGCATTCCACCCCCATTTCTCACACTTAGAGAATAAAAACCCAACAATGGCTCTCCCTAACATTTCTGAAACACGTAGTACCCTGAGGGTCATTGCTATTAAATGAACCGGGATAGATTCTCCACATGCGACACGAAATTTTTCATTTGTTTTTTTTTTTTTTTTTTTTTTTTTATTTTGCAATACAGTTCAGTTCTACATATCAGCCACAGATTCCCTTGTTCTCCCCCCTCCCGCCCCCCTCACCTTCCCCCCAGCCCGCCCCCCATTCCAATCTCCTCCAGGGCAAAGCCTTCCCCACAGACTGAGATCAACCTGGTGGACTCAGTCCAGGTAGGTCCAGTCCCCTCCTCCCATGCTGAGCCAAGGGACCCTGCATAGGCCCCAGGTTTCAAACAGCCAACTCATGCAATGAGCACAGGACCCGGTCCCACTGCCTGGATGCCTCCCAAACAGATCAGGCCAATCAACTGTCTCACCCACTCAGAGGGCCTGATCCAGTTGGTGACCCCTCAGCCATTGGTTCATATTTCATGTGTTTCCGTTTGTTTGGCTATTTGTCTCTGTGCTTTATCCGACCTTGGTCTCAACAATTCTCTCTCATATAAACCCTCCTCATTCTCGCTAATTGGACTCCCAGAGATCCACCTGGGGCCTAGTCATGGATCTCTGCCTCCAGATCCATCAGTAGTTGGATGAGGTTTCTAGCACGACAATTAGGGTGTTTGGCCATCCCATCACCAGAGTAGGTCAGTTCGGATTGTCTCTCGACCATTGCCAGCAGTCTGTTGTGGGGGTATCTTTGTGGATTTCTGTGGGCCTCTCTAGCACTTTGTTTCTTCCTATTCTCATGTGGTCTTCATTTACCATGGTCTCCTATTCCTTGTTCTCCCTCTCTGTTTTTGATCCAGCTGGGATCTCCCACTCACCCAAGCTCTCTTTCCCTCGACCCTCGCCCTTCACTACCCCCACTCCTGTCCAGGCTGTTCATGTAGATCTCATTCCATTTCTCTGTCGTTGGGCGATCCCTGTGTCTTTCTTGGGGTCCTGTTTTCCTTTATTTCTCTGTTAAGTTTCGATTTGGGGGATCTGTCCAGTGGTGAAAGTGGGGTGTTGAGGTCTCCCACTATTAATGTGTGGGGTTTTATATGTGATTTAAGCTTTAATAATGTTTCTTTTACATATGTGGGTGCCCTTGTGTTTGGGGCATAAATGTTCAGAATTGATACTTCATCTTGGTGGATCTTTCCTGTGATGAGTATGTAATGCCCTTCTTGATCTCTTTTGATTGATTTTAGTTTGAAGTCTATTTTGCTGGATATCAGGATGGCTACACCCGCTTGTTTCTTAAGACCGTTTGATTGGAAAGTCTTTTCCCAGCCTTTTATTTTTAGGTAGTGTCTATCTTTGAGTTTGAGATGTGTTTCTTGTATGCAGCAGAAAGCTGGGTCCTGCTTTCGTATCCATTCTGTGAGCCTATGTCTTTTTATAGGTGAATTAAGTCCATTGATATTGAGGGATATTAATGTCCAGTGATTGTTCATTCCTGTTATTTTTTGGTGGTGATGTGTGTGTACTTTTCTTCGTTGGGGTCTACTGCTGTGGCTTTATCTATTGCCTGTGTTTTCAAGGTTGTATCTGACTTCCTTAGGTTGGAATTTTCCTTCTAGTGCTTTCTGTAGGGCTGGGTTTGTGGATAAATATTGTTTAAATCTGGCTTTGTCATGGAATGTCTTGTTCACTCCATCTATGACGATTGAAAGTTTTGCTGGGTATATTAGTCTAGGCTGACATCCATGGTCTCTTAATGTCTGCATTACATCTGTCCAGGACCTTCTGGCTTTCAAAGTCTCCATTGAGAAATCGGGTGTTATTCTGATAGGTTTGCCTTTATATGTCACTTGGCCTTTTTCCTTTGCTGCTCTTAATATTCTTTCTTTATTCTGTACGTTTAACTGTTTAATTATTATGTGGCGAGGGGACTTTTTTTGGGGGTCTAGTCTGTTTGGTGTTCTATAGGCTTCCTGTATCTTCATAGGCATTTCCTTCTTTAAGTTGGGAAAGTTTTCTTCTATGATCTTGTTGAATATATTTTCTGTGCCCTTGAGTTGGTATTCTTCTCCTTCTTCTACCCCTATTATTCGTAGGTTTGGTCTTTTCATGGTGTCCCAAATTTCTTGGACATTTTGGTTCATGACTTTGTTGACTTTAGTGTTTTCTTTGACTGATGAATCCATTTCTTCTATTGTATCTTCAACGCTAGAGATCCTCTCTTCCATCTCTTGCATTCTGTTGATTATACTTGCATCTGAAGTTCCCAATCGTTTTCTCAGATTTTCTATTTCCAGCATTCCCTCTGTTTGTGTCTTCTTCATTTTTTCTATTTCCCTTTTCAGGTCTTGGACTGTTTCCTTCATTTGTTTCATTGATTTTTCTTGATTTTCTTTCAGTATTTTATTGTTCTCTTCCAGGACTTTATTGATTTCTTCTAATTTGTTTGCCCTTTCCTCTAGTTGTTTACAGCGTTCTTCACATTTTTTTGTCTTTTCCTCTACACGAGCCTCTAGCTTCTTCATGATGACATTCATAAGGCTATTTTCTTCTGCTTCTTCCAATTTCTGATGTTCAGGTCTAGGTGTTGGAGGAGGGCTAGGGCCTGGTGATGGTGTATTACTATTCATTTTGTTGTATGTGTTTCTGCCTTGACGTCTGCCCATCTCCTTGTGGTTCGTTCCTGGCCTTATTCGCACACTTGGTTCAGAGCTGACAGATTCAGGAAGTCTCTCTCTCTTGTCCAGATGGGAGCTCTCTTGTCCAAATTGGAAGTCCGGGACAGGATGGAAGCTCTTGTTCAGAAGGGAAGTCCGGGGGAGGATGGGTGCTCTCCTCTCTCTCTCTCTCTCTCTCTCTCTCTCTCTCTCTCTCTCTCTCTCTCTCTCTCTCTCCTCCAGATGGGAAATCCACGGCAAGATGGGAGCTGGGGGCCAGCCTCTAAGTCTCAAGAAGAGGCTTGGGGCTCAGGCGGATGGGCGTGGGGGCAGGGCGTGGAGACTGTAGGGTCTGCCAGGGGTCTTGGAGAAGGGGATCCTTCCCGGTTGTGGTAGAAGGGCACCTGCCCGGGGACCAGAACCTGGGCCCAAGTTGGGCAGGTCTTCCCCGGAGTGGCTGGTGCCCAGGGATGGGGTCGGGGGCAAGCAAGGGCACTCACCTGTGCTTCAGAAGGGAAGTCCGGGGGAAGATGGGAGCTGGGGGCCGGCCTCTAAGTCTCAGGAAGAGACTTGGGGCTCAGGCAGATGGGCATGGGGGCAGGGCGTGGAGACTGCAGGGTCTGCCAGGGGTCTTGGAGAAGGGGATCTTTCCCGGTTGGGGTAGAAGGGCACCTGCCCGGGGACCAGAACCTGGGCCCAAGTTGGGCAGGTCTTCCCCGGAGTGGCTGGTGCCCAGGGATGGGGTCTGGGGCAAGCTAGGGCACTCACCTGTGCTTCAGAAGGGAAGTCCTGGGCAAGATGGGAGCTGGGGGGCCTGGCCTCTAAGTCTCAGGAAGAGGCTTGGGGCTCAGGCGGATGGGCGTGGGGGCAGGGCGTGGAGACTGCAGGGTCTGCCAGGGGTCTTGGAGAAGGGGATCCTTCCCGGTTGTGGTAGAAGGGCACCTGCCCAGGGACCAGAACCTGGGCCCAAGTTGGGCAGGTCTTCCCCGGAGTGGCTGGTGCCCAGGGATGGGGTCGGGAGCAAGCTAGGGCACTCACCTGTGCTTCAGAAGGGAAGTCCTGGGCAAGATGGGAGCTGGGGGCCGGCCTCTAAGTCTCAGGAAGAGGCTTGGGGCTCAGGCAGATGGGCGTGGGGGCAGGGCGTGGAGACTGCAGGGTCTGCCAGGGGTCTTGGAGAAGGGGATCCTTCCCGGTTGTGGTAGAAGGGCACCTGCCCGGGGACCAGAACCTGGGCCAAAGTTGGGCAGGTCTTCCCCGGAGTGGCTGGTGCCCAGGGATGGGGTCGGGAGCAAGCTAGGGCACTCACCTGTGCTTCAGAAGGGAAGTCCCGGGGAAGATGGGAGCTGGGGGCCGGCCTCTAAGTCTCAGGAAGAGGCTTGGGGCTCAGGCAGATGGGCGTGGGGGCAGGGCGTGGAGACTGCAGGGTCTGCCAGGGGTCTTGGAGAAGGGGATCTTTCCCGGTTGGGGTAGAAGGGCACCTGCCCAGGGACCAGAACCTGGGCCCAAGTTGGGCAGGTCTTCCCCGGAGTGGCTGGTGCCCAGGGATGGGGTCTGGGGCAAGCTAGGGCACTCACCTGTGCTTCAGAAGGGAAGTCCTGGGCAAGATGTGAGCTGGGGGGCCTGGCCTCTAAGTCTCAGGAAGAGGCTTGGGGCTCAGGCAGATGGGCGTGGGGGCAGGGCGTGGAGACTGCAGGGTCTGCCAGGGGTCTTGGAGAAGGGGATCCTTCCCGGTTGTGGTAGAAGGGCACCTGCCCGGGGACCAGAACCTGGGCCCAAGTTGGGCAGGTCTTCCCCGGAGTGGCTGGTGCCCAGGGATGGGGTCGGGGGCAAGCTAGGGCACTCACCTGTGCTTCAGAAGGGAAGTCCGGGGGAAGATGGGAGCTGGGGGCCGGCCTCTAAGTCTCAGGAAGAGACTTGGGGCTCAGGCAGATGGGCGTGGGGGCAGGGCGTGGAGACTGCAGGGTCTGCCAGGGGTCTTGGAGAAGGGGACCTTTCCCGGTTGGGGTAGAAGGGCACCTGCCCGGGGACCAGAACCTGGGCCCAAGTTGGGCAGGTCTTCCCCGGAGTGGCTGGTGCCCAGGGATGGGGTCGGGGGCAAGCTAGGGCACTCACCTGTGCTTCAGAAGGGAAGTCCTGGGCAAGATGGGAGCTGGGGGGCCTGGCCTCTAAGTCTCAGGAAGAGGCTTGGGGCTCAGGCGGATGGGCGTGGGGGCAGGGCGTGGAGACTGCAGGGTCTGCCAGGGGTCTTGGAGAAGGGGATCCTTCCCGGTTATGGTAGAAGGGCACCTGCCCGGGGACCAGAACCTGGGCCCAAGTTGGGCAGGTCTTCCCCGGAGTGGCTGGTGCCCAGGGATCTTGTTTTTTTTTAAAACATGTGTCTTTCCCCAAACATTAGTTTGGAAAAGCCTGTTCCTGCAGAATACAATGTAGAGACATTTTAAATCAGAAAATGGAGTGCTTAATTACATCACACTTCCCATCCTCAACAAAAAAGTCACTATTTAATATTTTAAGCATATCACAGTTCAGTTCAATAATTCACATACAGCATGCAATTTTTGTCACTGGTGTGATTGAGAAGCAATAAAAGATTTTATGCAACAACAAATCAGAAGTTCAACTTCAAAAGTTCCTGTTGGCATGCTGCTGTTTGCTCTACCTACCCTTCAAAGAGCACTACATTCCCTTAAGTCATATTCTGTGCTTTTTATATGCATATATTATATTTAGCACTACAGGAGTTTGAAGACTATTTACTTTTACATAGGATGAAATAAAATAATAAGACAAAACCCCAGAGATCAGGAACCCAGTCATTTTTTTTTTGAGACAGGGTTTCTCTGTGTAGCTTTGGAGACTTTACTGGAAGTCATTCAGCCCAGGCTGGCCTCAAACTCAGAGATCTGCCTGCCTCTTCCTCCTGAGTGCTGGGATTAAAGGAGTGCACCACCATGCCCAGTATGAATCCACAGCCTTATAGACATGTTATCTCCCCTCTATTTTTTTTTCTTCAAAGAAGGAGGGAATATTGGGGATTTTCTCAATAAAACCAATGACATATGCAATAAACAAATGCATCTTTAGTAGAATACTTCCAACTTGTCAGCCATCACCCTTAGTATCAATCTTAAACCAAATCACAGTTGTGATACTCAACATTTTAACAACATAGTACATTTAATGCAAATCTTGGATTTCATATTTGGGCTTCAAAGTTGGCTTCATTGTAATTTTTAATTAACAACCTCCATTGCTTTGTTTTACAGTGTACAACATGCTTTGAAGTATAACTGCATTGTGAAAAGTTAAATTTAGCTAAATAACAAATGGCTTCTTCCACTTGCTGAGCATTTGCTAAGTGAAAACACTTATCCACTCTATTTTTGAGAAGGCAATACATTGCCATTAACTGTCATCCCTTGCTATATTATATATCTCTTGGAAAAAAAAAACACTCTACCTTAGTTTAACTATTTATCCTCTGAGCAATATCTTTCAGTCTGCTCCTTTCAGTTTGCCTCCTTGGTGGTATTCAGCACACTATTCCCAAACTCAATGAAATAAAGAGTTTTAGATTTGAAATTATGCAGTATCTTTCTGATCCTGGTTTGCTTCATTCATCATAATGAAGAAAACTATTCCCTAGACTTCAGGATAAATCTCTCCCCATTACCTTTCTTCATGCTCCAAGCTGGCTTGCAGATATCTTCTGCCATGATGAACTAGCTCATAAGCTTGTATTAATATCACTCTTGGGAAATTTAATGGACTTTAAATTTTTAGTCTCAACAGAAATTATCCTATGTGATTCAAAACTTAAAATCCAGTTATTTGATAAATATTTGAGATGTATCAATTAATTCAATTAGTTTCAAAACATAACTTTTTCTCACAATCTACTTCTCTAAATTTTATTGCTATCATCATCATTATTATTATTATTATTATTATTACTATTATTATTATTATTATTATGTGTTGACTCACCTCAACAAATAGAATGATCTTTTAGTTAATTAGTCAAGGTAAAATATGTATTTTCTTATTCAATCACACCATAGGTCTTTAAAATAAGTCCAAATTCATCTACTTTTCTTTTATTATTTATTTCATAAAAGGTCAAAGTCCTGTTGATTTTAAAAAGGACTGAAATGGATGCCCCAATGGATATACAACAGACAGAGGGATAATGAACAGATGAGAGACGTACCCAGTCTGTTTTACATATTGAAACCAAAAAAATAAAGTTCTATAATTTGTCTGTCTCTTTCTCTGTCTCTATCACACACACATACACACACACACACACACACACACACACACACGCACGCACGCTCGCACGCACGCACGCACGCACACAGACTACACAAACATACTTTTTTTTCACATGGTAAGTTCTAGCAACAACCCCAAAGACTTCATTGTCTAGTCTTTCACAATAGAAATTAAAGGATATTTCCCCAATCCTTGAGTTTACATACATCCATGTGACTTACTTGCACCATTAGGTTAAACTAGAAAGGACAATGATTCATTTCATACTCCTGACATGCCTTTTGATTTTGTACCTGCCTTCTAGTGCCCCTGAAGTAAAGGAATGAGCTTATTCAAGCTGAACAATGGCCAGGGATGAATAGGAATCACGAATGTCTAAGAAAAACTTTCAGTCCAAGCTCAATCACAAGGTACCCAAATAACTCTATGGTTATGAGGGCTAAATAACTGAAGCTTTATGTACTACTAAGAATTTTTTATTGGATCAATTAAAAGAAAGATCGAAGCTGATGGTTACGTGATTTGTGTGTGTCTGTTTGTTTTCATAGAAAATAAAATTTGTTGATCGTAGCAATCCAAGTGTTATTTCGTTACATTCCCTACTTACGTCTGCTGTGGGAGTTTGATCTGTTTAGCCGAAAGAATTTGTGATGACTAGCCCTATCGGCATGGTTTTCTCTGGATATGTGACTGGATAAAACTGAGGAGGGGGTTGCATGCTCTTTCTCTTGGGTGTTCTTAGCAGGAGCAAGCTGTACAGAGTGTGGCTTGTGGTTGGTCCTCATGCCCTTGGGCAGAATGGAATAACGGCAGCTGAATCAGCAGTGGTGTTTACTTTGTTCTTTATTCGTGAGTCTGTTTTTCCATTGCACCCCTTAATAAATTATTGACCAGACCTTTGTAGGTTCTTACTTCATGTGTTCAACTTTATTTCACAAACCCCTTTTTCTTCACGGACCAAGTGATAGTGTCCTCTTTCAAGATCTGTGAACTCACTAGTAACTAATTCTGAACAGTACAAAAGTTCATCTTCCTATTTTTTTTAAAATATGTGTATCACATTTTCAACTTTCAGAAACTTTATATAGTCTACTTAGTCTACAATCAAGACTAGATTGATATAAATCTCATGCTTCATTTGTTACTGTGAATTTACAATTAATTTCAACCATTAATTAAGTCCCACACTGACAGGAATACATAATTACTGAGTTAAATCAGCACTAAATAAAGTGGTGCAAACAAGATGTGTAACTCTTCTCAAAGTTCCCATCAGTTGCTCATGTTCTGATACTGGCTTGCCTTGTAATGTCTATGTGATGGGAATGTTGTTTTGCCTGCTGTGAATGTATGTTGCTCTGATTTGGTTGATAAATAAAATGCTGATTGCCCAGTAGCCAGGCAGGGAGTATAGTATAGGCGGGGTAAGCAGAGAGGGAAATTCTGGGAAGAGAAAGGCTGAGTCAGGATATGCCAGCCCACTGTCCAGGGAGCAGAATGTAAAGACACACAGATAAAGCCACAGAACATGTGACAACATACAGAATAACAGAAATGGGCTGAGTTTAAATGTAAGAGCTAGTCAGTGGTAGGCCCGAGCTAATGACCAAGCAGTTTTAATTAATATAAGCTTCTGAGTGATTATTTTATAAGCAGCTGTGGGGTCTGTGGAGCTGGACAGGACTGGAAAAAACTTCAGCTATATCTATACAATAGAAAGATGGTTAATGGGGCAGGGTTAGTTGGAAGAAGTCTAAACCATGTGATGGGATTTCAAACGAGAAAAAAATATAGACTATTGAACGTGGTTGAACAATTTCCTGTAATAGGCAATGGACAATAAGAATTTCAAGTTTTGACCTGGTTGCAATAGGGTGTTTATGAAACAGGTCATTTCCATGTATGTAGGGAGTATTAATCACCTTATTAAACTATTTGGCTCACAGTTGGTACAAGATCAGTTGGGTCAATGAGTTTAGCTTACATGTGAATTGACACTTCATGGATGAATGAATAGCAAAATCAATAATCACATGTCTAAGAAGCACAAAAGGATGAGCGGGGGCAATGTCTCATAAATTCTATTCAAAGGCATACCTAGTATGACCTAAGTAGCTTCCTCGCTACATATATGAATAAAATATAATTCTCACTTCTTAAATACACTTACAATCAACTCACAGACAGGCCTGCATAAATAATGCAGTCTACAAAGAGATGCAGATGAAAATGTTTAGAAAGACTGTATTCTATGTGTAGAGTAATTTTACACTAGATTTCCAAATTACAAATTCACTAGTATGGTATGCCAAACCCATTAAAAAAACAGATTTTTGTTGTTGTTGTTTTTCAAGACAGGGTTTCTCCGTGTAGTTTTGGTGCCTGTCCTGGATCTTGCACTGTAGACCAGGCTGACCTACAAACTCACAGAGATCTGCCTGCTTTTTAATAAATACATTTGATTAGTCAAGTTTAGCATCCACCAGAACCTTGCTCTGTCTTCCTTGGTGCTGTTGCATGAGATGCTTTACTTTCTACCAGGAAAAGGACTGACTTCGCCTCAAGCATCGTTTCATGTTTTTATTTGAATACAGACAGTTATATTAGAAATTTGCAATGTTTCTTCCTAGCTCCAAGACTGAGGAACAACAGCAAACACTACACCATAAAAATCTATCTTTTAGCTGCACGGTGGTGGCACACGCCTTCAATCCCAGTGCTCAGGAGGCAGAGCCAGGCAGATCTCTGTGATGTTTGAGACCAGCCTGGTATATAGAGCAAGATCTAGGACAGGCACCAAAACTACACAGAGAAACCCTGTCTCGAACAAAACAAAACAACAACAACAAAAAAAGGCATTTAAATAAACATATGATTGTCCTAGTCTCAGGTTATGAAGAAAGAAGATAGGCATGAATCTATGACATGAATTTATTTTCATTCTATTTGTAATTTATTTAAATCTAATACAACTGTGCAAAAACTAATTTATAGACACTACTGGGCAAGCAAGTGTCGAAACATTTATAAGAAATGGGACCTTTGAAAATGTCGCACATCTTGTTTGCATCACCTTATTTGTGGATGACTTCATCTAGCAATTGAATATTTCTGTTATGTGGGGATTTATTTCTGTGTTTGGTACGGACCTTTTGCTCTGTTTGTCCTTTTGCTCTCTGCCTAAACTCATGTTTAGATCCTGAGATGACTTAATTGTGACATGAAAAATGTAATGTTCCTATTTCAAAAATGTTGTAGGTCTTCAAAGAATGTCCTATCTATTTAAGCTACAACAATAACCACCTAATGGCACCTTTTTTGATGACTTTATCCAATTTTATACAAAGCCAGAAGTGTCTCTTCTTGGCATATTTATCATAGTCTATTTTCAATTGTTCACTAATCTGCTCTTCAATCCCTGTGTTGGACTGAGTCACTTAAGACTATCGTACCCTCCCAGTTTCCCTATCACTGGTATTAATTTTAACCACTTTGGTCTATTATTCCAAAACAATACATATTCTGAACTCTTGGAGTTATTGGCTTCATCTGGCTAGTTTCAATCCTTGTAATTGTTCAGTTAATTATATTATCAACTTTCACTCTTGGGTTGCTACTCTCAGCAAAAATAATGAAACTGAAATGCATCCCATTCTGCTCCCAGGCAAATGTATCATTGACTGGAAGTTCTGGGTAGGATCACAGATGGGAAGTACATGCCACAAAAAACAAGTAGTTAGAAACAGCTTATAGGGAGATTTTAAAATTATCTAAAATCTCACTAAAAGAGGCAAAGTATCGTATTTTGTGTAAGGGTTAATATATTAAGTTATATAGAAAGAAAGTGATATTGCTTGACCTTTTTAGACAATAAAATCATAACCCATCAATAGGATAAAAGATAGCATTACAGTAAAAATATATACTAATATGAATCAATCATATGGAAAAAATAAAGATATTAAAAATATGCTTGATGGAAGCCAAATTTTCACAAGGACCATCATGTAAGTGTACCTTAGTTGTGACTACCAAGTGCAGCTATTTATGGAAATCTCTGTAGGACTTTTTAAAAGTGCTGAGACCAGAGCTCCATGCTTAAGTTTATGATTCCTTGGGTCTGCTCTGGGATAAATGAATCTCTAGTTTTCATACAAACTACTAATCATTGTGATGTATTTACATGTCTGAGCATCCCTACTCCCAGGAAGCAGAATCCTGTTCACTTTTATTTTTCAATATATGGAGCACTGTCTTCTTTATTCTTTCTCCTCACAGACATTTTAGGAAGACTCTCTAAGCTAAGAGCATTTTCCCTTTATTCAAGTACAAACTATTTCTCACAGTGGAAAGCACAGTCCCCTATGGGCTATATCTCCCCTAGCCAGAGATGTTTTGCATTGTTTTGCTGTCAATCATTCTTTCAGTAGTAATCGCCTATCAATTTCACAACTCCTGTCAAACGGTTTTATGGCACCTACGATTTATGTGGCAGGAACTGCTTTCCAGAGCAAGGCATCAGTTTTGAACACTGTTTACAGGACTAGGAGTCATCTCGGTGCCATGCTAGCCGTGATTACCCTGAACGCTATTGAGTAGTTTGAACAGCTTGAGATTTGGAGGCAATTCTCCCCGTACAATCATCAGACAAACTCAGCGTGTTGGATTTCTTTTGCCAAAGGGGTGAACAAACAAACATCTCAAAGTTCAAGAGGAGCTGCTTCAGAATTCAAAATCTATTCACATGTATTCCAGCTTTGTCAAGGTAGTGCTGAAAAATTAAAATGGCACCTGTATGCAAGTTGTATGATAGGCTTTAATCTAAGTTAAGCTTATTTAGTGATTCCCACAGTCAAGGTAAGTAACATACATGTTACTTCACATTACTACCCTATATTTTATGGAGAGAACAGTTAAGAGCCATACATGGAACAAATTCCACACATATATTGTGTTACTAGTTGCACTAACAATGTATGGAATATGCCTTAGCTTTCTAGAGCTTATTGTCTGAAAATTGTGCACTTTTATTGTAGTTTTTTTTTTAATTTCTGTCAGCATCCTTTCTCTGGAAAACACCATTCAACTCTATGTCTCTAATTCTAATCTTTTTAAAATTCAAAACTCAAATATTATTCAATCAATAATATAAGGCAATTGAAAGAGTTTATCCTTGGTCAAGTCTTAAATAGTGACACAAGGTTGCTTTTTGTTTGTTTTATAACTGCAATTTTACCTTATCTCCCAATCTTAAATAAAAACATTCAATCATGTATATAATAATATTTCAAAGCAGTCTTATTATATTAAAACAGATTTGGGCATTTTGGTAATTAATGAAAAACTGTCAATGTAGCACAAATAAAACAAGTTTCTAGAAAGAGATTAACCATGTATTGGTCTGTTCTGCAAATTAAAATACTTTTAGATTCTTGTTGCATCATTATTAGCATTCATGCTGTTCCCTTTCCCGCCAATTTCCCCAGAATAGCAAAGAAAATGTTTATGTTTTCATAATCCCTAGCAAACCTGAAGACAGCTTACACCAGAGCTGTGTGATTTTAGAAATAATATACTGAGACATGTTCAGAATATCCTGAATTTCTTTTTCTTTCTTTCTTTCTTTCTTTCTTTCTTTCTTTCTTTCTTTCTTTCTTTCTTTCTTTCTTTCTTCCTTTCTTTCTTCCTTTCTTCCTTTCTTTCTTTTTCGTTTTTTTGAGACAGGGTTTCTCTGTGTAGTTTTGGAGCCTGTCCTGGAACTCACTTTCTAGACCAGGCTGGCCTCGAACTCACAGAGATCCGCCTGCCTCTGCCTCCCGAGTGTTGGGATTAAAGGCATGCACCACCACCCAGCCCTGAATTTCTTTAAATGCATCTCCACATAGAGAAATTTGCTACAGCCTCTTAATAATGTTATCTTAGGAATGTATTCACCTTATCTTTCATTCAGACTCACATAACAGAGCCAACAGACACAAAAATAAAAAAAAAAATGCAGCACCTACAGAGCTTACTAATTCTTACTAATTCTAAAGGTTTATTATAACGTAGTTTTATGTGGACAGACTATAATTTATATTGTTATATCTCATAAAGCTTGTTTTCTGGTCATGGGGAAAGCTGGGTATCTGGCTATATAGTCAATTTGTTTTAAGTGATTTCTCTTTCTTTCTTTCCACAACTCTATGACCCAGTTTCAGGACTAAAGAACTGTTGATTATTGCCTCTCTACCGTAATAACATTGGAGGGCAACAAAGCACAATGTTCTCACACACTCATATTAAAAATGTCCTTGTACTGGACAAGGTCCGGATAGGTTCTCAACCAGGCCCCTTGGTTGATTGACCTTCTCATGTCTCTTCCCGGCTCCTCCTGCTCACACTCACTGTGCTTTCCACTGCACTGGAGCAGAGAGCACTTCATTCTTCAATCTGATCACTACCCTGAGGTCAACTCACGAGATACCTTTTCCCATTGACTTCATGCAAGTCCAGAGAACCAGATGATATCAGAACCCAGTGATCAGAGAAAATAGGCAGACTGAGAGAAACATTACTAATTATTTTACTCTTTTTTACAAGGGTGTGTGATGGAGGTAGTAGAGCTGGCTACGTCTGAAAATTAAAATTATGACTGGACTTTTTCAAAAATGAAAGATTTGACTTAAAATTTTTATTACTGAGTCAGGTGTACGGTTCTTCATAGAAAGACACTTGATGGACAAACCTAGTTTCCTGATTTGATCCCAGAAAATCACAGAAGTTGGAAGAAGAAAACCAACTACAAAAAGTTGTCCTCTGTCCTCCACAGACACCATGGCATGTGCATGCACTGAAAAAATATAAAAACTGCTTAAAGCATTAACATTTATGAATTACAAAATATTTGTGAGAATATAAAGATCATCATTATCTGTAGAATATATTTCATATTATGACATTCATAAGTATTGATCAGTGGAATCACTTTATGTGTTCTGAGACATGTGATTATGTTTCCTTTACTTACAATAAACTCAAAAACTATCTCCTAAGTTTTAAAGAAGCCATCCCTTGGTTTGTGCCTACCTATCCTAATAATAACAGAATTACCAAATGTCTTCCTACAAATTATTTTAATTTATATGAATTTAACCTCAACTATTTAGGATAAAATCCAAGAAATGATTAAAAAAGAAAGAAAGAAAAAGAATTCAGGAAATAGATAAAGGGAGAGGAGGAGAGAGACATCTTTTAATATAGCCTGTTAAATATCAAGTTTATATTCATACATTAAAATAGCTGATACTCAAAGAAGTACACTTATCCCATTTTCTATTGATAATGTTAGCAGTGAATGTATCAAGACTGCTGTAACTCACCTGAACTGTCAACTTCAGTCAATGTGTGAAAAATCAAAGCGTAGACATAGAATTCCATTCATACCGTAAGAGAGATATTTACTAGAAATGGCAGTAAATATTCAAAATAGAATCGATATATAGATGGATGGGATATGAATGCAAAGAAAGTTGCAAAATATAACAAAAATAAAAGTAGTGCAATTTTTCTAATAGATATTTATATTTCTTTAAAATAGCCTTTATCACATTACAATTGTTTTGAGCCCAAGCCAATGTGATCACTTATTTCAGAAAATTCAGTTTTGTTTTGTTTTAAAAAATGTGACAATAGTCTCCTCTGGCGATAGAGCCCTCTTGTACTCAATTTGCCCATCCATTAACGAAGTACTGTTATGGTTGGTTAGTGATTCTCCTTAATGTGAGCCTTAGAGATTTGAAGAATCCGGAATGCAGCTTAAGCTTCTGCCACTAAAGGATTCTATGGGTGTCACTTCTGTGTTACACCAAACTTGTCTGTAGCCACATGCCCTGGGAAAGACTAATTAAAATCATGGTAGGAAATATGATTTGCTAGGTGAGGCAAAAAATAAATCTACAAGAACAAATATTGATTAATTGTTGTATTTTGTAATCAAATGTTTTTCTTAGATAAAAATGCATTTCACAAGAATTTATTAAGCAGAGCCAATGTAGTTTTACTGTTCATGAGTAGTAACATATTTTAATGTGCAATATTTTTTAAAATCACAGTTATTAAGTGAGATACAATCTGAGACACATTTTGTTATAGAACATCTTAAAGTTATCATAATTATTTCAGGCTACAAAGAACTAGAGAATGAAAGAGTATGGCTCTACTGACCTTTGATATCTATTTATAAAGCCTAAGAAAGGAAATATACATTCCATGTATAAAAACAGCATGATTGGCTACCATCTCTAAATAGCAAATCATATCTTAGCAAGCTTCCTCAAAATTATGCTTTTATGTAAGGAAAAATATAAGATATTGAGAGTCAGAAAGTAAAATGTGTGTTTCTTTATAGTCATAAAGCATGGAACTAAATTTTACATTCTGTATTTATATGTTCCATACTTCTAGAATTTATAATTATGTTTTCACCTTAGTTTTAGAAATGAAGGCTAACAGTAGATATTTCCTTTTATAAATAGCTATTATTTAACTGAACTTCCTAAATAAAAATATTTTTTTCTCATATACACAAACATACACACACATATATGTGCGTGTGTGTGTGTGCATATATATAATTATATATATATATATGATTATATATATATATATATTATATACAACTTCAAATTTTATATGATTAGTTATCATGCCAGTTATTACTTGTGGACACATCTTAAAATCATCATCATTGTCCAATTAGATTTTATTCCATATCATTTTATTTTTAAATCTTCTCTATTGAATTTGGTAATGTCTGTAATTGATTTTTTAAAGCAGCTCAGCTCACATTTCTTTGATCCTATGTTGTGGATTTATTACTTCAATTTTACCTTCGGCTGTTTCAAACGTTTATTTCATATTCTCTTGTCACTTGCCCTGTTAGCACCCAGTTGGTCATCTGTGAATGCTCCAGTGTGACTCAGCCTCCTTGTAATGCTGTCCTGTGAATGCACTTTTTATGTCAAGCCTCAGAAGACAAGCCACTTGAGCATTTCCACATACATTGGCCCTGGGTGGTCAAAGTAACCCTGTGATTAGACATCAGCCATGGCCTTCTGGGGGTTACTGAGAATAAACTTTCAGTCAATCCTAAAGCAAGAGGTGACTACGTCATAAATTTAGGTTAAATTTAACATTTTTGCCTTTGAAAATGTATGTTTTCACAGCTGGCTTCTATGTATGTAGCACTAATAATCAAAGAAAAAGAGACTGTCAACCTGATAGTAGAGGTATATGAGCAGGGTCCAAGAAAGAAAAGTATGTGGAAATTATGTAATTTTATTTACATTAAAACTACATTAGAAATAAAAATGTATAGTTTTATTGTTAAGTTTTCAAGGATATGCTTTCATTCATAGTTATCACCTGATTACTGCTATACTCTAGTCCTGGGTATTTCATCACAATAAAATGTATAAGAATTAATAATTCCCAGTTTTTAAATCTGAGTATTGCAGATCAGACAGTTAATTATATAGCACCAAGACTACAGGCTTAAATATCTGTATTGTGCTGTTCAGTGCTACTGCCCAAATCAGGGTTGCCCAAATATCAGCATGCCTTGTGCTGACATCAGCTTGGTAGCTTTACCTCCAAGATTCTGATTGAGAAGCCCCAAGTATGACTCAAGAATTTACAATTAAAACCTCCTAGATAATATGTATGCTTGCAGTCTGGAACAGCATCAGTATTTATATTAAAATAAAATAATATATATATATGTGTGTGTGTGTGTGTGTGTGTGTGTGTGTGTGTGTGTGTATGTATACACACACATATTTGCATGTAAGTATAACATTCAGGCAAATAAAGTGACCTTTTCTAATTTGTGTTTTTTTAGTATCCTTTAATTCCAGAAATCAGTAATCCATCTTCTTCTTCCTCAGTGTCATCTTCTCTGCCTCCTTCCACTCCTCTTCCCTCTCTTCCTCTTTTTCCCCTGACTTAACTTATTTTTCTCCTTTAAATTCATTAATTTATGCAGAACACAGGGTGCAGCAAATGTATCAATCATAGACTTTATTTCAGTGTTACTCCACCTGTTACCCACTCATCATCTTTCTCGTCTTATCACTCCACATATCCTTACTTAATGCCTTCCACAAGTGAGAATTCTGAAGGTGGTGTTAACCCACAAGCTTTACAGTCTTTTCTTCCCCTCTTGAATTCTTGGTACTATACTTGTGTTAGTTACATTTTTTATCACTGTATACCTGAGAAAATAACCTAAGGGAAAAAGAACTTATGTTTGTCCATGGTTGGCTTTCCTGCTTCAAGATGCATTCATGACAGAATAAGACATCATAGCAGAGTGCATGTGTGGAATAAAGTGTTGCTGGAAGTTTTCCTGTGTCCTGACTGGTCCTTTTCTCAGTTCTGCCTTGACATCTTGATTCCTCTGGGTCTGACTGGAGACTTCTGACTCAGCCTTCCTTTTCCCAGAATTCTCCTTGTCTGCTTGCTCCGCCTATATTTCCTGCCTGGCTACTGGCCAATCAGTGTTTTATTTATCAACCAATCAGAGCAACACATTCACAGCATACAGAGTGACATCATACATCTTTTCCCCTTTTCTATTAATTTAAAAGGAAGGTTTTAACTTCAGCATAGTAAAATTACATGTGACAAAACAATTATCAAGCAAGAATTACAGTTATAATATCTAGTCTATTTGTATTTGTCAAAATTAAAGAAAATAGTCTATCCTATGTTTGTGAGTCTAAAGTTTCATATCTAATTTATCTTTTATCATAGCCAAAGAAAATTATAATTATAACTATCTAGTCTTCAACTATATCAAAGACCCCAGAAGGATATACTATCACCTAAGTAAACAGGAAATACATTTTAAGCAACTTCCAAAAATGTAGAATGACAGAGACAGTTGGCTACCTGGACAGTTACCCAAAGTTCCTCTGTAATGTTGGGGCATCTGTTCTTCAGCCTACAGACCTAGAGTCTCTCAGTTGCTTCTCTCTAGAAAACTTCTGGCTACAATAAAGCACTTCTCATGGCACACATGAGTCAGGGAGAATGAGATGAAGGAACCAGGGACAAAAAATGCCTTAAAATGATGTCTTTGGTAGCTTCCTCCCACCTTACCCACCTGAGCTTTATTTGCTAATACTCCATTCAGCTACCCGTTCATCAATGTATTGGTCCGTAACCTAGTTTGTTTTTCCAATGCTGTGATCAATCCCCATCACCACAAGCAACTTGAGGACAGTAGGGTTTATCTGGCTTGCATGACCCAGGTCACAGCAAACTGATGGGAAAAGTCAAGGTAGAAACTCAAAGCAGGAATCTGAGGCAATTAGCAGAGACAGTGGAGGGATGATGCTTACTGGCTTGCTCCCCATGGATTGTTCAGCTTGATTACTTATTCCAGAACCACCTTCCCAGTGATGGTATCAAGTCCAGTGTCTTGTGCTCTCCCACATCAATTATTAATAATAAAAAGTCCCAAAAACTTGCCTAAAAGATGAGATATTTTTTCATATGAGATTTTGTCTACACAGAAGAGCCAAGCTTGTGTTAAGTCAGCAAAAATAAAAATAAAAATAAACATAGAAATAAAAAAACAACAACCACCACAACCTATTGATGAAGCTTTTACCTTTATAATCCTCAAACATCTCAGAAGCTGACCCCCTAAGAACCAAACCTGAGTCTTCAGGAACATTTTTAGGTTGAAATAATAACAATATCTTATGGCAAATTATTTTTAATACTCTTTTAGAATCATGGCTAAAATTGTCCTTGGCATTTTTATCTCTATGAATGGAAGAAGCTTCGTTATTTTTAAGCTTGATTTTGATTTTGCTATTTAAATTATTGTTTAACCTGGTATTAAATCTATATGTCAGAGTCTTGCTCTTTTACTGGAATTCCTTCCACAGTTATAAATTATCCCTCATCTGCATGTTTTCTAGGATATGTCACATATGAAAATTTCTCCTTCCTGTAAACCATATTCAAAATCACCTTTAAAAATTATGAGCACCATAAAGTATTTGAAATGATTTGTGTGGGTCAGGGAAGTTTGTGAAACTTCAATTTTTTTTTTAAATGTTAAGCATGTTTTATAAATTCTGAGAACAGTTTTTGAAACAATATTATTTATCAATATCAATATAAATATTATTTATCAAATGCATGTATTTCCCTGGATAAACTACTGCATATATTTTACACAAATGAATTCATATGTGTAATTTGTGCTGCCTGGTTTTATTTCAACTTGACACAAGCTACAGTCACTGAAGAAGAGGGAGACTCAATGAGAAAATGCTTCTGTAAGATTGGATCGTAGGGAAGCATGTAGAGTGTTTGCTTAATTAATGGAGCAGGCCACAGTTCATTGTGGGTGGTGCCATCCCTGGGCTGGAGGTTCTGAGTTCTGTCAGAAAGCAAACAGATGGAGGCAGATGCAGAGATCCATAGCCAAGCACCAGGCCAAGCTTCAGGAGTCCAGTCAGAGAGAGAGAAGAGGGATTCTGTGAGCAAGGGGGAGTCAAGATCATGATGGGAAAACCTACAGAGACAACCAAACCAAACTAGTGGGAACTCATGAACTGTGGACCAAGAGCTGTGGAGCACCCATGGTACTGAACTGGGCCCTCTGGATAGGCGAAACAGTTGTTCAGAAGGGATAAACCATGTAGATATTTCAGGGATGACAGTAGTACACCTGTGGCCTACCCTATATCAGGGTCTTGAGGAAACAGTTCATATTT
Source organism: Peromyscus eremicus (assembly GCF_949786415.1). Taxonomy (NCBI): domain Eukaryota; kingdom Metazoa; phylum Chordata; class Mammalia; order Rodentia; family Cricetidae; genus Peromyscus; species Peromyscus eremicus. Next base: position 15,227,495 of record NC_081434.1, on the reverse strand, counting down.
TAACTTTATGTAAATATATTGTGAATTATTCCTTTTACAAGTTATAACAACTGTTAATTTTTCTTGATAAAATATATTCTTAATTCTATCTCAGGCTGTAAATTAGATGTGTTTGTTAATTTCTTAACAGTTATTAAAGTTCTTTTCTCTTTTTCCTTTTAGATAATCAAAATTTACTTAGCATAATAATTTCTCTGAATGTTTGTAATTACTGTCCTCTACTGAAAAGGATCCCTAAATATATCAGGATTTAACCTTAAAAATGAAGATCGTTGCCATATTTGGAAAAATGTATTGCATGTGTGACATCAGCATAGTTAGATGAATTAATACTAGGGATTGTTATTGGCTTTAAGTCCCACTATAGGCTCCTTGTTTAGCCAGGAGAGTTTTCTCTAGTGAGAAGAGAAGGCAATGGGAAGATAACAAAAAAAACTGGATATCAAATCATCATAGGCCAAGGAACTCTGCCCAGAGAGAGAAAGAGTAAAATAATGCAACATCAGAGGAGCATCTTTGTAAGCAGATGGGTTTGGTTACAGAAATCCACAACTGGTGAAAAAAGAGTAAGTGAACACGGGGTGTGCAATCCCAACTGATGCATTTTCAATGCATCATCTACACCTGTTGCTCAATGAAAAGTACAGAAGAGAAAGATCGTCTGGAATGGAAGAACAGTTTGCCTTTTGTGGAAAAAAATGTCTTCTATATATCACAGGGAAGCTGCATCCATGAAATCTCACCCATATGCTTTCCTAATCAAGACCCAGATAATATAACAGTAGTTAACATGCCAAGGTGGATACAGAGAATTTCACCATGTCCATCACTTGATGAAGAGCTACAGACCATCAATGGCTGCGGAAAGGTGGAGAATCAGTTTTCTTCAGAGACAAGTCCCAAGATAGATTACCTAATCCCAAAATGTCAGCACTAAATTCATGTACATGTAAGTGTCAGTAAATGTAACCAGTAGATTATATGTATATAACAACAATAACTGAAGAGTTTAAAAGTGACTAGCTGGAATTGGAGGAGTTGGAGCAAGGAAAGAGAGGATGTAGTGATTTAAATACAATACTCACAACATGAAACCCTCAAAATAATTTAAAAATGTTTAAATAAAAAAGGAGTGTCCTCAGAGCTTTCAAAGGAAACCTAGCCATGCCAACCTGGATTTTCTACTCCTAGAGCCCAGAACAGTAGTAATAATAATAATAGTAATAATGAATAATATTGATAATAATTTTATGTTGTCTCAAAGTAATCTTCTCAAGCATAGTTTGTGATGATAGCAAACAAATAACATATTTTGCTGCATGATATTGTAGTCAAAGTTGGCTTAACAAGAATCACAGATCCTGAGTCCAAGAAAAAAAAATCCGGTAGCTTTGGGGAAGTTGACGCTTTCCTGGTTAGATGACATGCTTTCCCCGTCTTTTTCAGCCTCTATATTTCATGTAGTATGGAGTTGGTTGGGTGTAGAAGACACATCCCCAACGAGGGCTATACTTTCCACATACTCCTCTCTTGACTAACTTTGTTTGCTCCTCAGAATGTGAGTTTGAAAAAGGAGACGATGTGTCACTTCTGATAATCAGCTGGCACTTGTTTTTTTTTTTTTTTTTCTTGACTCGTTCCACCCAGCAGTCTTGGCATAACTTTGATCTTGCCTGGCTGTCTGAGGTTCTCAACTGCAGCTGGTGTTTGTCTGTGCTCAGTGGTGTGAGGGCAAGGAAGAAATGGGGGAAATGAGCAGAAATAATAGTGCTCTCTAAATTGCCTGCCTCTCTTCCAAAGCACCAAAGCTCACTCCATCTACCCTGAGCGGTGTGCCTTCTACACTGAGGCACACCTGCCTCTTATCTTCAGGGGTTTCTCATACTCATTCTCTATAATTACTCTCTTCCATGCACTTTCATTTCCACCCTGGCATCTTTAGACAGGGCTGAGGGAAAGATTCTGCATACCAGGTTGTCATCTTTGCATGAGCCAGAAATCTCAGATACTTATTTAAACTTTCTTTTTGCAGCTGCTGGTAGATTTTTCCCTTGTCTTTAGAAACGGAAATAAGCTTAACTACATTCATGTGTTCCTTCCACCTTTTGAAGGTGGAGTTCTTAATTTTATGCATGTGAATTTAAATCTCACAGATGAATTGTTTTCTGTGTTATGGATTTGCTTTGGCAGCTGGGATGTTTTTTAAGGTTACATTATTTTGGGGGTTGACATAAGTAGAAGTTGAATGTTGCCTGGTTTGAATCCCTGACTGCTGCTTCTGTGAGAACTCCCGGCACCAGATTTGGAGAATAGAGTTACGCTTTTCTCCTTTAAATCAAAGCATCTCCTGGAGTCAGCTTTACGCATCGGATTCACATGTACAACAGCAAGCAGAAGAGGATTTGACAAGTGAAAATATGGTTGAAATAAATTAGGAAGACATGGGAGACAATATGCAGCTTTTCCTCCATGGAATCATTTATGTTTCCTAATTGATTTTAGTATAACTTTATTTATGTGTACAGATAAGTTCAGTCCCTTTTCGTGTACATTCTGCAAGGCTTGTTTCTCTGTAGCTCCACTTATGTCTCAAAAGTCAGTTCACAGACTTGGAATCTTGAATGGAATTTAAAGCAGTGAAGGTCCAGGCTTATCTGGCCAGAGTCTTCATAATCAGGAAATAATTCTCATTTTTTCTTAAAGGTTGATAAGATCCTACTCTTATTTTTTTTATATATATACTAGGAAAAGTTTTCCAAAATAAATTTGGAATTCACAGAGGCAAAGGCTGTGGATCACTCTAAGAATGAAGTTCATGTCTAATCTGAAGCCTCACTGAAAGAAGGTTGTGATTAACACTGCACTCTGGAAGAATCCCTTTGCGTGTGTGAAGATCTGGTAGAAGGTAACAGTAGGACTAATTTAATGATCTTCGTGTTTTACCAAAATATCTCTCAAGGTACTAACTACTTCTATGTTACTGAATCTGTGTGTATTCCAAAAAATGCAACTGATTTTTTTCTCAAGATACCAAAAGAAGAACAAGGGTAATTTCTCTTTCAAACTGTGTAACTGAAAATGGCAGATGATTTGAGTATTATATTGTATATTATATTGCCTAACACAGTGGACTGTAAAGAAACACAAATGTGAGTATTGTCATTTAATAACGACAAAGCCCTAGGTAAATTTCAGAAATGACAGAAAATCAATATAGCCCTATGTAAAGTGTGTGTGTGTTATAGCTTCATCATCAGCCAGTAGTTTAAAGCCTTACATTATTCAAAGTTTTGCAGTGGAACAGAACCAGTAGGATGAATATCATCTACCTACCTGTCATATAGCATCCACCTCATGACCTTTGAGTAACTATTTTAAGGAATTTGATATTTATTTAAAAGCCTTAGCTATTCTAAGGATTGCTGAATCAGTACAGAAGATCGCCAGGCTGTAGTCTGATATCAGAATTGGCACTACAGTGTGGGTTCTAAATTTTACAGGTCATCTGTCAGATTCAGGGACAGCTTTGATGCTGCCTTTTCAAGAATTCCCCCTGCAAAGACAGAAGGAGAATCTATCTCATTTCTCTTCTTCCATTTGTGGCCATTTGCTTCCATTTGGGGAGAATTTGTGGTGCGGTATCTCTGCCTTCATCTTCCTGGAATGCTCACATTGTGTGCATATGTCTAGATCTGAAGTGACTTCTTTTCATAAGGGCAACATTCATGCTAGATTAAGCCCCATTAGAATGACTTCAACTCAACTAATTAGAATTCCAGCAGTCTCTTTTCAAAGGACATCCCATTGTAAGGGACTGAGTTTGGAATTCATCACGGTAACTATAGGAATTCACAGCCCATGCTGTGACATGCATGTGAGTGCAAGGGTCTGATACATGTGAACTATTATTTTCAGATACAAATAAATACTGAAGGAACCCTGACCTTAGTTTTAAGAAGAGAATATATAAACTATGCAATAATTCAAAGAGAAAATTCTCATTAGCTCTTTTTACCTCTAGGATATCAATAACTAAGGACAAGGTAGTATGCTCTCCATACTGCTTCTCCCTTCACCTGGAGGAGAATTCAATTCTTAAGGTCTTCAGAAACACATCATAAAAGACAGTGATTGAAAGGCACCTGAAGAGAGGGTCTGAGCATTCTTCTGAGGAAAAGCACCAAAGGGAAGGATCTGGGGACAGCAAACGTTTTCTGGAGGGACAGCAATTGTAAAGTCTTGCTGCTCCTAAGTGACTGATGATTGTTTCCATAGAAATCACACCATCTACCTGGTCACACATGAAAATATAAAATATCAGATGATTAAATGCAGTCACATCGAGTTTTTCAAAAAACTTTATCTTTTCTTTGTGAACTAAAATGGTTAAGGTTTGGAATCAATGAGCTCAATTCCAACAGGCAAGACTACTGCATAGTTTTCATTCTTTTTTTGAATACTCAAAAGTCCCATTCTTTAGTCAAAGCTATATTTGTAACTCAGCTTGTCCATTTGGTTTATGTGAAAATTGAATCCAGACTAAGCCACTGTTACTCTGAGGATATATGGGAACAAGCATTATTGAAATTCTTGTCTTCCTTGTCTCCACTTCTCATCCATTTTACATTATTCCAAAATCAACCTCAGATTTTAATTCTGAGTACGCCCATTTCTGCATTTGAAAGATGAAATAACTTAATATTGTCCATTAATCCCTGAACTGGAAGGGGTGTCTGTGGCTGACTGGTAAATGATTATAAGCTTCATCCTTATCTCCACACCATGTGTAATATGATTTGAAGTGCCTGTTATCAATGGGTAAATATATTTTTCTACCTTGAAGTTTATTTTGTCAATTTAAATTCTTTGAAGTGGATACTTTGCTGCTTTAAATGCAGGCTTCTAGAGAACTTGTAAGATTTGGGTCTCTACTGGAATATCATTTTTATAAAACTACATTTTTTGTGATTTTTTTTCATTTAAAAAATTACTTCTTTACTTTGTCTCACTCACCAACACACAACGCAGTCTCTCCCTAGAAACCCACTGGTCAAACTCCTAGGGAATCAACCTTCTGTCATCACTCCATCACTCTGTCTCAGTGGCCAACACCTAACCCACTCTCTTCCCAGAAACCTGATAAGCACACCAGGCTAAAAGCCAGATCTTCCTGGCCAACTGAGCATTCCTCCGTACTGTGGACCCTCTCAACCCTCTGCTATTCTAGCTCACCCCCATTCCCACATTCAGTTCCCAACACCTAGGAACAAGTCTACCAAAGACCTCCAGTGGTCACAACTGGCAGAGACTCAGTAGTACTCCCTATTGGGCAACCCACACCCACCACACCCTCCTAAATCCAAAGAGAGCAACAGAAACCAAGACATGGAAAATCTACCAAAGGGATACAAGATTAGATATCAACACCTAAAATTACAATCATGGCAAACATAGATGCCTAGACGCCAGCATAAAAACATAATTAATAATACCCAGTATAATATTCTCTGCTAAAAGGCAACAACCCTACTACAGTAGGCCCAATGAAATACAATATAGCTGAATCATCAAAATAGCTATTCTGAATATGATCAAGGACCTTAAAAATGATATGAATAAATCTATTAATGATATCCGTGAAAACACAGTAGAATGAAATGAAGAAAACTATTTAAACAAGAAAGTTGAAATAGAACCAATAATGAAAACCCAAACTAAGGGAGAACTGGAAATGAAAAATATAGGAACTCAAATTGGAACCTCAGTAGCAAGGTTCACTCATACAATAAAAGAAGTGGAAGAGAGAACCACAGTCATTGAGAACAAGACAGAAGAAACGGATACCTCAGTTAAACAAAATGTTAAAACTAAAAGTAATCCAGACATCCAAGAAATGTGGGAACCTATGAAAATATCAAATGCATGAGTAATAAGAATATAGGAAAAACAAGAAACCAAGGTCAAAGAACAGAAAACATTTTCAATAAGCTCACAGAATAAAATTTACCTAACCAAAGAAGGAAATGCCTATCCAGGTACAAAAAAGTATACAGAACACCAAATAAAATGGACCAGAAAAGAAATTCCCCTCAATACATAATAATCAGTGTTACATATATATGGAATACAGAAAGAATATTAAAAGTTGCAAGAAAAAGACAGCTATAAGGCAGACCTATTGGACTGCCTGACTTCTCAGTGCAAACTAGATTTTAAAAAACCTTTACTCCACAAAATTGGAAAAATCTAACAGAAATTAATAATTTCCTTGACATATACATATATATATATATATATATATGTATGTATGTATGTATATATCACCTACCAAAGTTAAATCAAGATCAAATAAGCCATTAAAATGGACATATAAGCCACAGTGAAATAGAAGCCATAATCACCCAACCTAAGAAGCCCAGGCCAGATAGATTTAATGCAGAATTCTACAAGACTTTCAAAGAAGAGTTAATGCTGATACTCCTCAAATTATTCCATTAACAAACAAACTAACTAACTGAACAAATAAATAAATAAATGAAGGAACACAGCCCACCCTTTTTTATAAAGCCAATTACATTGATACCTAAACCACATGGAGACAAAATATAGAAAGAAAATTACAAATCACTTTCTTTTATGAACATAGGTTCAAAAATTCTCAAAAAATTCTTTCAAACTGAATCCAAAAACACTAAGAAAAAATCACCCACCATGATCATATAGGCTTCATATGAGAGGGGCAGGGATCATTCAACATAAGTAAATCAGTGAATATAGACAACAGTATATGCAGACAGAGACACAAAGCCAACATGATCATTTCATTAGATGTAGAAAAGGTCTGATAAAAAACAACATCCCTTCATGATAAAAGTCCGGAAAATACTATGGATAAAGGGACAAACCTCAACACAATAAAGACAGTTTAAAGCAAGCCCACAACCAAAATCAACCTACATGGAGAAAAGCTCAAAAAAGTTCCAATAAAATCAAGAATAAGACTAAGTTACCCCTTCATATCTATTCAATGCAATACTTGAAGTCTTAGTTAGAACATTAAGACATCTAAAGGAGATAAAGATGATACACACAGGAAAGGAAGAAATTAAATTTATTTTACAGATGCTATGATTGTATCTGTAAGTGATCCTAAAAATTCCATGAGGAAACTCCTACAGCTGATAAACATTTTCAACAAAGTAGCAAGATACATAATTAATACAAATAAATTAGTAGCCTTCTTATATAAAAATGATGAATGGACCGAGAAAGAAAACAGGAACAATACCTTTCACAGTATCTGCAATAAACATAAAATGGCGTGGGCAATTCTAACCAATCAAGTGAAATACATGTATAATAAACTTCACAACACTGAAGAAAGAAACTGAAGATAACATTAGAAGATAGAAAGATTTCCCATGCTCATGGATCACTAGGATTAATATAGTAAAAATAGCCATCATATCAAAAGCAATCTACAGATTCAATGCAATTCCCATTATAATTCTAACATAATACTTCACAGATCTTGAAAGGACAATTTTCAGTTTCATGTAAAAACACAGAAAACCCAGGATAGCTAAAACAACCCTGAATAATAAAAGATCACTGGAGGTATCACCAGCCTCTACTCCAAATTGTTCTATATAGCTATTGTGATTAAAAAAAAAATTATTGGCATGAAAAACAGACTCATTTTCCAATGGACTCAAATTGAAGACTCAGACATAATTCCATGTATCTATGCATACCTGATATTTTATAAAGAAGATAAAAATACATACTGGAAAAAAAAGCATCTTCAACAAATGATACATTTCAAAGTAGATGTAGAAGAATGCAAATACACACATACTTATCCCTCTACACTCAACACTAAACAGATTAAAAAAAAATCACAACAGAAAGCCAAATACAGATTCTGTTAGAACAGAAAGTAAGAATAGTCTTGAACTCATTGACACAGTAAAGGAATTCCCGAAGAGAACACAGTTAGCACATGCACTAAGAACAGCAATTAATAAATGGTAACTCATGAAAATGAAATCTTCCGTATGACAAAGGACACCATCATTCAGACAAGACTACAAGCTCTAGATTTAGGTATAAAGTAAGGTACTGAGGATAGGACTGGATCATCTTAGGAAGGGGAGATAGAATAGATAGTCATGGATGAATGGGGAAGGCTCAAACAGGAGGACCAAAGGGGAGGAGGAGTGAAGAAGGGAATTAGGTAGTTAATACAGGGAGGGACAGCTACAACAAAGGGTCATTTGGAGGGTTTTATGAAAGTCATAATGCTATAGAAGATTCCTAAAATATATACATGTGTGAAGGTGATCTAAATGAAACTGTCAAATAATGGGGAAGATAGAGCCCCAACTGGTCATCTCTTTTCACCAAATAAAACCTCCATTTTAGGAAATGGGTTACATCTAATCAAGTTTTTGGCCTAATAGGCTCATAGGAACTGCCAAATGACTGAGGCTATTGCCACGTCTATTGGTTATTCTCTACAAACTTATGGTAAGCCCCAATTACTGAAGACAACATGCACATGCCTCATTGAACACACACACAAAACAATTGAGTCGGTGCTTACTTAGAGCCTTCACCCCTCCCAACTAGCATACATGGGGTTGGAAGGTACTCTGCTCTTTACCAAAGGAGAGAGGTAAATATCAAACCAGATACAAACTCTTAGATCTACACAGGTTTCCTTCCTGCAAGACATGCTAGTGCAGTAGTGGCACAAATCGTATGGGAATAACCAACCAATGTCTGGTTGGATTTAAGGCCTATCCCATGAGATGGAGGCCATCTGTGTGCGTGGCCAAGAGTGTGAGACTAGATAGTCCAGGGACCTAGGGGAAAACCAAGTATAACTGTTAGGCTCAAGGAACATAGCAACAAAATTACTTTTAACAACATTCTGCTACCCTCATAGATCAGTCTAGCTCAGCCATCATCAGAGAAGCTACCTTCTGCAATAAATCCAGAGGTCCACAGCTGGACAGTGTATGGAGAGTCACAGAACTTGAAAATCTCAGCCCTAAAAGAAGTGTCGCTATCAAATCCCTCTGCTCACTTTTCACGGAACCCTTCAGAAAAGGAGGCAGAAAGATATAAGATGGAGAACTCCAAAAAAACAAGACCCTCTAAATCCAACAGGATTGGCACACATACGAATTTACATAGATGGCGGCAGCGTGAACTGTGCCTCCACATGTCTGAAACAGATGTGGTCCCAGCTCTTAGAGTAAAGGGGGACATAAGCCTACATCCCTAAACCAGAAACCATCTCCAAATAATCGCTAATCTCAAATAAAAACTTATTTTTCTACATTATAGTTTCACAGAGGATATAATCTATTCTTAAGATCAGACCCCGTGCCAAGCAGTAGAATGCCAATGCAAAACCAACTCAGTGGTCTTTTTGTGTTTGGTAATTTGTGTGTCTCTGCATCTACAGGTGATTCCTGTGATTTTAATTTGGATCTTTGTTTTTCTGTTCATTTGTTTTGTCATAATCAGATTTATTTGTATTTATTTATTTATTTGTTTGTTTATTTGTTTGTTTATTTATTTATTTATTTATTTATATTTTCCTGTTTGATTTCTAAGGAGAGAGAGCAAAAGAGGATGTGGATTTGGGTTTGTGGAGAGGTAGGGAGGAGTTGAGAGGAGCTGGGGAGGGGCAAACAATAATCACAATATATTGTGTGAAAAAATATTTTCAATTAACAAAATGACTTCCTTTTCTTGTATGTTGTAAACAACTACTGATCTGAGGTTATTCCACAGTTTTTCTATCTTGTATATTTTGTTTATTTTCCTACAGAACTTTGTACCTTCAATTTGCAGAAATGTTTTTGCAGTCAGGACTGCCGTATCTATGTGGTTAGTGTAAACTTTTGCTAAAATTTTATTCATTTTCTAAGACAACATTTTTATTTTATAATCAACCTTTTAATTTACCTAGTGCTCTTTCTGACAAGAAAGTGGTTATTTAAAAGTATCTAATCATTTTGTTTAATATTTATTTCTTGTAAAAGCATCAGTATAACAGTTTCATGTTTAACTGTCTCTCTGTCTGTCTGTTTAGCTAGCTGTCTTACAATAGATCCGAGTTTGTTTAATATCTCAGTGCTTGCTAACTGCCAATCTATCTATATGCTAACACCGTGCTAGCTTTAAATGACTGGTGTTAAATCATAGCTCATATTTGATTAGACTAACTTTCCCCAATACTCACTTTCTAATATCCTGGAGTTTATAATTATTTGGATTCATTCCTGAAAGATTTATAGAGCTTTGTTGTCCTAGGTAGATTTTTCTCTTTCCTTTTACCAGTGTCAAGTAAGCTTTTTATTGAAATCACTTAATATTTAATTTTGCTAGAAAATACAGAAATGTTAGTCATTCCTTGAATTATTTAAGTTCTTTTTGTGATTTCCTGTAGAGGACTGTGATTTTATTCATATATTCTCACTCATTTCCTCTTATCGCTACTTGATGGCAATTTATTTTGGGGAAGCTTCTATAATTTGACTCACTTAAAAAATTTTTATGCATTATACATTTCTACTTATTGTTGAAATACAATGTCACATTTTCATTTTCAAATTTAATTTTATATTACCGTGAAAATTAATTTTTCTGAGATTAAGCCCAAAATGCCTGGATAACAACATAATGGATAAAGACTGAGTCAAATACTATTTTTAAATTTGAGTGCTCTTTCATTCCCTTGTGTATTTAAATATAGAGGTGAGCTTTCCTTTTTGAGGTATAATCTCCCTTTTTCAAAGCAACTGAAGTTAGCAAGTCTTTGTGCAAATACAAAGGAAGTCTTTCATTGGGGATTGTATCCAAGTAATGATGGTGATTGTAAGCTTTCTGCTTAATAATGAATAATGTCCTTATTCCAGACACAGGACTATGATGTCATTGACTAGACTTGAATTTTTTTCCCTTTATTATCTCCTTTCTTAGGTTGGGAAGGGATCCTTCTGCCAGCTGAGTTCTTAGAATATAGACTCCAAGAGGGAATTTGTGTGTGTGTGTGTGTGTGTGTGTGTGTGTGTGTGTGTGTGTGTGTGTTGTTTGTGCTTAATGAAGCCACTGTTCTGCCATGTTGAAGGAGAAAAGGAATTTTAGGAGAGAGATTCAGCCAAAGAACTCAAACAAAATGAAAGCAAGTCATCCAGGAATTTATTTTATGTATTGTAATTTTCTCATATTGTTTCTTAAACATTCCATAGATTATTAAACAATGAAGCATTGTTTTACCTGTTAAGTGGGATATTAGAATAATTTTAAGCATAATGGGACAGGAAGAATTGCTATAATACCACTGGAGTTGGTAAGTGAAGACTACAGAGGACATTCCTATGGATATATATGAACACCCTTCTTGAGGTGTGTTCTTTCTCCAATGGTAGAGTGGACTTCCTTTCACATAGATGGTGATTTATCCCAATGAGTCACTTGGATATCAATGACAAGTTTTTCACATATACATCCTAAAGCATATTAGAAACGTTATCACAAAGGACTTTACCATTGAGCTAGCCATTATAATATAGATACTGATCATGCTGAGGAGTGACTTAATAGTTAAGAGCACTTGTTGTTCTTGTAGAGGACCTGAATTCACTTCCTGGAGCCCACATGGTGGCCTACAACTCTCTGTAATTCTAGGTTCAGGGGCTCCAACACTATCTTCTGGCCTCTATGGGCACTAGCCATGAATGTGATACAAATGCATATATACAGGCAAAACACATGTACACATACATTAATACAAATGTCTAAAAATAAAAAAAATTAAAAAACCAACTGCTGAAAGAAAGTGATCAATAATTGTACTCAGTTGTGAATAATGTGAGTTATAAGAATGTTGGACAAGGTATGTCTATGGTTGTAATAGTGGCATGAATGTTATGGTTGTAAAAACTGATTTCTGGTTGGATTTAAAGCCCACATCACAGGAGGTTATATATATATCTGGTATTGTGAATATGTCTAAAAAAGCAAAAACAAAAAAAACAACACAACAATAACAACAATAACAACAAAAAACAAACACCTATGTTTGGGGAACTCTAAAGCCCTATGAGCTGACTACCACAATTTTGCTACCTGTAATATCAAAATGACGTCTACGTTTCTAAATTTTTAATCTCTATATTCATAGATTTGTGCAGTGTCCAGATCTTAATGGAGAAATTTTCTTGTATAGATATTGTGATAAATGCAGAAACTCGTAAATGGTCAAAGTACAGAAATTAAGTATCTGTGAGATGCTCAGCCACAAAAAAAGAGCATCTATACCAAAACTCCTCCTCTCAAAACTAAGGAAAGACCAGCAGAGATGAGCAAGCAGAAAATGTGTAAGAACACAGATCTTTTGAATATGACAGAACCCCTGAACTTATGAAACCCCAGCAGGTGTGGTGGCTTGAATAGTACTAAACAATCAACACTCCATCATGGAAAAGGGAGGGCCTATTGACAGTCCAGAGCCACACAGGTAGGCAGAGTCAGTTTTCTTTAATAGCATGGTCCTTAGTAGGTCTATCATGCTTCAGTTTAAGGCCCCATAGCCATGGTTTATAGGGAGAACAAACTGAACTTGTTAGGTTGTTTTGAAATTGAATTTTATGAGTGAACATAGTTATGCCTCACAAAAGAGTTCAATACCTCATTGTCATGCAAGGCAAGTATCATCTCATTTTTTTTAAACTAAGTTTTAACTTTAACAATCTATGTTTGTTGGCTAAATTACTTCATAGGCTATGACCACAAGAGAAAGAGCTTTGGTGACTTGGAGCTGTAAAGATATATAGCTTTTTAATTAGTAATTGTAATAAGAGGTGTATCTCTTTTAAATCATAGAAAATCCCTGAAAAGGTCATGTTTAACTCTTATTGGTAGAAATATATTGTCTTTGTTCAAGTAATGTATCCAGGACAAACACAACAGCCTAGTAAAACACGCTTGGCATTTAGCCATGATTTTAATTGAACAGTAGAGGGTGCTGATTGACAGCTTCATAAACCACATGACAAAAAAATTTCTGCAAAACAAAACACAGTGCCATTCCAGGATGTGGTCATAAGGTATACAGAGCACTCAAAAAATTAAAACTTAAAAGATATATATGTATGTGTATGTGTTGTGTATGTGTATCAGCCTGTCTGTTTGTACATATGTTTATCATTGAATTTAGTTAGTTGTGAAGTCTAGTTTTAAACTGATAAATGATATTATTTATATTTTGTTCTAACACATAAAACTTTATATGTAGATAATGTAACTAGAGACTTCCTTTGTGGTTTTCATATTTTCTTTATTTTTCATAATATATTATAACACAATCATATTCAAACATATGAAAGATCTCACTTGGAGAATAATTTGGGTTCATGGTCTTTTATAAAAATAATTTCCTAAAAGATTTTTATTCTCTTTATGTTGAACACTTTTAGAATCTAACTTAACTATTGCCATTTTCCAGAAAAGCATTCACTGCATTTAAATGTTCATTCAATAAAGGAATATAATGAGAAGTTTGAAATGATAAGTTGTGTTTATTAAGAATCAATTCAGCTGGAAAGGTGGTAAATGAAAAAATGTCCATGGATTTAAATATGGTCAATAATTGTTTGCAAGTTTACATTATCTTTGTTTCTTGTCTTTTATAGCATAATTCCAGAAAGTGGGCCATTCATCCCACTTTATAACTTTGTTCTACTTACTGCTTATTTTAGGGTCCATTAAACTTTGAAGTTATGAGTTGCCCCTTAAATACTTCAGTTATATATATTAAGATACATATTAATTTGTTAATTTATCTTTGGATAATTTCTTATTCTGTGCTTAACTTTTCCATTTGTTTATGCATTTATACTGCTTTGCTTTTTTTTTTTCAATGACCTCAAACTGACTTAGACTTATAGACCTATGCCATCCCTGCCTTTCTGCTCTCAGTGATGATATAGGGGTGGGCCATCACTCTTGGTTCTTAGTTAGTTTTAATCTGATGACAAGCTTTAAATTTAAAGTTTCATAAGAGATTTACTGATAGAAGATGAAGTCAACAGTAACAACTTCCTGGACAGAGACTACAACATATGAATATTTTAAGGAGGTATTATTTTTCTTCGGACTTCAAATGTAATTTGTGCTTTTAAACCCCCAGGCAGTGGGACCAGGACCTGTCCCTAGTGCATGAGCCGTCTTTTTGGAATCTAGTGCCTATGGTGAGACACTCTGTGCAGCCTTGGTGCAGGGAGGAGGGGCTTGGACTTGCCTCAACTGAATGTACCAGGCTCTGCTGACTCCCCATGAGAGACCTTGCCTTGGAGGAGGTGGGAATGGAAGATGGGTTGTGGGGGCGGGGGAGACTGGGGGGTGGGAGGAGGGAGAACAGGGAAATCTGTGGGTGATGTGTAAAATGAATAGAAAATCTCTTAATTAAAAAAAATCTTCAGTAGAACTGGGTTGGTGGCTCAGGCCACTAATCCCATAACATTATGCATGAGAATTACCAAGAGTTAAAATCCACTTTGATCTACATGGTGAGTATATGTGCCTTGTGTCCTCAGAGGTCAGAAGAAGCATCCAATCCCCATGTGGGTGCTGGAAACTGAACTTGGGTCTTCTGCAAGAGCAACAAGGAGTCTTAAATACTGAGGCATTTGTTCAGCCCCTCAGATTTATTTCCTAAGAAGATAAAACAACATATGCTTTGCTTCATCCAAATAGTTTATTATATATTTATACATATAAAACTTACATTAATTACTTTAAATTTGAATATTAAAATACAAAGCAATTTTCCTATGCATTGGCAATTTATGAAATTCCAAAATTCTAGGCTAGGATTAAATAATAAAATATGGAACTATATGTTTGTGCATCTTGTCTCTGTAGTTTGAGTGAGGGATTAGCATGTGAAAGTCCACTGTTGAGTTATTACTGCATGAGATGATCAGGGTTATAGAAGTGGAGGATATTTTCATAAAGAGGAGTTTGTAATTAGTGCCATATAGGTAATGTTTAGTATGACATACAACAAGCATGGGATTTTGTTTTGAGAAACATCATATTTTATTCATGACATGAGATGATTAGTATTATTGCTTGTAATATAGCATTTATAAGCGTGGGAATTGAGGCTAAAAAGGTAAATGACTCTCCAAGTTTGGCTGAGACTTGTGGTAGGTACTGGCTCTGATTCTAATTCAGGAGAAGTAATGCTTCAGTAGCATTTCATTTCGGGATGTTAGCTGCTTATTTGTAATGAAAGCACTTATAAAACCTAAGTTCATTCAAAACCAGTGGCTGTTTATCTCAAAAGCTGCATTTTGAAGAGTACGGAATGTTACCCATGAACGTGACTCCACTCCACCCCTACCCCTAACTCCTATACCAATTTATTTCAAACAAGTAAAGAACATAAAGTCCTCAATTCTCAAAGCCCTTCTAAGCATTCTTTATAATGGTGGGAAAAATCTTGTTTGGAATTAATAATCATGAAAAACAAACCCTGAGGTGATGACTCAAACATTAAAGTGCTTATCACACAGGCCAGAGGACCAGCGTTTTAATTTCTAGAACCCTTGTAAACGCTAGGTGGGCAATGTAATCCACCTTTAATTCCAGCTTGGGAAGTGAAAACAGATCTCCAGAGCAAGCTGGTTAGCTTCACATCCACATGGGCCAGACCTGGGTTTCATTAAAGGATCTTTCATCAAATAACATGGAGGGTACTTGAAGAAGCCTCCTCATATGACTCTGGGGCTTCCACATGCATGTGCACATACAAGTCCACATGAAGGCATACAAACACACCCACACATATACACATAGGCATACACATGACATATATATATATATATATATATATATATATATATATATATATATATATATATATATATATTGTGTGTGTGTGTGTGTGTATGAAGAAAAAGTATGTTCACTGCCCATATAAAATTAACATGATGAAGTTTTTTGGAAGTTATTGATTCTATGTCTCTGTCACTGAAAGATTCCACACCACACGTTGGCAATATTATCTAACTACATACTTTGTATATTACTAATTTCCCCATGTTTATTTGAATACATCAACTATTTCCTAATATCTCAAAGTATATCTGTTTCACTAATTTACAAGAAAAATAGAATGAATACCTTTTCCAGCTAGATAATATCTATTTGGCCTAGCTTATACAACATTTAGAATGTCTTGGGCATTTTATTTTGTGAGTTTATCTTTTTCATCATTTAATTTTTTCTTTTTCTTTTTTTCTCATCCATGTAAGAATGTATATTGTACTTAGAAGTAGCCTTTAGTTTTTTTTCCTGCATAAAATGCTACCTTTATAAACGACTTTCCTCACTGCAGCATTTACTTGCATTTTTACTCTCCATATGATAGCTTAGTAATATGATTTCAACAGTTTCTATCTGAACTGCAATTTCAGGCTAACTTGGGAGCCAGAGAGAATGTCTCCAAGTAGACAAGTGTACAATGGAAAAGTATTACTACCAACTTTGTAGCGCTCAGGCGACTTCTAGGTTATTATTGGCTTTAATTATCACTCGCATGAGCTGCGATATTCTTTACTGCTGGTGAAGCAGCACTCCGCTGAGTGTGAAATCCTTCTCTGCTTTTGAAAATACCCAAGAAACGAACTGAATCACTTCCAATCTGCTGTAACAACTGAACACCTACTGATAAGTATGAGCAAGGGGCAAATTTATCATCACCAATAGAAAATGGACTTTTTGAAAGTGAGATTTGAGACATCTAGCTGGCTGCTTACTACCAGAGAAATCAGCTAAACCGAATCTACTTTCATTTTAAATTCTCGGGCATTTTATTTTCCCTGATTGGTATTCAAGTTGATAAAAAAGCAGTCTATTTTTATGTCTGCACTTTATTTAGTGATATAAAATTTAAACTCTAAAATATCAAGATAAATTGTTCTTAGTTGTAACCGTTAATTCTCAGGCCCACTTCCCTCCACAATGCCTGTATCTTCCCTTCCTTTAGCTGTCTCAAGTCAGACCCTTGGATTTTGAAAACACTTCATTCAGTTTTTCTCCAGATGTGCAACCCATACAATCCCAATTTTTTTGCCTCTTAAGGTAAAGCATCTATAAACACCCAGCATAAAGACATATGCTATTCAGACCAATATCAGTTCTCAACAATTTCTCACTTCTCAATACAACTGTAGAGTTTCAGTAGGTCCTTTGATTGTCATACTGAAACAACAGTCTTTAGTTGTTTTCCTACTCAGAATCTCTGAAAAATAAAAAGAGGGAAGAAAGACTGAAAAAAAAAAGTGAGGGAACTATGCAGAAGAGAAATAAGATATTTGTTATGCCTTATTATTTTAATTACCTGAACATGAAAGTATTAGTACAAACCAAAGAGAATAAAAATCAATCAACGCAGTTTTATTTAAGTACATTAAATTCTGCATTTAATCTAACAATTTAGTTTAAAAATCATCAGTGTCATATGACAGTAGTTTTCTCATTTAATTTTAATTGAAAGTTCAGAGATTTTACACTGCCACGGTGTTTTCATTTCTAAACCCTAGTGCTATGATTGACTTATGACTATATTAAAAATTCTACATTTGTCTGAGACATAGCAGGTAACCAGTGATATGGCAAAAGTGTATGAACACAAGATTGTCATTTACTGATGTTCAATGTTACACTTCGCGTGTGTGCCTGCAATTTTTAAATCTTGTAGCTCTTGAAATTATAGGTATGAGAACCACAAGGTAAATCAAATCAGAGAAAAACAATAACTGTGAAATCAGTTTCCTTTGCTTTGGCTGCCTTGTTTTACAGATGTCTGAAATAGAAAAACCTGTAGTGGCTTTATAAATGGCAGTGGAACCTTGATCATAGGAAAGAGCAGATTTTAAAACTTTTCTCTTTATATCATGTATTTTTACTCTCAGTGTCTGAAGCTAGTAGACCTCACCATTAGGAAATATCAGCTCTCAGAAGAGTAGAAGATAACTCCACATGTTGTAAAGACATAATAATTCATGGCCATCCTAATTTTGAGACTCATGAATCCTCTGTGTAATTTCTACTTTCCTCTCCCATTCTAACATAGTTACATTATGATGCATATTAAAACCTGGTATTTCATGAAAATGAGGAGAGAGTATAAAATGAGGAGAGGGTATTAAGAAGAATGAGGAAAAGAGAAATAAAAATAAGCAAGTGACCCCCAAATGGGATAATTTTGCTTGAAAGAAGCATCTCAAGTGAATCCATAGACTATTTTCATAATTTTCACAGAACCTCTTCTTTTTCTTAAAATGACAGTTCAACATACATTAAGTAAAGATTTGCAATTCAATATCATAATCACTTCATAGTGAGTGCTTCTGCTGGTGATCTGAGCTGTGTTCTTACAATAGTGGCCATCCCTTTGCTAGCATGTTAATAATAAACATGCAAATTGCCTCTGTGTTGTGGCACTGCAGGTCACCTGGAGACTTGCCATTTCTGCTATTATGATCAGAGCCAGAGCCAATTTCCTTCAAACCATATTTTTGAAGCTCAGGGGCATTATCCAGAAGCAGTCAAAATGACAGGGCACAAAGAATATGAGCAGAGTGAACATACAGCAAAGACGTTCAAAGGAATATGACTGAGATAAAAAAAAACCTGATTTTTCAAAACCTGCCCAGCAATTCTGATGGTGCAGTATCTTTAAGTTTTAAACACTTTGAGAAAGGGTGTGTGAGTTGCTCTTCCAATTCTGTGGTACTTTTTTTTGTGAGGAATAGGAGTAGAACTAGACTGAATTTCCTTTTAAAATATTTTCAAATTTAGTCCAGGTAAAATAAAAAATGGCATGAAAATGTCAGCTGTGCCTTATTAGATTTAGGGTGTGCTACTGAGAGATGTAGTTGAAGGCAGGTATCAGTAACCCAAGCAGTTGATTCTCTTCTCATTTCATCTTCAGTGTGAACATTTTTAGACATGACTTATAGGAAGAAGACTTCAAACCCTTCCCTGACCAATAACTATGACACTGAAGACATGTTTAAGTGGAGATGCCTATGTAGGAATGATTAGTAGATCTATCCAATTATGTAACTCAAGTCCAAATTAAAAAGGCAAGTTTTATTTAGTAAGTAAATATTTTGCCATCATTATCTACTCCACAATTACCAAAATATTCAAATAAAATATCATTTTGCTCCTCAAATAATACTGAATAACAAAATAAAGTCTTTGCCTTCTATGATCCATGCTCTACAGCAATGAAGAAAAACTAGAAGTTACTTATCCTGATAGAGGTAATGTTTGAGAATAATTACGTGCAAAGTGTCTCTTTGTCTTTAGGGATTTAAAAAAGCACGAAGAACTGAGGGTGAAGAAAATGATAAGATGGTCAAATCCTGTCAGCGCAGGTGTATGATTACGAGCATAGATGAAAGAAGACGCAGATGTCAAAAGCAGTAGTGGAAAGCACAGAGACAAGGTTCTAAGATGATGGAAGAGTTGAGTCGAATTGCTATTGAACGATTGAAGGCTGGAAATAGAATATAAAAACTTTAGATACAATAAATCCACATTTGGTCTTTCTTTTGGCATGTGTGTGTCTATCTCTGCGCTGTCCTTCTGACAAGAGTATGTTTGCACAAATGTCACACTTCATGGAGCCTCTCCAGACTCCCATCATCCAGGTACACTTCCCTTGTACTTCCTTCCTCTTCATTTGTCATTGTTCCCATAAAAACAGCATGGTCTACTGAGTACTAAGGAAATTTCCACTTGTCTATGGGTTCTGGAAGAGCAGACATCACACCACAGCATCGCTTTTATTCTTAACATTCTATCACAGAGTTTGCAACTATACAATTTGCCCAATACATTTTTAGTAAGTTCAATTTTGTATGAGAGGAATGCATCAGGCAAATAGAATATTTTTCATATCCCAATAACCAAACAAATACCATCTACAAAATCTTAATGAGAAAAATTACACTCAGAACTTGTACAACTAAATGTGTCATTTTTATTAGTGTAAATTAAGCATTGTTTTTAAATTTAAAGTTAACCATTTTCATGAAAAAAATTAAAAGATATATTTTTTGTATTTTCATTTACTATTTTCTAGTATGTTTATTTCTAAAAACATGTACTATTTTATATTTTTCACAGGAAGATAAAATATAAACAGGTCTTCATGTCATTAAAAGGTTTTTATAATTCTTCAATTGGAGAAGTAAAATACATCTGAATAAAATTAAAAGTTAATTTCTTCTTGATTTAGACACTCAACATCTTCTACTACAGATAATATTAAGAACATTTCAATAAATAAAACTACATTGAAAATTCATCTTACACCAGTCAGAATGGCTAAGATCAATAAAGCAAATGACAGCATGCTGGCAAGGATGAGAAATAAACGGACCACTCATTTATCCCTGGTGGGACTGTAAACACGTACAATCACTATGGAGATCAGTGTGATATTTCCTTGGGAAGCTGGGAATAGATATTCTTCAACATCCAGCTATATATACCACTCTTGAAATTATACCCCAAGGGATGCTTCATCCTACTGCAGACATACTAGCTTAACCATATTCAGTGCTGCTCTACTCATAATAGCCAGAAATTGGAAACAGCTTAAATGTCCATCAATTGATGAATGGATGTAGAAACTCTAGTATATTTACACAAGGCAATATTATTCAGGAGTTAGAAAAAAGAAATTAGCAGGTAAATGGATGGAGCTAGAAAAAAATACCATGGTGATTGAGGTAACAGAGACCCAGAAATACATATGTGGTACATCTTCCCTTACTTGTAGATGTTAGCTGTTAAGTATAAGCAAGGTACCATACATATAAATAGAGAGGTTATGTACAGAATAAAGGACTAGTGGGAAGAGATGGGTCTAAGAAGGGGAAATAAAATAGTTGTGGATGTATGAAGGGGGACTAGACCTGGAGGACCAAATGGGGAAAGGTGAGGGAAGAAATGATTAGGCAGGGAATATGAGGATGGTCATCTATAGCTAAGGCCAATTAAGTGGTCTTATGGAATTCTAATACAGTAGAAACTTGCTAAAATGTCCACATGTATGAAGGCAATCTAAATGAAATTACACAATTATGGGGGACATAGAACCCAACTAGACATCACTCATCACCAAATGAAGGTCACAGTAAGAGGAATAAATCTAGTCGAGTTGCTGGCCTAAAGAGCCCCATTCAAACCCTCAAACAAACCAGTCTATTGCCAAGGCTATTGGTTTCTTTCCACAAAGTGACAGGAAGACCCTGTTACTGAAGATGATAGTTGCACAACCCATTAAACATAGAAGAGTCTATCTGGTACCTACCCAGAGCCTTCACTCCTATTGACCTGTGTTCATGGTATTTGAAGGAACTCTGCGTGCTACCAAAGGAAAACAGTAAACACAAACCCAGGTACGAACTCTTTGACTGAAAATGATAATATCTTCTTGTAAGATATACTAATGCAATTATGTCACAAAGCTTGTGGGACTAACAAACAAATATTTTATTGGAGTTAAGGCTCCCTTAATGAGATGGAAACTATACCTGACATTGCTTGGAGGAACGTGAGACAGGACAGTCCAGGGACCTAGGGGAAAACCAAATACTATTGTTCTGCAAAAGAAACATAGCCATAAAACGACTCCTAACTACATTCTGCTATGCTCATAGGTTGGTGCCTTGCTCAGCCTTCATCAGAGAAACTTCCTCCTTTAGCAGATGGGAACAAATACAGAGACCTAAAGCGGGACAATGGCAGATAGTCACAGACCTTGGAACACTCAGCCCTAAAAGAAATGTCTTCATCAAATCCCTCCCCTCACTGCTCAGGGAACCCTGAGGAGATAGAGGACACCAAGGAAAGAAGGCCCCCTGGACACAGCAGAATCGATGTACATAGGAACTCAGAGTCTGGCAGAGCACACAGTGACTGTGCGGGGCTGTGCCAAGAGGGGTCCCAGCACTGACAGGAGAAGCAGATACAAACCCCCATCCCTAACCCAGTAGCTATTTTCAATTGTTAATCCCTCACCCATGAAAAATTAGCCATGCCCAAAGGAGTCTCCCTGGAAATACAAACCACTCTTAAGGGCAGCACATATGTCCAGTAGTATTCAGATAACATTAAATGAATTAAATGGCTCATAACTTTTTTTTTGGTCTGGATTTATTTATTTCTTTTTGTAATTTTAACATTACAACTCCTTTGTGTATATATTATGGCTGCCGGTTTTGTTTTTTTGCTTGTTTGTTTTGCTTCGTTTTTATGAGATTCTTGTGTGTGAACATGTGTGCCTCTATCTATATGTGTCTTTCTTTGGCTCTTTTTTCTTCTGTTTATTTGTTTTGTCTTATATCATGTTGTTGCCTTTGTTTTAACTTATTTATTTTATTGATTATTCTCTAGATTCCTGTTTGTTTTCTCGTGAGAGAGAGCAAGGCTATGGCTTCTGATCTCAGGGAAAGAGGGGAGGATCTGGGATAAGGTAAGGGGAGGGGGAACCCTGATCAAAATATAGTGTATGAAAAAAATCTATTTTCAATAAAAGAAAAATGTGGGAAAAGCAAGAGAAAAAATTAAAAATTTGTCACAGGGATCCACATTATTATTATTATTTTTATTGCAAATAGGACTTGTTGGAAAAGCCTAGCAAATTATATATTTATTTACGGAAAGGAGAGAAAGGATGGTTCACTGTTATGTTAGCATTCTTATTAGAAACATATCTCTCTGTAAAGGAAATAATGTCTCTCCATGTCTGGTGGCACATGCCTTCAACCTAGTACAACAGAAGCAGAGGCAGGCGGTTCTTTTTGAGTTTCAGGACAGTCTGGTGTACACAGGGAGTTCCAGGCCAGCCAGAGCTACATGGTGAACCTATGTCTCAATAAATAAATAAGAAAAGTGCAATAAATATTTTAGTGAAAACTGAAAACATTGCATTTCTTAAACTATTAAAAATATTATGCTCTATAGTTCATAATCAACAAGTGATGGAATAACAAAGAGTAATATAAGAAAGAAATAATGGGGAATAACAGGTGGATATATATATATATATATATATATATATATATATAATTTATGTATTTATATTACTAGAATTCTACCAAACTTTAGAGGTCATAAAGTTCAGAAAATGAATTTGCAATAATTTACACTAAGATAACATAAAAATTTGTGTGTGCATATGTGTGGTGATATATTGTGTACCCTAATAAAATTACCTGAAGATCAGAGAACAGAGCAAGCCACTAGGTCAAACATAGAGGCCAGGCAATGGTAGCATATACCTTTAATCCTAGCACTAGGGTTCAAAGTCATCCTGGACTACATGAGATTGACTTAGTCTAGGAGAGAAAACAGAGCCAGGCAGTGGTGGCACACATCTTTAATCCCAGTACTGGGAAGCACACACACCTTTAATCCCAGGAAGTGATGGCTGGGCAGAGAAAGGTATATAAGGTGTGAGCAGACAGGAACTAAAGGCTTTTCGGTAGAAGTGTCCCTTTCGGTTAGAGACCTTTTCGGCTGAAGCCTTTTTTGGCTGAGGAAGCTCATTCGGTTAGAGGCCTATTGGCTGAGGCTTTGCAGGATGAGGAATCCTAGAAGTAAGATGTGGTAGCAGTGGCTGGTTCCTTTGTCTCTCTGATCTTTCAACATTTACCCCAATATCTGGCACTGGACTTTTTTATTAAAAGACCATTTAAGATTCATGTTAAATCTATGTGTGTGTGTGTGTGTGTGTGTGTGTGTGTGTGTAAAGATATACTAGCACTCCTTTTTTATACTGAAATGGGGTAATAACAAAAATGAGAAGGGTAGAAAGTCATATGACAAGAATTTAAGGAGGAAGTTACAGTATTTTTAAAAATTCTCATGTTTATGTGTTTTGCCCACCTGTATACCTGTGCATCCACGTAAGTCAGAAGAGGACATCAGATCCCCTGGAAATGGAGTTATAGATGGTGAACTGCCATGTTGGCATTTGGGAAAGACCCAGAACCTGTGGAAAAACAGCAATTTTTTGACTCCTGAGATATCTTCCAGCCCCAGTGGTACTTTCAGTTGAGGACCAGATCCAAATTTCTGGCTTTGTATCAGCTGATTAATTAGTTGTGTTTCATTCCAGATAATTGACTGCTTTGAATCTGTGATTTCTGATTCAAACTTCTCATGGAACACTGTGTATACAAAATCAGCTAGTGATATCTCTGTTTCTTCTTATACCCCCAGGTCATATTACGTTACTGAGGGAAGTCAAGGCAGGTGTACCTGCCGTTCAATGCAGCAGCACATTCAACCAGTTAATTTACTCACAGCCAAGGAAGTACATTAGAAAAAAACATGGATGAATCTAGTGTTCTGCCTCATTCTCGAGCTCATTGACAGGCTGATACTTCAATAATTTCCTTACTTACCCAGTATCACCCATCTGGAGATGGTGCTGCCCACTGTAGGCTGAGACTTCATATATCATTTCATAACCAAAACAATTCCGTCTCATCCAATCTAGGCAGGTCCTTAATTGAGGCTTTCATTTCATATGACTTTGGACTGTGTCCAGCTGATTATAAAAGCTAATTAGGAGATGTTCTTTTTTTTTTACATGATTTTGTCATTGTCCAAAGTAAAAGACCGACAAAAAAGTAGTTTACTATACACACTTAAGGCATCAATTGCAAGTTTTAGAACACACATGTTTATAGCACACTGCTGTACTGAATACTTTAGATAATTGTAGTACCATGGTATTTGTAAGCATGTATGAATATAGAAAATATACAATAAACATAGTAACCGTTGGGAATTTTCAGCTCCATTATGATGTGATGCAGCCACTGTATGTACAGTACATTTCAGACTACAAATTGTCATGTGTCACATGACTGCATGAACAAATATATCACATGTGACTCAGCATATGGAGAATCAGCAGATCTAGATATGTGAAAGTATGGACTACAGACTGTGGAATCGCAGCAACTGGGTTTCAATTCATCCTGACTGCTTAGATGTATGGGCTAAGATAAAGCATGTGATTGCTCTGTGTCTCTTTTTCTTCATCTACAAATAAGATCATACTTATATAAACTGTTATAATTTGAGAAGTGCATTCAATACCCCATAAATATCCCTGAACCTGTTTCAGCCAGCAGTTTTGGTGAAGGGGAGGCATCACGGCTACTAAAAGATGTAGAATAGAAAAAGCCATGAATGATAATGGAAATTGGAACAAAAGTCAACAGAAAAAGACAGGTAAACAACAAAATGAGTGCACATTAAATAAGGCATAAGGGAGAAAATCTTATCAACTGACCCCCCAGAACCTGAGTTCCAATTACTACTATAAAGTGAAAAGAGAAACAACTGTGTTTAAAAAAATAAAATAAGGTTGTATCCTTTTTAAACCAATACAGAAACTTTTTAGATTTAAGAAGGCCACAAACATGGAAAAGCTAATACTTTTCTGCACACAAACATTTCTGTTTATTTAGTGCAGCTTTTGTCTACCATAGACCAGTTCATATTCAGGGCTGGATTATTCTTTGTTGTCAGAGCTCACTTGTTGGATGATCAAATATACAATGCTTTACTATTCTCTGTGTTGGAGGTCGGTAGAACCATCATGCTCATGACAACCAAAATAGTGTTCTGAAGATGGCAAATAACTACAGGTAGGTGGAGAAATTAGTTACAATGAGAAATCACCACCTTACCCAGATAATAAAATCATGTCTGCTCAGAATGACTGCTGAGCAGTTGAGCAGGGATCTCAACACTGTTATTTTCTCCTCGGTTCCTCTAGTAAGTGTTCAAAGATTACCCCTCTGGAACACTAAGTACCCTTTCACACTCAAAAGTCACAACAACATCACTGTGCCTTCTTGTATCTGCTCCTCTCAGAATATTTTATTTTGTTACTTCCATTTTGATTTTACTAAACCTTTTTTATTCTTAAATAGTCCTGTATAGAATATTGACATATCCACCAAGCTCTCTCCATATTCTGCTAGCAATGAGTACTTACTTGTGAATGCATGGCCCAGATTTCTATAACCAGAAAAGGCTAGGTCCAGAAGTACAAATGAACTTTCATCTGTCTTATCCCTACCTCTATGTGGAACCAGAAGGCACATGGTCTTATTAATGAGGCAGATAAATCTTCCCTGTCATATCACATTTAAAGACAACAAAACAGGCACTATTCATAATGCAACTTACTTAATACCTGTGCTACATGTTTTTAGACTTCGTGAAGTAAAACTTAATTCTAAAGACAACATTAATTTATAACAAACAGCGATATTTTATACTTTTCCAAGGGGAAATACTCAATTCATAAGGCAGTCATGGAAAGACATTGATCAATGAAAGCAGAAATATCAATCAATAAGGTTGTGTTTGTTACAAACAGCCAGAAGAGCCCATCTGTACTTAGCAACCAAATACTATCCCACTAATACATGTCACTACATGTGACTGATAGAACTGACTTTAGAACTCTACATTCAATTCTACCGTGTTTAAACTACTATTCTGTTTTGTCTTGTTCATTATTAAATTGTTCTCATTGCCTAATGTAAAATATTTTAAAATGAACTTGTAGGGACCCCAGATTTTTAGAGGCTTACCTTACTTTATTCAGAATGACAGAAGAAAAAAAAACACAATGAAATGCTGAAGTTCATGCTAGTATTACTTCATCAACTGAGTCTCATAGTAAAGCCCTATCTTACCTTATAATTTCATACAAAGGCAAGATTTTCCTTAATTTAAGTTTCCTTAAATCCACCCCCAGACAGTGCTCCTGCATCTGCTTTCTTAACATGATGCAAGATGCCTTTGTCAGTCAAGCTCCTTGTGATAATCATGTTTATTACTCAACAAATTATTTTTATCCTGTGGGAGCCCACAACTGACTCAGTTCCCCAGTTTGAATCTGAAGTCTATTCTGAATCAATAGAGTTTAAGCTTGCTTGCTCCAGGGCTGTGAGAAAGTCTGGATTAGCCCATAGAGTCTCCTTGAAGGCCATGAGCAAGTCCTGATTAGCCCATGCAAAGGAACATATTATCTGGCTAGATGCAGGCTGCTAATGCCAGCTGGAGGTACATCATGAAAGAAAATGAAACTGCCTGCTCCTTGACCCAAGGACAGGATAGATAGTGGTTGAATGCCTGTGCTGTGCATTGTTTTATTTCTGTCCTTCAAGACTATATATAAGCTGGCTGTGAAATAAACTCAGGCACTGCTCAACATTGGCTGGCAGTCCTCTTGACTCTGTTCGGCCTTCATTGTCTCTACAATTGACATGCCTCCACCCAGCTACCCAGTTGACTCGTTGGCAGGTTCCAACATTGTCCTAAGTCAGTTTATAGTGGCATGAAATATGAACCAATTGTATGCCAGGTTTTGTCACAAAATTGATCAACATATTTTTTATGGACAAATTACCATGGCATCTGTTTGAACAGAACAAATAATGAATTAACGATTAAACACAGAAATTTATATGCTAAGTATTTTATTTTATAATCCATAATCATTTAAAACATTTTTATTGTGCTTCATTCTTTTTCAAAAAAAAAAAAGAAACTTAGGAGATTTGATTTAGCTACTCCAAGAGGATAACTAAGGCACACCACAATTTTGGTAACTTGGAAAACCCAGTCACAGAAATAAAATTTCAAAGATGAATATAAATTTGCTAATTTAAAGACCCCTTGGGAAAAATGATTTCAGGACTAAATTATTATTCTTTTGTTTTCCATTGCTCAGCTACTATCTAGTAAATGGAAATAATAAGCATTGGCTACAGAAAAAAAACAAGCAAAATAGTTTGTAATAGTAATCTATGTGCACTTAGTTTTCATACTCAAGTTCATTGTCTTAATCTTCTATAATTTACAAGACAATAGTTTAGCTAGTTCCAGTCACTTACCTGAAAATTTTATTGTTTCATTTTTTCTTCATGGCTGATTAAAATTTCACTGTGTGTGCATGCAATATTTGCATTACCCACCCATCAGTTGATGGATATCATAGGCTGTTTCCACCATTTTCTAGTTGGACTTATGGCCAGCTCCACAGGAAAGAACTCATTTCTGGTACTCTAAAGTGAATAGATCACTCCTGATTGGGAGGTCATGGACCAAAAGGGTGAACCTGATGCTAGTATGTTGCTTAATGGACACAGTATCAAATTGCCTCTGAATATCTGCCCTTATACCCATAGATTCATGCAGCTGTTAGACCTCATCTGAGAAGTTTGTGTTTACAGTGACAGACAGTTAATACCGAGACTCACAACTAGTCAAAGTACAGAGAATAAATTATTGTGAAGTGCTCAGCCTTATTTGGGATTTCTGTATGTGACCCTATACCATCAAGCCTCTGAAAATAATCACAGAACAGAGATCAGAATGAGTGTAAGTGCCAAAGGTAGGGACCACTTCTGCTAAACAGGATGTTCTGGACATGAAAGAGCCATTAGAATCATAAACTCGTGGTGCTTGTGATTGATTAGTTAAGACATATATAAAATCAATCCAGTTAGCATTCTAGCATGAAACACAGAAGTGTTCCCAAGGTACCACCCTAAGCTTAGAGTTCCTGGTAGCTGATGGCCTTGGCGTTCAGAGAATCAAATATCTTCCAAGATGTGGCCTCTGGTGTGGTGGTCATGCTCCAGTGGGCAGTCCTACATTCATGTACATACTGGAAGCACTAGCTAGACTCATGTGTTTCTGAAGAGACTATGAGATTGGCAGCATAAAATGGTGTGAGATTCTGTGGAATGTTTGTGGAGAGGAGGGGAAATGTAGGAGTAAAATAACTTGTATGCATTTATGAAACCCTCAACCAGTAAAGTAGTTTAATATGCATACAAAAGAAAAGAAAAGTTAAAAGCACTTATATATTTAATTAGTAAATATCTTCTGGGAGACATTTTTATAGAAATTATATTTTTGATAAATAGATTCACAAAACCATTCTTTAAAACTGATGAAATAATCCACACAGTATAACATATTTTGTCAAATCCCAGAGCCCAACTCACTTTCTTACTATTTAAAAGATTTCTTTCGTTTTTTTTTCCTTTCCAATCCTACTTTAATCTATATTTATTCAAAAATCCTTATATTTTTTAATTTCCTTCATAAAGAATGGATTCTTATCTGTTTACTAATCAAGTTTATGTCATACACTGAGAGGGATTCAGTGTGTGTGTGTGTGTGTGTGTGTGGGTGTGTGGGTGTGTGTATGAATGTGTGTGTATGGCATTGTGTGGTATGTTGTGTGTGTGTGTGTGTGTGTGTGTGTGTGTGTGTATGATGTGTGTCTATGTGTGTGAGTGAGTTTGGTCCCTGTGTAGGAGTATTTCTCTCAGTATAGAGTGTGTGTGTATGAGTATGTGTGTATGAGTGTGTGTGTATGATATTGTGTGGTATGTGGTGTGTGTGTGTGTGTGTGTTTTAATCCTTAAAAATAGTGAAAAATTCTAACTCAATGTGATGATTTGAATAAAAATAGCCCCTGGAGGTCCATAGGGATCTGATACTATTAGAAGGTTGATGGGGAACGTCTTTCTGTATGCTGTGAATATGTGTTGTTCTGATTGGTTGATAAATAAAGCCATTTGACCTATGGCAAGGCAGCTTAGAGGTAGGCAGGAAATTCAAAGAGAGAGAGGAAGAAGATTGGGGGTGGGAGTGGAACAGGATGTCAGTGAGTTGCCCATGGAGCAAAATGTAGTGGGATACAGGTAAAGCCCCAGAACATGGGGTGATACATAAATTAATAGTTACAGGCTAATTTAAGATATAGAGCTAGCTAGCCAAAGCTTGAGCCATGGCCATGCAGTTATAATTAATATAAGCCTCTGTGTGTTTACTTGGGTCTGAGCAGCTACGGGACTGATGCGGGAGAGAGATTGCCCTGACTTCTGGCTGCCTGGAACACTTTAGTTACAGAAGGTGTGGACTTGTTAAAGTAGGTGTTGTTTTGTTTGGAGGAAGTGCATAACTAGGGGGCAGGCTTTACAATCTCAAATGCTCAAACATTCACGTCCTACTGTCTGCTGATCCAGAAGTAGAACTCTGAGCTACCTCTACACCACCATGTCTGCCTGCATGTCATCATGCTTCCTGGCATGAAGATAGGGGGCTAAACCTCTGAACTGTAAGCCAGCTCCTGCTGTGGGATGTTCTGTATGGCAAATGTGTTGCTGATTGGTCAATAAAACACTGATTGGCCGTTGGCTAGGCAGGAAGTATAGGCAGGACAAGGAGGAGAATAAAGCTGGGAAGTGGAAGGCTGAGTGAGAGAGACACTGCCAGCCGCCATGATGACAAGCTGCATGTGAAGATGCCGGTAAGCCACGAGCCATGTGGCAAGGTATAGATTAATAAAAATTGATTAATTTAAGCTGTAAGAACAGTTAGCAAGAAGCCTGCCACAGCCATACAGTTTGTAACCAATATAAGTCTCTGTGTTTACTTGATCGGGGCTGAGCGCCTGTGGGACTGGCAGGTGAGAGAGATTTGTCCTGACTGTGGGCCAGGCAGGAAAACTCTAGTTACAAGCTCCAACTAAATATTTTCCTTTTAAGAGTTGATATGGTCATGATGTCTCTTTGTAGCAAAAAACAAAACAAAACAAAACAACAACAACAAAAAAAAAACTAGCTTAGACACTTAGTAAAGCTGAGTGAAGAGCTATGGAGCACTTTCCTTAAAACATCTTGGTTATACTGATTGTCAACCTGCAGAGGGGACTGTGGCCCCATCCACATAACATTTTGTGAGAGCAGCACAGCACTCAGTGAAGACTTTTTGGTATTTAAGTTAGAAGATTGTAGACGAATTTCTTTTTTTTTTTAATTAAGAGATTTTCTATTCATTTTACATATCAAGCACAGATTCCCAGTGTCCTCCCTCCTCTCACCCTCCAGCCTTCCCCCCTAAACCACCCCCATTCCCACCTCCTCCAATGCAAGGTCTCCCATGGAGAGTCAGCAGAGCCTGGTACATTCAGTTAAGGCAAGTCCAAGCCCCTCCTGCCTACACCAAGGCTGCACAAAGTGTCTAACATAGGCACTAGCACCCAGTGATGGAGAAATGGGTGAGATCTACATGAGCAAAATGGGGGTGAGTGGGGGTAATGGAGGGCAAGGGATGGGGGAATAGGAGCTTAGGGGACCGGGAGGTTCAAGCTGGAATGGGAACAGAGTAGGAGAACAAGCAAAGAGATACCATGATAAATGAAGGCACCATGGGGATAGGGAGAAGTAGAGTGCTAGGAAGGGTCCCAGGAATCCACAAAGATGACTCCACAATAGACTACTGTCAGTGGTCAAGAGGATGCCTGACCTGACCTACTCTGGTGATCGGATGGCTGAATACCCTAACTGTCATCATAGAACTCTGATCCAGTGACTGATGTAGACAAATTTCTAAGTGGTTTTATTAAATAAAAACATGGAGCCAGTTATAGGGGTGAAATCCCTAGAGAGATCAGGGAAATAGGGAAAGCCACCAGCCAACCTTACCTCACCAACTGGGTAGCTTTCAAATGCAAGTTACTTCCTGTCTACCCATGTCTATGCCCTGCTGTTCTGCCATCTGATTTGCTCTCTCTGTTCAGCTATATCACTTCCTCTTTCTGCCCAGCTCTGTCACATCCTGTCTGACTGTACAGACCTCCAGACCTCCATGGTTAACTAGTTTTGGAATTTAAGGCCTGTGGCACCACACCTGGCTCTGGTTCCAGTGTTGCCTGCCAAATGATAAGATTAAAGGAGAGTTGCTAACATTGCGTGACTTCTGTGTTGTGGCTGGCTTTTTCCTCTGATCTCCAGGCAAGTTTTATTTATTAAAGTACAAATAAAATATCACCACATTCCAACACAAATAAAATATTGCCACAGAAGATAAAGAAGGAGACTGAGTTAACTGTAAGTCTACATGTAGATGACTTTGAAGAGAGTAACTGAGCCAGAGACATCAATTGAGGAGATCCTTTAGAGACACATGGATTACTTTGTGTGTTGAGGTTGATGGTTGATGTTGAGATCTTGTTGCTACAGAATGAAGAGAGACTAAAGTAGAATTTTCAATAAGGTCGCCTCAATTCAGCAAAAATCCCCAAGATAATATATAGCAGATGGATTTCTGTGAAATTATTAGAAAGTCTGCAGAGAAGACCTTTGGGGCTAAATCTATAGCTGTTTTCTAGTGAAAACTTAGTCAATAAAAAATTATGAAATTGAATTATAGACATATAATTCACACTAACCTTGCCACAAAAGTGAAGAATTCATGTGCATACCACAGGGAGTATCAAATGGTGTGTGATAGCGAAGATGGAGAATTAAAATACGTGACTACTCTTTCCCTCTGTGATTCCTCCTAATTTTACTCAAAGTGAGAAATGTCACATCTTCATTCTTATGGTTTTCATTTTTTGTCTAAAAAATGTGATGATTCGTTAAATTTATTTTTAAGATTATTTTATATTAGGCCAGCCATTAGAAGCAAAGGATCTGCTAATTATGATACAGAATTATATGAAATAGAGAAGTATAAGTATAATGTGGAAGTTCTAAGAGAAATAATACTTTTGGATGGGATTTCAGGAAAGTTTTCCTTATGCTGCCCTGTGTAGTATGAGTGAGATGAACACAGGTATCAGGAAATCATCTACTTTACTCTCTTCAATAAATAAAATGTTACTCTTCTTTGGAAATGCCCTAAGACACACACACACACACACACACACACACACACACACACAGAGAGAGAGAGAGAGAGAGAGAGAGAGAGAGAGAGAGAGAGAGAGAGAGAGAGAAGGACTTTACCAAGTGTCTGAGCATCCTTGGACCATGTTAAGTGTACATATAATAACTATCACAGGAAGTTTTTGAGCGAGAGAGATGAAATAGAAAAATACTTACCCAGGGATAGACAGTATAAGTAAGCTAAGAATTAAGGAAGGACACTACCATCCTCAAAGATCGAATGCAATAAGAAATTCATTAATATATAGCAATATA
Organism: Peromyscus eremicus; assembly: GCF_949786415.1. Lineage (NCBI taxonomy): Eukaryota > Metazoa > Chordata > Mammalia > Rodentia > Cricetidae > Peromyscus > Peromyscus eremicus. The sequence goes on along the minus strand of NC_081434.1, from coordinate 15,194,340 downwards.
CTTGAATTTGGGGGCACCATTAAAGTTTCATAGCACAAGAAATGTAAGTTTACAAAGTTTGATATATTGACTGCTGTAACCCGCACAGCTTAGTGATTAATGCTACAAGAGGCAACAGGGATAAAGAAATGACAGACATATACAGAAAAGCTGGCTTTGGGTGGGCTGTGTGCTCTGATGGAGATATGCCATGAGCAACTAGGAAAACCAGAGGTCAGCTATGAATGTGAAGGAAGCGGGTTAACTAATCTCAGTTGGTCTATATAGAGGGCAGGCTCAGGCTACTCTCATCTAGGATAGTCTCCTTGACAATTTCTGTACACACTGGTTTTACTTGAAGTCCAACCATGGCTCAACAACCATGCTAGGACTAGGCAAAGGCTTACCATTCCTCTGATCCTGGCCTTGCTGTTTCCATGGGTCTGTGACACTGACATCCTTCACATGGCCGTGATCATGTCAATTTTCAGGAGGCTCCATGCAAAAGTCTCTTCTCACCCAACTATTGCTTACAGCACATACAGTCTTAGAAGAAGGATATCATAAGTCTTTCAAATCTAGTGGTATTCCTGTGCCTTATAATTTTACTGACATTCCTAATTCTTATACGTCTCTCTGATCCCTCTAGGAAATAACTTTTCTATTCAAAGGAAAAGCTATGTAACACCCCTTATCTCCATTTATGCTTCTCTACTTGATCATTATATATTTTATTTGATTAGAACTATGAATGCTTTAAACTTCAATATTATTTGTAAATATACTTCGATTAAATTTTTAATGTGTGTGTGCATATTTAAATATATATATATATATATATATATATATATATGTATATGTATATATATATATACATGTATGTGTGCAGGAGACCTCAGTGACCATGAGGGCCCTGTTTCATCTCGCGGAACTAGATTTATAGGCAGTCATGAGCTGTTATGTGTAGATATTAGAACCAGAACCTTTGTCCTTTTCAAAAGCAGCAAATACTCTTAACCACTAAGCCATCTCTCTATCACCTATAAACATACTTTCTATAGACAATAAGAGTTCACATAGTGTGGGTTAGATTAGGTGGATATCAAAGATTTTTATTTTTTATTTTTTGTCTTGAAAATTAGTACTGTTAAGACTATGACAGGAGGTCCAATATCTAAGATTTTGTTGCTTTACTTATAATTTATTTTTGAAATGACGTTTTAAAATAGAGTTTATTTTCCAGTATCTTTGTAAATAAAAAGAATACATAGAAATGTCACCAGGAAAAAAAAAACTTCCACATTCTTTCAAGTAAAACACATTCTTTGTATTAAAAACTGGAAACACCTATGAAATAACTATAGCAAATATGATTCAACATATCATTTCTGGAATGGCAAGAGACCATGTAACTTAATCCATTATTCCAGAGCAGGCTAAACGTCCCCCAAACTTGAAACATGAAAAACTATGTTTTGTCAAACAGAAAATACAATAAAAACATCCCGTGGAGTTGAGCACTGGGGAGTTATGCCCATGCAGGTCAGCTCTGCATTTTCATTCCTTTCTATGGTCTTCCTTACAACTGTAATGCTTTTTTCTGTGGTGTCAAATAGAAAGGCATATATAGTATAGCCTTAACATTTGGTACTTTTATGATAAAATATTTTATATTAGACATTTTTCCCACAACATCATTAAACTTGCTACAGAATTGCTATGGGCTTAATACAAATTTAGAAAGCACAAGAAAAACATATTGCTCCATGTGCTATTCCATCAACTGTCAACCACGGGCAAGAAAGCTAATGGCAAAATGCCTTTCCTTTTCAAACCCAATTCACTTAGAAAATACATTTGACCCTCTTAATACTTTAAACCTTTCTTTCCAAATACCGATTACAATGCTTATTTGAATAATATTTTCATTATTAAAATCTCAATGAGATTTTTATTAAAAGGCTAATGTGTGCCAAAGGACAATAACATGAGAGACATTGGGCACCACTATTTATAAAACAAACAAAAGAGTGTTATATTTAAAAAGCTTGGGGAAACTCAGAGTCAAACAAAATAAAATAGGTTTCTTTACTGTAAAATATGCAGAGCCTTTAGTATGCTAATTTGTATTGTGACTCTCCAAGGTATAAAAAGTTGCATTTATCAAAAAAGCACCCTGGAACCTTTTTCTTTTTTTGTAGCTATTTTCTATTTATTGTTCATTGATCAAATACTTATTTACTGCATGCTTACTCTGCTTTATGTTTTCTCCAGATGATAGTCCCAAAAGCCAGAGACAGGCACCTAGATCATGATATACATTAAGTCAAGGGCAATGGAATATAATGGACCCAATAGTTCAAAAGACAACTCTAGCCAAAGGATTCAGAAGTGCAAAAAAGTTAAATGAAGGACTAGAGAAGAGTCTGCTATGGCAAGAGTTGAGATCTACAGAAAACTGAAGCTGGAGAAAGAGAAGCAGAGAGGGGCAAAGTGTTCTACACCATGTCAAAATGCAAGGACTGCCTAGATACAACATGGCCCTTTCCTAGTGTTGTCGGCACAACAGAAGAACCAAATTTAACCAGCAGGTAGGTACAGTAGAAAGCAGCATACTATCTACAAGGAAGCACCTGTAATGTCATAAAGTTAAGACTGAAAAATTTGAGACCAGGTGGTGGTGGCACATGCCAGAAATCCCAGCACTAGCACTCAGGACGCAGAGGCAGGAGAAACTGAAATCGAGGCCAGCCTGGTCTACAGAGCGAGCGAGTTCCAGGACAGCCAGGACTGCTGTTACACAGAGACACCCTGTGTCCAAAAAAGAAAAAAAAAAGCTGAGAACTTTATTCTGGAAAATACAAATTTAGTTGAAAACAAAATTAAGGAAGCCTAATTTTGTAAAGGCGTATATCGCGAACTCCTAGATAGTACCAAGACATTTAAAAGATCTAGGAAGTCATCACAGTGAAAACTTATTCAGAATATATTTACTCAATATATAAATGATTTTCATTTTATGTTTATGAAATTCCTCTTGATCTGCACGGGTTGCTTCCATTCTCCAGATACTTGTTTTATTACTTAAACAAATTTAGAGGTACCTCTTATGTAGCTGAAGAATTTCAAAATTATTAGGCTTTGTACGTTTTTAAATTGTGTATGTGTGTATGTGGTATGTGCAGTAGAGAAGAGGGTGTCAGATCCCCTGGAACTGGAGTTATGGTAGTTATGAGACACCCAGTATAGGTCATAGGAACTGAATCCAGATCCTCTGCAATAGCAAGAAGTGCTCTTAACCACTGAGCAATCTCTCCTGCCACAGGATTTCTATCTTTAAGAAAATTAGGTTCTGCTCAGGTGGCAAATAGCTAATCAAGAAGCTATTAAAAATTTATCAAAAGTAAAATTGTCTTTAAAACATAATTTCATAGAGAAGGATTTTTTATTTTAAATATATTTTCTAAATTATCTTAAGTTATAATATGCTTTATATTGATTACAGTTTACCCTAAATACATTTTTATAAATGTAAGTATCTATATAGTAATTTTCATGCAGACAACTATGTAAATATACAACATAGTGAAAATATCTAATCACCTAGAAATACCCTTCCATATTCAGTGTAAACAACTTAACTAAAATTTCAATGTAATCACATGCACATAAATGTTTAGCTAACTAGTAATTATAGTATAATTATCACAATGTTCATGATGAAAGTGGTATAAGCAAAGATATTTTCAATAGATTTAGAATCAGAAATCTGTTTTACATATTAATTAATGCTAATTTCAAGGTTAATTACAAACACAGTTTTAACCCCTAAGATATATACTTAATACTTATTCAGAAAGCATAATAAGCTTTTTAACTAATAAGTTATAAAGATCTATGAGAAATTATGGGTTTAGAAATGGAAAATTAATGTTTATTCCCTGTGCATAGTATGATTGAATAAAACAATTGTAGATGATGAATTTCTTTTTTGATGAACTAGTTTCTAACTATGAATTTCAATTTGCTTTCTAATTTTTAGATTTCAAAACTATATTCTCTGCAATATTAGACACATTTTTATAATATTGTACTTAAATATTCTAATGTTAAGAGTAGAGTTTTGTCAAAAATTTGTAGGAAATATCAAGTTTGAATTTTGTTTTAATTATCTGAACATTTCTTTTGAAGAATGAAGGTGAACCTTAGGCTTGCCAAAATCAATACACTTACAAGAACAGTTACAGTATTAAGACCAGCTACATTATTAAGACAGTTACAGTATTAAGATCACTATACAACAAACATGCGATAAATTACCCTTAACTTTAACCCTATGACATGTCTTTAAGGTAAAGTTGATAGGAAGTATTTACTAGATCTTTGATCTACAAATATTTTTAAGTATTTCCTATAACTAGTCAGGCCATTTGAATGTGGAGGACTTTGAACATTAATAGGTGCTGAACACAAATGAAGCATTTTTGTCAATAGAGCTTATCATCCTCACTTCTAAACACTTGGATATTAAATGGTAAATGGAAATAAACTGCATTATCATTATTGATGTTGTTTGAATATTCCAGATGATTAATTTTATTAATATTAAATGAGATATTTGATTAATAGGACCAATGATCCAATGATGTACTGTTTTGTGAACAGTTGCTTGTTCATTAAAGAGACATGGTCTTTAAGGATGCTTAAATGGTATTTCCTATAGCATGAGCCCTGAGAATACAAAAACTTGTATAGATTTGATAGCATATATTCTTGTAAGCAGTTTCTACTTCTCAGGCATGCATACATGCACACACACACAAACACATACAGACACATGATACAGTGTCTATAGATACATTCATAACATTAATGCACACACACATTTTTCCCAGGCACTTTGAAAATATTAGTTATTGACTCTGACTTCTTATAGAACCATGGGTTGGCCAGTACCAAGACCTTCTGAAGATAGGCTGATTGTCTTCATAAGATACATGTATCCCCCAAATTAGTATAAGCTAACTGTACTAATTAAAAGACTCTCAGATTACAGTGAAGTAAAAACCACATTTTGGATTCAAATAACATCTACAGAATAAACATATCCCATATAGAGGACTTCAAAAAGAGACGAGGTTGGCTCTGTGTGTGTATGCTCATTTCTGTGTGTATTATTTTATATGATTAATCATCTTAAAATTAGATTAAGTTTTATTAGAAATATCATTTAAAGACTTTAAGTGTAATTATTTTGCCTGGATATATGGCTGTGTGTCACATGAGTGCCTAGTACCCACATATGCCAACAGAACAAGTTGGAGTCTCTGTAACTGGAGTTATAGAAAGAAGGTTGTGATCTGCCATATGGATTCTGGGTACTAAACATGGGTCCTCTGATAGAGCAACAAGTACTCTTAACTGCTGAAGCATCTCTTCAGTTCCCAATAATATTACTGGCTACAATAATGAAATGTATCTTATGTATGTATTTGAAGAGTGATATTTTAAATCCAGACTATAATGACAAACAAATTCTAGAATATTTATCTTTGATGAAAAGTGATGGGAGAGTGTGACTGAAGATTTTGATTTTTACAGAATTTCAGGATTCATTGAGGAACTTTAAGTCTGAGATCTCCTGAGAAAGGGATGGTATGATGATACTCTGTATGTATTATAGCCCAGTGTTTTTTTATTAAACACATTATGAATAAATAAACATTATCAGTAAATTGAATAAAACCCCATGGAGAGAAAATTCAGTTCTAAAACAAATAAAATCCTGGACCTAAATGTGCAGAAAAACAGTGATCTCATATGCTGACTATGATTTCTTTTAAGGAGACTAATTTCTGGCTAAGGATGGGTCTGCCTAAGAAAAAGGGGCTCACTAAGTACGTTATAAATTGAAGTCTTTTCTCAAACACAGCAGGAAAAGAAAGAAGGAAAGCCACTTTGGAAAACTTACTACAACATAGCAGTATTTAATAATAAGAAAAGATTGTATTCGTATGGAGGCATACTTACTAAACACGTTTTCAGAACAGAGGCAGTCAGATACAAGTAAAAACTGAGCAGAGACACATAAAAACATTAATCACCTTAAATAATTTTGCCACTGTTCAGAAGCTGGAAAATAAATATTTTACCTGTCAATAAGTTGATGAATGACAAATCATTAACGATGTTAGAAATAATTATTTTAGAAGAGTTAGGCTACATACATCTTTCATGCCAGGGAAGATGGCACCCTGCTGATGAGGCACATTCATTACAAAGGGCTGATAGCTATTGTCTTTCAGATGGATAGAAACTATAAGCAGTATGGATGGTCTGTTTCTGTGTCCACAGGAGCTCATGTGCTCTCTACATTTCTTTTTTTATTTCTTTCTTTCTGTATTTCTTTCATTGAAAACACATTTTTATACAATTTATTCTGATTATAGTTTCCCTTCCCCTAACTCTTCCAGTATTCTTCCCACCAACGTTTCCAAACAAATCAACACACTTTTTATCTTTCAATAGGAAAAAAAACATGCATCTAGTCAATAGTAATAAAATAAAACAATGTAAAACAAAACCAGACAAACCAGGATAAGAAAAAACAAACAAAATGAAAAAAGTACAAAAACCTATATCAACTCAGATATGCACATTTGCACATACAGAATCTGCTCCCTCCCCCCCCAAAAAAAAGAACAGGAATCTATAATGTACACCCAAAGGATCTATAAGGGGTGTGTGTGTGTGTGTGTGTGTGTGTGTGTGTGTGTGTGTGTGTGAGAGACAGAGACAGAGAGACAGAAAGAGAGACAGAGATAGAGAGAGACAGAGAGAGACAGAGACAGAGAGACAGAGACATAGACAGAGACAGAAAGACAGAGAGACAGAGACAGAGATATAGAAAGACAGAGAGAGAGAGAGAGAGAGAGAGAGAGAGAGAGAGAGAGAGAGAGAGAGAGAATATGAGACAAAGAACTTGGAAAGACGCCATTGAGTTTGTTTTGTCTTTGCCGTCTACTGCAGGACATGGAGCCAACCCTTAAAAGTGGTTTGCATCACCAATGAGACTCTTTTTGAGAAAATTAGTATTTTTTTCATTTGCAAGTGGTTATCAATTGAAGATAGCTTCTAGTTTATGGATGAGAATTCAGTCCATTCTGTACTCAGTGCTAGGATCCCAACTCATGTAGATCCTGGCATGGTCTGTGCATGCTACCACAGTCTGTGTGAGTTTGTATTGTACTGGTTCTGCTGTATTTATGGAGCCCTGTTTTCTTGGTAACCCTGATCCCTTTGGGCTCTTGCATCTTTACACTGTTGCTCCCATAGGGTTCACTGGGCCCTGAGGGACAGATTTGATGGAATCATCCCATTTAGGACTGAATGTGCCAAGTTTTCTCACTCTCTGCTCATTTTCCAAATCTTCATATTTGTTCTCATCTGCTGCAGGAATAAACTTCTCTGATGAAGGCTGAGTAAGATACTGGTAAGTAAGTTTAACAGAGTGTTGTTTGGAGACATTTTATTGTTATGTTCCTTTAGCAGAACAGTAGTATTTGGTTTCCCCCTAGATACATGGCCTATCCTAGTTGCAGGTTCTTGGCCACCTGCACTTTGTCAGGAACGAGCTGTATCTCATGCAGTAGGGCTTAAGACAAATAAGATATTGGCAAATTACTTCCACAAATTTGTGTCACTCTTGCACATCTTGCAAGCCAGTCATCATTGTAGACCAAGGGTTTATAGCTGGGATGGTGTTTACTTTTCTCTCTTGGTAGCATGCAGAGTACCTTTCAGTACCATGAACAATAGTCCATCATGGTGAAGGCTCTAGGAAGGCCTGGCCACTCCATGTTTAGTGAGTTGTATAGGTGTTCTAAGCAATAGGACCTTACAGTCAGTTTATGGAGAATGACCAATATCTTGGAAATTATTGTGTTGTTTAGGAGTTCTCATCAGACCCCTTTGGCCAAAAATGTGATTAGATGTAACCTTTCCTGGCACTAGACCTTAATTTTGTAACAGAAGATGTCCAGTTGGGGCTCCATCTCTCCCATTATTGGGCAATTTCATTTAAATCACCTTCTCATATGCATATATATTAGGAGGCTTCTACTGTTTTAGGTTTACTTATGACTCCCACAAGGCTCGTAGTTTTAGGTTTCCCTTCCCATATTTCTACTCTTTTTCTGCTTCTTTGCTACCTCCTTTTCGATCCTCCTGATACTGCTCCCCAACCTGCCCATCTATAACTATCTCTTCTATTTTCCCTTTCCTAGGGACATCTGTTCATTACCCCTAGTCCCTTGTGGTTACAAGGCTTATAGTTTGCTTGTCAGAAACATAGCAGCCAACATCCACAAATAAGGGAATACATACCATATTTGTCTTTCCAGATTTAGGTCACTTCAACCACAATGATTTTTTATAGCTCTATCCATTTACCTGAAACTTTCATGATTTCATTTTTCTGATAGCTGAGTGATTTGCCATCATGTAATTATAGATTTTCTTTAACCATCCATTAACAGACAGAGAGTATTTCCAATTGTTAGCAATTATGGATAGAGCATAAATGACCATGGTTAAGAAAGTATCTCTGAAGTAGGATGTAGTCTTTTGGTATATACCCAAGATCAGTATATCTGAGTCTTGAGGCAGATCAATTCTCATCTTCCAAAGAAACCACCATAATAATTTCCATAGTAACTGTACAAATTTTTACTCCCACCAGAAATGTATGAATGTTCTCATTACTCTACATCTTCACTAGCATGAGTTGTTATTTGTTTTAATAATCTAGGCCATTCTGACTGGGATTAGATGAAAGTAGTTTTGATTTCTTTTCCCTTATGACGAACAATGTTGAACATTCCCTAAAGAAACACTTAAAGTGTTTCTCAGTGATATATGTTTCCTCTTTTGAGAATTCTTTGTTTAGATATATAACCCAATTTTAATTGGGTTGTTTGTTTTCATGATATTCAGTTTTTTGAGTTCTTTATGTATTTTTGATATTAGCCTTCCCCTAAATGAGTAGCTGATAAAAATATTTTTCCATTCTGTAGGCTGCATCTTTTTCTGAATGGTGGTGTGCTTTGTCAAACAGAAGCTCTTCAGTTTCATAAGGTTCCACATATTAATCATTGGAATCAATGCCTGTGTTATCAGTGATTTCTTTTTGAAAGTCTTTTCCTGTGCCAATGCATTTAAGACTATTCTAAACTTTCTCTCCTGTCAGATTAAGTGAATCGGATCTTATGTTGAGGTCTTGGGCATCATTAACCAACTAGGCCTAACATACATTTACAGAAGATTTCACTCTAACACAAAATCAGCTCATAGAACTTTCTCTAGAATTGTCTACATTCAAGAACACAAAGAAAGTCTCAACAGATGCAGGAAAATTGAAATAACACCCAGCATCCTATCTGACCACCATCGATTAAAGCTAGATAACATCAATAACAGAAACAGCAGAAAGCTTACAAAGTCATGAAAACAGAACAATTCACTACTGAATAAAAAAATAAGTCAATACAAAATTAAGAACTTTTTAGAATTAAATGTAAATGAAAAACATCCAAACTTATGGGACACATGAAGGCTATTCTAAGAGGCAAGTTCACAGCACTAACTGCCTACCTAAAATCATTGGAGAGATCTCATATTACTAACTTAACAGCACACATGAAAAGTTTAGAACAAAAAGAAGAAATAACACCCAAAGGAGTAGAAGTCAAGAAATAATCAAACTAAGAGTCAAAATCAATAAAATAGAAACAAAAAATCAATGAAACAAAGAGTTGGCTCTTTGGGAAAATCAATATGATGGAAAAACCCTTAGCCAAATCAACTAAATGACAGAGGAATAATATCAAAATTAACAAAATTGGAGACCAAAAGTAGTCATAACAATAGACACTGAGGACATCTAGAGAATTGTAAGAATAAACTTTTAAAACCTGTATGCCACCAAATTGGAAAATCAGAAAAAGAAATGGATTTTTTTTCAGATATACCTCTATCCAGACTTAATCAAGATTGGAGAAACAATATAAACAGACCTATAACCACAATGAAATACAAACTATAATAAAAGCCTCCTAATAGCAAAACAAAATAAAAAACAAAACCACAGGGACAAATGGGTTTTGCACAATAATTTTACTAGATTTTCAAAGAATTAACACCAATCATTAATGAATTATTCCACAAAACAGAAACAGAACGAACTTTACCAAATGTTTTTTAAAGCTAGGGTTACTCTGTTACTTAAACCACATAAAGACACAAACATAGAAAGAGAATTATAAACCAATTTCCATTATGAACATAGATATAAAAGTTCTCAATAAAATATTTCCAAAATTATTACAAAAAGACACAAAAAAGACCATCCATCATGATCAAGTAGGCTCCATCCCATAGACACAGGGATTCACATTAGGTTAACTGATAAGTGTGTTCCACCTTATAAACAGACTGAAAGACAAAACCCACATGATGATCTAAGAAAAGTATTAGAAAAACTAGGAATGCAAGGGACATACCTCAAAATGATACAGGTAATTTATAACAAGTCCACAACAAACACCAACCTAAATGGAAACAAACTCAAAGCATTTCCACTAAAATCAGGAACAAGGTTATCCACACTCTCCACACCTATTCAAACAGTACTTGACATTTTAGCTAGAGCAGCTAGACAATGTGTGAGATCAGGGAGATAAAAATAGGAAGGAAAAATTCAACATATCTTTATTTAATGTATGATTGTATACATATGTGTACCTAAAAATTCTAGCAGGAAATACCTACAGATGATAAACACTTTCAGCAAAGTAGTGGGATACAAAATTAATACACAAAAATCAGTACTTTCTTATATACAAATGACAAATGGATGAAGAAAGAAATCAGGGAAATAATATCTTTCACAATTCCCTCAAAGAAATTAATTATCATGAGGTAACTCTGATGGAGCAAATAAGTGAAAGAGTTCTATGGTACAAACTTTAAAACACTGAAGAAAGAAATTGAAGAAGGTATCAGGAGATGGAAAGACATCATGCTCATGGATCTAGAGAATTTTTATAGTTAAAAAAAGGTCATTCTACTCAAATTAATTCAATTGATTCAATGCAATCTACATCAAAATTCTGATACAATTCTTCACAGATCTTGAAAGAACAATTTTCAACTTCAAATGAAAACTCAAAAAACTCATGAAATCTTGACTAAGAAAAGAAGTGCTGAAGTCATTGCCACTCATGACCTCAAATTGTACCACAGAGCTGTAGTAATAAAAACAGTATGGGTTTGGCCCCAAAATGGACATGATATTCAATGGGATCCAATGAAATATCCAGATGTAAGCACATACATTTACATACACTTGATTTTTTCTTAAAGAATGTGAGATACACATTAGAAAAATTCATCTTCAAAAGATGATTCTAGTCAAACAGGATGGCTGCATACAAAACAACACAAATAGATCCATACCTATTACTCTGAATAGAAATCAAATCCAAATAGAACAATTTCACTCTTGCTTTTTAATGCGAGTCAGGATGTATGTTGGGATTGGATTGGGATCCTCTAATAATTATCCTCGTCATTATCGTGAAATTTCCAATGAAAAGTCTAGCCAGCCGGGCGGTGGTGGCGCATGCCTTTAATCTCAGCACTCGGGAGGCAGAGCCAGGCAGATCTCCGTGAGTTCGAGGCCAGCCTGGTCTACAGAGCGAGATCCAGGAAAGGCACAAAGCTACACAGAGAAACCCTGTCTCGAAAAACCAAAAAAAAAAGAAAAGTCTAGCCAACAACTTCTGTTTGATGAAGATAAAAGAAACTAATAAATATAATTATGTCATGATAAAGGCTATCTGTATTTATGCAATATGGCTAATCCAGGCAAGTAAAATTCAGCTTTTCTTCAACTAAAATTTAGTGTTTTTACACTACTGTCTAAGTACACTCACTGTTCATTTGGTATCAGTGTGATTTTACAGAGTACCAACCCATACCAAACATGTACAACGCTGACTTAATCTAATTCACAAAACTCCATGTTTCTAACATTGTGATTAATAGTGCGAGATGCTACAATTTCATCTGAATAAAAATTAAACAACTTTGCAGGTCATCAGTTGACTATATGAGTCTCTTTGATATCCCTAGGAAGAAAGCAGAACAGAGATTTTCTAGCAATTTAGCTATTTTCCAGGGTCAGATTGCAAATGCTTTGGAAAGACTCTTAAAAGTTTGAAACTCGGACTTTTTTTCTATGTATAGATGGTGACTGTGATTTTACTACTTCAGTAAAAGATATGCTCAGAACAAACTTTGCAGTTAGGAAATTTCAACGTGATTTAGTTTGCTGATTTCTAAGTTGCCTCATCATTTGAAAATGCTGTTTTCAAACTATTTTTTCTCAGGTACATTTGGCATTTATATGATGATTCCATTTTACTCTCTTTTGTACATGTTTCTGACTTCTTGTGTACAATTTGATTATACACTCCCCCATGGACTTTGAAATACCTTCCTTTTATTAACGCGTATGACTTTTGTGGACACTCCATCTCCTTCTCATGTTGTTTTAGATTATTAAATGGCACAGGACATACCATCTATCTTTTAAGCTATTTCCTCCAGCATATTAGTTCCCATATTCTTATTACATCAAGGAAGGCTTTCAACACATTGGATTCACTGAAAATCTTACATGTAAGTGAAATTCTATCAGCTATATAGGAAAGCCTTAGTGATATTTTCACATATGTCCTATGATTAAATATCCAAAATATTACCTGGGATTAATATTTTCTATGGATTAAATCTTCCATTGTGTTCTAAAATATTACCTTGATTTTATTAACTATAATATAAAGATATGTATTTTATTCTAGTTATGAAAGTTACTATAGGAATTAAAGTAATAAGCAATAAAGATAATTCCAATTTTCATCAAGATTTTGGTCTACAGTTTCTACCTTAAATTCTCTTTCCAAGGTATAATTAAAAAACAGTTATATGAAAGGATGTTCATTATTCTTTTGTTTATTCGTGTAGTGATCATTTTATTTCTTTATACAATACTATCATAAGGAATTAACAAATAAATAAACCAAATTGGAACTCGGTCTTTCAAAACCTAGTGTTCTTGTTTCACATAAATTATTTTTCAATTAGAGTGACAGGAATTTTATTCTTTGCTTGATTTATAACTTTCAAAAAATTTGTGAATAAAAGTAAATATGCATTAACCTGAACTAAAATCAATTTAAAAGTTAAGTAAATATTTAAAATACCCATGAGAAATAAAATATTCACACTACTGCATGAAGAATTTTCATTGCCCTTTTCCAGTTCAACAATAAAAACAAATACATATGAGCAGAAAATTTACAAAAGTAAGAGAAACAAAAGCAAAACCAGCCATGAAATACATTAGACTGATAATGTTCTGAAGTCAAAGAAAGGAAACATCAGCTTGTAGATAAATCTAGAGAATCCAAGAGAATATCAATCTATATGTCTTAGTTAAGGTTACTATTACTATGACGAAACACCATACCAAAGCAACTTGGGATATAAAGGGCTTATTTCTCTCACATTTCCATACAATGGGTCATTATCAAAAGCAGTGAGGACAGAACTTATGCAGGGCAGGGACCTGGAAGGCAGAAGATGATGCAGAGGCATTTACGGGTGCTGCTTACTAACTTCCTCCCCATGGTTTGCTCAGCCTGCTGTCTTATAGAATCCAGGATCACCTGCCCAGGGGTGGCCCCACCCACAATGGTATGGGCCCTCATCAATCACTAATTATAATTCCCTATGTCCTTGCCTACAGCCAGAACTTATAGAGGCATTTCCCCAATTGAGGTTTTCTCCTTTCTGATGACTCCAGCTTGTATGAAGTTGACATATAATGAGTCAGCACACTATACATGTGACCAAAGGTTAATATATTTAAGATCACAAAACTCTCAATAAAGAATAAGTGCATATATAATGCATGTTCATTTTAATATCCACAGATGTGAATAAATAAAAAATAGGTTAAGCTTTCATGAATCAATGATCTATAAATAAAATGCAATGGACATGCACAGTGTAGTTCTGTACACTCAACAAAATCAGTGAAATCTTATCAATGACATCACAGATAGAGCTGAGGATCACTACATTAAGTAAAAATGAGCAGGGCACTGAAACACAAGCAGTGCATGATCTTACTTATAATGCAGAACATGAAAAAGTTGATATCATAAAGGTTAAGAGTATTGGTCATTAAAAGATGCTTAGCAGAGCCTTGGATATGATGAATGGAGAGCAGTGAATATCAACTTATAAACTGACAAAACTAAGAAGCCCAGGCACCCTCTCCATTATTGCTAGGACTCTTAGCTGGTATCATCCTTGTGGATTCCTGAGGATTTCCCTAGCAGCAGGTTTCTCCCTGACCCCCTAATAGTTCCCTCTACCAAGATATCTCTTTCATTGCTCTCCCTCTCCGTCCCTCCCTCCACTTGGCCATCTCAGTCCCTCCTGTTCCCACCTCTTCCCTTCTACCCCCACTCTCAGTTTACCCAGGAGATCTTAACTATTTTCCTTTCCTGGGGCCCTCCATCTGTGTCACTCTTAGGGTCCTCGTTTTTACCTAGCTTCTCTGGGGTTGTGGATTGTTCCCTATAATGAGATTAGTAACCACCCTAATTGTCATTATAGAACCTACAGGCAGTAACTGATGGAAGCAGATGCAATGATCCACAACCAAGCACTGGGCTGAGCTCTTAGACTTCAGTTGAGGAGGGGGAGGAGGGATCACAGGAGCAAGTGAGGTCAAGACTGTGGTGGGAAAAACCCCAGAGACAGCTGACTCAAGCTGCATGGGTCTGAACTAGGCCATCTGAATGTGGGTGAGAGTTATGTGACTAGATCTGCTTGGGGAGCCCCGGGCAATGGGACCAGGACTTGTCCCAGGTGCATGAAATGGCTTTTTGGAACACATTCCCTAGGGTGGGATACCTTGCTCAGCCTTGACACAGGGCGGAGGGGCTTGGTCCTGCCTCAACTTAGTATTAGAGACTTTGTTGACTCCCCAAGGAAGGCCTTACCCTAACTGAGGAGTGGATAGGGGATGGGATGGGGAGAGATGGGGGGCTGGGGGAAGGGGAGAGAGGGAGAACTGAGATTGGTATATAAAATGAAAAAAAAAAACTTTTAAAAAATAAATAAAATTTAAAAAGAGGGAAAAAAGGACAAAAAAAAGGAAAGAAAAAAAGAGAGAGAGAAAGAAAAAAAAAAAGAAGCAGCAGCCTAGGCCTTCTATGGTAACTCCAGACAACAGTAATAATACTGGACCTTTCAAAAACGTAGAATTAAAATCTTTTCCAAATTTGAAAGTTGTCATCACATAAAGGAATGTTCAGTGCTTAAGAACATAAATATTTAACCTGATTTGAATATTATTCTAGATGCATGCGTATAGGAACATCACATAGTAACATTATGAATATTTATTTCTTCTGTTATTGTGAAATTGTTTAAAATTAAATTTAATAAAAATGTGAAAAACAAAGCAGAACAATGCAAAAATAATATAAAAATAATGCCTTATTACATTTATTTGATTTTATTTAAAATTATCAAAAAAAAAACAGATGAAACTTTTGGAGCTAGAGCACATAAAATACATACTTAGAATGGTCATTAGTAATACTAAAATTAAATTTCATGTAATTGGTTAGTGACAAATGAAAATTATATTATATTATAGAATGATGAAAAAAGAAAAAGTAGTACATTCCATAAAACATCCTTTTTTTTTTTTTTTTTTTTTTTTTTTTGGTAGCAATTTCCTCCAAGTTGATGCATTCCCTCCTGGAGGGAATCACATTATCAGTCAAGAAATTAACTTGAAACTTTCCCTCTAGGAAAGAGAAGGTTTGTGAGACTCCAGAAATAAACAGATGTTACAAGTCTCAAGAAGTTCCTGAAACTAACAAGACAAACTAAGCCCCTTCTCAAGATTATAAGTCATTAAATGGCCGCTGCACAGGAAACTCTGACCCGTAAAGATATCTGCAATTAATGCATAAAGTTCTAGGCATTTTTATAAATTACATCCACATATACTGTCTAAGTTAATCCAATTTGTCAGTACCCTTAGATGTAATATGGCAGTGCTAAATTTTGCACTTATATATTGCACACAGCCATTAAACTAGCACACTAGACTATGAGACTATGACACTAGCACACTTGAACATGAGGCTCTGGCAGGCCTTGCCCTTCTCCGAATACCCTTTGCTTTGCAAAAAATCATTAGATTGCATTTCTAAAGCCAGCCTCTAAGGTCTATTCCCTTATTTGGTCACTTCTTCCTCCTGAGGTTGACTACCAAAGTCCTTTGGTTCACCTAAATAACATGCCCAATTAAAATTAAACATTGCAACCCAGGGTTTCCCCTTTTCCCTTATAAACCATCATTTGCCTATGTGCCATGTCTGTCTGCTCTCTATCCAGAGGCAGTCCCCCCAGGTCAAATATCCCTGCCCCTTTCCCTTCTCCCTTTCTCCTTCCTCCTTGTCCCCTATCTCCTTTACCACCGCACCCTAACCCATTCTAACAAAGACCTCCCCTTCTTCTCTTCCTAAGAACTACACTTGCAATGTCATTTGATGCCATTTTTCTGCCGGAGTCAGAAAGCAGCTGCCTTAACTTATCTTCCCCACCTACTAAGTTATTTCTTATATGTGAAAACAGGCGTTTGGGTGTGTCTTGTGCCTAATCCAGGGTCTGGAAGGGAGTCCCTGCTGTGCGGGAGTCTCCTTCAGCCATGACTTCATAATTCTTGTCTTGTTCAATATCAACAAGTAATGTATTGAAAGCTAAATTTCTTCCTTGATTATTTTGTCTAAACAAAGAAAGTCATATTTAAAAAAAAAATGAAGTCTATAGTATCATTTCTAAAATGACTTTGACTTTCTTGGGATTGCTGGGGAAAAATTAAAAAGTGTTCACGATATGCAGAAGTCAGTGATAGAGTAGAAACAAGTACAGAACTTGGAGAGCTGTTTGCCAAGATAAGAATACTGGTATTTAAAACTCCTGTCCATCACTAATTTCCTTGAAATGATGTAAGGGATATTATTAGTTAGTTCCTCTGTTCTATTATTTTCTTATCAGTAATAGAAGAGTAACAATATCTAGTTTTTCTCAATTGAAGAAAAGCTTGAAAAATCAATATTATAATACCACGTAACTTCTAAAATTTTTCCTGACACACAATAAATGCTCAATAAAATATGCTATTATTCTCCTTAAATATGTGTACAAATGTCTTGGAAATAATACATCCTATTCTGTTCTTTCAAAACTACATATCTAAGTACTGAGTAATTCCTTATGAGACCTTATGGATACAAGCCTAGCTCCTTTTGCATTGTTTTCTTTATAGATATTCAGAAATGCATTTCCTTTAAGCAAGTTCTAATGGTTGTCACTATGATTTAAAGCTTTCCACAGATTCTCTCACACAGGGCATGGCTGCCTAAATTACTTTGGACCTAATTTTAGATAAACTGCCATAGCAAGTGTTGAATAAATGCATGAGTAAGCAAAGTAAAGCAAAACAGATATTTAACATTGGTGACTGGTGTTATCTTTCTGAAGTGTTTGAATAGAAGTAGTTTACCTTGGTTAATTAGGTTCCCCCCACAACAGAAACTCATGTTCAGAAGCATTACATTCCATTCATCATCTCTCTAAAAGGCTTGTCACTGAGTTACCAAAAGAGCAAGAGACAGGAGGAGAGAGAGAGAGAGAGAGAGAGAGAGAGAGAGACTGCAAATCGGTTTTAGTTATATTTAGTTCAGAAACACTATCTCATCTTTTACCTCAAAAATACCAAATCAGGAAATTATGAGGTGATACCACACAATGGGTAGCTTTCAGGAGAAAAGCTCCACAGTCTTTGTGTTAGGAACGTGTTCTCTCTTATGTGTTGTGCAATTCTTACTGTTAGTGCAATTCTTACTGTATGCTTTGATTTGACCTAGACAAATGTCTTCAAGAAAGATATAAATCTGATACAATTTTTGACAAGATGGAAAGTGGAACAAATGACACCTCTCTACAAGATATAGTTGGATTTTTTTTAGATTTGATCTTTTTTTTTTTGAGTATTTCATAGATGACTACTGTATTCACATCATGTATCCCCTTAACTCTGCATACAAATCCTTCTATCTGTCTCAGACTTCTTTTTTAACTTAAGCATACACACATATACACACAAAAAAAACCACACACACACAATCACACATACCACATACAGAAATACACACACAGGAATACACACACACCACACACACATACCACATACACACATACACAAATACACACACACACACACACATACACACACACACACACACACACACACCTATGAGACTATTCAGTGTTGCTCATAAAAATGTGTTTATGGATGACTCCTTGGTATTGGATAGCCTAGCAGGAGACTGTCACTAAAGAAAACAGATTCCCCCTCTCTTAGCAGTCAGTCATTGCCTGTAAGTCTTCATCTAATGCTGTCTTTATAAAATATTTCCATCCACATTGGAACGAAAACTGGGGGTGTCATTATGAAGCCTGGTTTAGGCAACCATACTGTTGAAATCTCATGGGTGCAGCTTCCCAGTCAGGTCTAGAAAACACCATCTCTCCATAGGTTCACTAGTCCAGTGGCTCTTGCAATCGGTCTGTCCCCTCTTCAGGTGTTTTGTTTTGTTTGTTTTTTTGTTTTTCTGGAACATGGATTTAGGTACTGTGTTATAGATGTATAAGCTGGGGTTGGAAACTCCATGGTCCCTTGTTCTCTTAATTTTAAAATTTGCAGATTGATGTAATAGTGTGCATCTGCTGAAAAAGAAACTTATTTGAGGAGGAATCGTATTTGAGGTTTGGGTGGAACAGTTAACTGTGGATATAGTAAACCAGCTCATTCTCCTTTTACTGATGAGAATACAGTAGCACAGAGGGATTAACTAATCCGCCTAAGACTGTCATGGAGAAATTAGTGGTGGTCAGAGGTTTTAATTACCAGTATTCTGGTCCTAGCACAGTCTGCAGACAGAGGACTGAAGGACAATAGCCAGAGGTGACTGGAAAGACTCCTTCTCTGGAATTAGCTCTCATAGTATCTGAAGGTGTTATATAAGATGCCAAGGGATAAATGCAATTAAAGGGCCTGCCTGGCTGTAAAGCTGACACTGGCATTGAACTAGTTCACCAGTGATGCAATGGTGGCATTTGTAGCTTAGGGGCAACTAACAGCTGTCTAAATGGAATGAAGACCCACTCCATAGGAAGGAATTCGTGCCTTGTACTATAACACTAACTGACACAGCTACTTAGCTAGAGAGCTCATTGACCCTTACTACTACCATTTTCTTAAAGCAATATAATTTTTAACTGTTCTTAAGTTCTAAATGGAGCTGGGAGTGTAATAGTAATGAAAAGTGAGTTGCACACATGGAGAAAATCACACCACCACCTCCATTGTCTCCTCTCTGGCAAAGTAAATAATAAGCACAAAGGTCTTCTTGCAGAATCATTGCCAAATACATTATAAAGTGATTTTATTTTAGCAGAATTATTGTCTCAATTACTAGATATTTAAATAAACTTTAATTAGGACACAGGAACAATTTCAACTTTGCCCTTGTGCATTTGCTTAAGACAGGGGTAGCAGAGGACTCACTTTGCCCTCTGAAACTTCTCTCCAATACCTAATACTAGATGTGGTTCTTCTAACCTGAATGAAAACTTGCAATGCAAAATGACCACAGGATTAAATCAATAAAGTATACCCAAATGCTAAATGAGATCAAAGAAAAGAGCATAAGAAAACAGACAAATCAATAAAGTGATAAAAATGACTAAATGTGAAAGTTACTATTATTATCGGTCTTAGGCGTCGTCTCCCTTTCAAAATGTCAGGAGGAAAGTCAAGCTTTTAAAAGAAAGGAAAATAGATTATTTATTAATTAAAATAGCATAGTTGTCATCTGGAAAATTGAATACTTTCAGTTTTATGTTCTCCTCTTAATTACAAAACAGCCTTATTGATAGCTAGATCATTAAAATTCTCCCTAGGTCTATACAGCGTACAGTCTATCACTGGAGAGTTAGTTGATTTCAGACCCAATGAAGGCTTTTATGTTGTTGTTGCTATTGTTTCTCATACAGTTAGGGAAATGTGTTGAACCTTTGGATTTTCAGTATCCATAAAAAAATGTAATACCAATGAACATAACAGACTTCCCTATTAAGACACATTAAGGAAAATATTTTTAAGAGTAAAAATGAAGCTTTAGATATGGATCTTCTGGCTTTCAACCAGGCCCTCTCCCTGCTAAATCTAATGCCAATGGTTCTGCTTAGTTGAGCCAATTTGAAAGGAGGCTCTTGCCAGCAGTGGCCTAGTTTACCAAGTTTATAATTGCTCCACTTTGGCATCTGCTCTCTTCCTCCAGGCCACATGAATGGCTGAGGCTTCAGCAGATGGACTACAGATTTCCCATGTAAGCACGGAGGTAAGCTTCTTCCAAGGTGCTTCTAACTCTAATTTCTGAGTTCTCACTTTATACTTTATTTTCCCAGTTCTCCTCTGATCTCCTAATTTCTTACCAATTAACAATTTGAGATGTAATCTACTACTTCAACCCAACAGACAGCATCTGTTCACAGTTCACCATTATGGACAGGACTAGCTCTCTTTTTTCACCATATGAGTCCCAAGGGTTGAGACTCATATTGTTGGTCTTGGCATAGTGGCTTTATCCACTCTATTTACTCCTTTATTTTTTTGTGGTTACTGAAATAAAATACTCTAAGAAAAAGTAGCTTAGGAGACAAAGGATTAATTTTGGCTCACAATCTCAGGAATAAAGCTCACCATGGCAGGAAAGACAGGAAAGGCTTGATGGAAGGAACAGACTGATCACATCCCATCTGAACTCAGGAAACAGAAAGGGGCATGGAAAGCATGGCAACAGGCAGAATATGAAGGATGGTATGCCTGGATTTATCACATTTCATCTGTACTCAACAAAGAGAAATGCAGTAAAATATAGCAGCGTCCTATAAAACCTCAAGACCCAGCCTAGTGGTACTCTTCCTCCAGAAAAAAGCCTCACTTCCTAAAGGTTCCATAAGCTTTCCAAACAGCACAATAAGCTTTGAACCAAGTGTGTCTATGAGAAACATTTCATATTAAAACCACAATACTTGCTAACCATCCTGCCTACCCTCAACTTCTGATTATACAGAAGTGTATCTGAGTTATTACTTAAAAGAGTAAACATTAGCACTAACAGTACTGTTCAACATATTCCCTTCAGAAACTTTCTAATGACGATCACTAATAAAAAAAAAAAGCTTTGGTTCCTCAACACCATTTGTTGAAGGTGCTTCCTTTCTTCCTGTGTGTATTTTTTTGGCATCACTGTTGAAAATTGGGCAGCTATAATTTTCTGAACTCAAGTCTGAATTTTGCATTTGATTCCACTGATGTCTCACAAAAATCACTCCAAATGTATCAAAGACCTTAATTTAAAACATGAAACTCTGAATCTATTAGATAAACAGGTAATCATAATAAAACATGTAGGCAAAGTTAAGAGATTTCAGACCAGGAAGCCATTTGCTCAGGAATTAACACCAACAATTGATAAATGAAACCTAATGAAATTTAAAAATCTTCTGCACTATAGTCCAATGAAGTGGAATGCAAGAGAGTCGGAAAACAAATATTCACCAGTTATACATCCAATCAAATATCAATAACCTAAAATCTTAAGTAAATCTTAAGAAAACAAATGACTGAATTAAAAATTGGGCAATGCAAATTAACATTAACTTGTGATTTCATAGTATAATGGCTAAGATTAAAAAAATAAATAAGAATGAATCCCAGCTTATACATGGAAAAAGGGACAGCTTTTTTCACTGTTGGTAAGAGTGACACCTGGTGCAGACACTATGGAAAAAAGCAGGAAGTTCTTTAAAAAGTTACAAATAGATCTACTGTATAATCCAGCTTTACCATACCTAAGCCATATAACCAAAGTCTCCATATCATACTTCAAAGAACTGACTGTTCAAGTTCCATGCTACTCTATTCACAATACCTAAGAAACAGAAATGGACTAGATATACATCAGTGAATGGATAATGAGAATGTAGTACCTATACATTGTGAGATTTTATTCAACTCTTAAAACAGAAATCATAAACTTCACAAATGAAAAAGATGGGAATTGAAGTGGTAACACTGAATGAGGTATCCCAGACCAAGAGAGACAAATAGCACATTTTCTCTCTGATACAAAGACCATAACATCATATATGTGAACATTAGGATCCCAGGGAAGCCCCACAAAAGTCCACCATCCAAGTATGCAATCAACAAGAGTGTTTATTTTTTTCAGCACCCTGGGGCCTGCCACCCCACACAAAGGCAAGATGGTGAAGACTCTGAGAGAGGCATATGGGCTCCTTTTAAGCATAGCAAGGGGAGGCCCTAGAGCAGTTAAGTCATTTTAGATAGGATTGGCTTAAGCAAGTGGCAATCATTTTAATACGTTCTAATTGATGAGGGCTGGTAGAGGCTGGTTAAGGCTACAGTTTTCTATTTTGCAACAGGCCTGGACAAGACTCAAGCCTTGTCCTTGAGCTGCTGTGGAGGCTGGCTTGCCTAGTACACACAGACTGTGGGGGCTGCCTCAGTGGGCCAGCCTTGGTGCATCCTATCTCCCTTGTCCCTGTTGTCAGGGTCACCAGTGATTAATTGCCCTTTGTAGCTCTTCCTTGGAAACTGCTTACTCAGTTCCAAAAAGCAGGGACCGAGGACTGGTTCTTAACTGAGTTATTAAGGCAGGCTGTCATGATATTTGCCTGGCCCTCTCAGTGAGATTTGTGGGTCTAACCAGGATTACCTCTTGAAGGCAGAAAACCAAAATGGGAACATTGCAGGAGAGGAGTTAGAACTTAATGGAGAAGGATAATAATACATAGTTGATATGAAAATGGAAAGGAGAATGATGGTAGAGAGGTATAAGTGGGAAAGGGAAATATGAGTCTAGAGGACATGACATGATTTTTGGGATAACTTCTCTAAGGATATTTGTCCTGGTTTAATTGTAACTACATGGCTGAATAAGCCATATGTTATTAAAAAGATGGCACTAGCAGGTGTTAAGTAGCTCCTTCCAATTTTTCAGTCAGGAAGGTCCCAGAGACCATCCCTCACAAGAATGTAGGCTTACTATTGCCCTTTATCACCCATCCCATTAATATCATTGCTGAAAACAAAGTGTATACACCTTGGTCAAAAGAGGTGAAGAAATCAAGCTGGTACTGGTGTAAAATTTTTCTCACTGATGACTACCCCTCATAGTTCAAGGAAATGCAATACAAGCTGTAAGGAGGGAAAAGTCATCAACAGCCTTATATAAGTGTGTACCCTCTTAGCTATAAGAATGATTATTCTGTCAAGATGTGCCTATTAGTGCAATAGTGGTATGAATATAATTAATGTAACCAACATCTTTCTCATTGGATTTAAGGCATATTTCATAGAAGGGAACTTACAACTGGTACTATAAACATGATAAACATCCTGTGGATGGGTACCTCATAGGATCTAAGGTAGTACCTACTGCTATTTGCTGAATAGAACTAGCATCATACTACCTTCTAAATAGGTATCCATATCACATATATTGGTGAAAGACCCATCCACATCAGAGAAGCCTCTCATTGCAATAAATGGAAGCTAACACAGAAACAACTAATCAGTGCAGAGAAATAGTGACATGGGAATCCTAAGGTCCTAATTAGACATACATATCACCTCCTCTCCCCAAAGTTCAGGTAATAGCACACTGCGGAATATGTGTTGGAAATACTGTAAGAGGCAGAGATGCATGAGGACGGTGTTGTGGTAGTGTCTTCTAGACATAACAGGGCCATAGCACTCACATACTCATAGTAGCAGTGGTTGTCTTGCATGATACTTGTACAAGATCAAGCAAATGAACATTCCATAAAAATACGGAGGGGTGTGAACATTCCATTATGGATAGGGAAGGGACTGTTGAGGTCCCATACCTAGCTTAAGAATTTTGGGGAGTTGATGACTGCTATGAAAGGAAGAACTAGTTTTTTTTTTTTTTCAGGGTGCTGCCTCTTCTTGTACTTTGCCCATGTTGCAGTGGATAACCTTATATCCATGCCGATTCAGAGAGTTCTAATTGGAATATGTGGATGATTAAGGGCAAGACTGAAGAAGCAGATGAGAAAGAGGAACAATAAGGGTAGGTGGAGAAAGAGGACCTGTGAGGTATATTCATGGAAAGTCTGAAAGAAGGAAGGGTTAAAGTGGGAATGGTTAAAATATATCATTTTTTTTCTGGAGTTGTTATCAATTTGAAAAATTGTAGGAAGGAATGTTTCTCAGTACCTGGAATTTAATCTATTCTTTTTCTGTAGGTAGTAAACTACTATCATAATTTGCAGGAGTGAATTGTTTGAGTAAATAATTCACAAACACACACACACACACACACACACACACACACACACACACACACACACACACCCTGGTGGGAAACCAAACAATTATTATTAACTCATTAAGTGGCTGAAGCTGAGCAAGACTGCTCATGAAGAGAAAAAGAAAAATCTCATTACTAAGTAACAGTTTCTTTTAATTTTCCACATGATTTCTTTGAAGAGCTAAATGTTTGCACAACACGTAAGTAGATCCACAGGTTTACATATAAAAAAACTTAGATGTGACAGACACTTTATAAGCAGTAAAAACAGGACATTTTCTATTTTTTTTAGTCTAGTAGTTTTCTTTCTCTTTTTGATTGTGAGCCTTGAGCTTTACCAATGGAGCCGTCTTTCCAGCCCTGGTTTTTCATTTTCAATCTACATTGCTAAACACTAGTGACTTCAACAAATTTCTTTGCTATGTATGGTTATTCATTCTGAAGATGTTTATTCAGTAACAGGGTCTGAGACCCTCCAAAGCAATGGCAAAGCTCTGGATCATAGAGTTGCCTGGTAATTGGCTCTCTCCTGTAACATTTTGCTCTTCAGCCATGGAACCTTTGATTTTAGACTATTTACAGAGTGAACCTGTCAGTCCCAAGTCTTTTAGAGAAGGAAAGTACTACTGCTCTTGCTATAAAAATCAATTTTATTCATGTCTAGTAATTCTGACATTTGACAAATTAGGAAGGAAGTATTTTGTCTCAGAGGTTATGATACCTAGAGAAGTAGAAACTTGAAGCTCCAGAGGAGGCAACAAAACATAATTTCCCCAAAGTCAGGGCTAACTAGAACTATGATGGTTTCTGTAGCTAAAGAAAACAACCCCAGAGTCAGCATCTTCCAATGACACCTACATAACAAATGGAATTCTTAGAGGGAAGATTGCTTAGGAGCCTTCCCCATATTGTTATGATGGGAGGGCAGATAGGATGCCTATACAATTCAATTTTGAATATAACAATAAACAAGACCTTCAGCCTCAAACCTAGAGAAGCATCTAGCTCAATATTTAATGGATCAATAGCTTATGTTGTTTGATGTCATGAAGCTCCTTGTTGCCCACAAAGTTACATAAACGTAGGGCAGCAGCTGCAAATGAAACAAATTTTGACATCTTATGAGGTTGTGTGGTATTTTGGTCATCAATATTCCTTACTATAAGCAAATCTTAGATACTTCTCTACTTCAGATTTATGTTAAGTGCAGTGTTGAAAATGTATTAAATTAATAATTTTCACATTTGTAGAAATATATCCTAGTTTTCTAGTTTCCATGGTTCTTCCACAAATATTTCTATATTTATATTAAATAATAATTGGTTTCCCAAACATAAAAACTGACAAATGCCCATGATCTTCCTGAAGAGCAAGTAGACAGCATATCTGAAGAGCATTCATTTTTCTTTTAGTGTGTGAAAAAATGCAAATGTATGATCAACGTAAGTTTTATTCCAATTTTATTCTGCACAATAAGATAGAGCATGGTGGTATTATGGGATGACAGCTGCAGAGTTGACTACTGGCAAACTATACTGGATGGCAAATGGTCGCGTCTTTCTGCAATGATCAAAACTGCCACAAGCAATATCCACACACCGGTCTCAACACCTGACAGTTTGACATGTTGATGGAATCAAGGAACAGCTGCTTGAGTTCAGTGACAAATCAAGGTTTTAAGAAGCTCAGGGTGTTTTGTGTCAAGCACAGTCAAATACAAAGAGAGATGAAGGTAATTTTAGGGTGAGGAAAATGGTGAAGGAATAATGATCTGCTGAAAGTACCTACCCGAAGGGCCAGAAGAAAGAGCTGTGATGATGGAGGGATCGCTGAGTACAGCTAAGGGAGAGGATAACATCTGAAGTAAAATTTGGAAGGAAAAACACAAAACTTTCTTTTCCATAAAGAAAAATGTCATTTTCTTTTTCTATCAACTAAATATCAGCAATCTTTTCATTTTTCTTCCCTATGCTCTGAACTTTTGCCATCTTTTAGACATTAAGAGATTTCCTCTGCTCATGCGCCTAATCATTCCATCAGCAGCAAGGCTATACGTTTTACTCACCCCCAGGAAGTAATCCTTAGGACTACAGGGATTATTCTCCTACATCCCTCAAGAGTAGGATTTGGGGTAATAAATCCCCCCACCAATAGAACTTTCCAAGAATAACCAGGTAGAATATCGGGTTAATGAAGTCAGTGTTCAGAAATCAATATGAAAGATAGTGAAAATTAAGTTTCTCTTATCTAACTTTGTAAGAAAATCTGACATGGTTTGGGATACAATCAAGCCATTATGAAGAAGTGAAAATATAATGTTTGATAAAAATAATAAATATAGGGTATTTGGTGAAGTTATGAATGTTTTGTGGGAAAGCAAAGATATCAGAAGAGAATCTTTGAAAACCAGTAACATTGACGGCAGATGGAGTAATACTTAATAGTCCTTACAAAGTGATTCCTAAGAGTATGAGACTTTTGCTTGAATAAGTAGATTATGATGTCTGATTTTTAAGGCCAATCATGAATCCAGGAAAGAGAATTTAAAAGAAAAATAGAAATATAGAGCCACCTTCCTGTGGCATGAGAAGATCAAATACTGAATGAGAATTGGAAAACCTTCCCACCCACTACAATCTCAGGA
Organism: Peromyscus eremicus; assembly: GCF_949786415.1. Classification (NCBI taxonomy): domain Eukaryota; kingdom Metazoa; phylum Chordata; class Mammalia; order Rodentia; family Cricetidae; genus Peromyscus; species Peromyscus eremicus. Next base: position 15,167,073 of record NC_081434.1, on the reverse strand, counting down.
GGAAACAAGGATCTGAAAAACTAGGGTAAAGGGCAAGTCTCTCTGTCCCTGGTGACTCAGATGTAGATGGGCTCATTGGCATCAGTTCTTAGTTTTTGCTATTTTGATGGTGTGATGATAAAGAAGAGAATGAAGCACCCTCAGCTCTGATGGCTTTCTTTCACATGTCTGAGTTGTATGTGACGTTTTAAAGACTCCTAGAGTTGCTGGAGTTATCATCATCCTCTTTAAAACCTTTGTGGGCCTGAAAATACAAAGTATAATGTAGCTATGTTCTTCTTCTCAGCACTCTCAACTGTTACTAGTACTTATTCAGAAAAACAAATATATGTGTGTGTTTTTATAGATGAAAAGTATCACGCTGTAACAGTATCTGTCAATATACTACCTAATAAATGCTTTAGGTGGTATGTAGATCAATAAACTATTTTACATTCTTTGTTGTAGAATGTCACCAGTTAAGTCTATGTCTGAATTTATAAATCCCACGAAGCCAAGTGGTTGACCCTCCAAGAAGCTTAGATTTGTCATCCATCAAAGAGGGTGATAGCTGTAGCTGTAAAACTGGATGAGATCACTTACATATAGTGTAGGGCATTGTAGAAATGTAATAAACAGGATATTTTAGCATTACTTTCTTATTACTCTTTTATTTATGTATGTATTTATTTTTAAATTGTTCTTTTTTTTTTCTTTATTGGTTCTTTGGAAATTTCACATCATGAACCCTTATTCATCTCAGCTTCCAGTCCCTCCATATCTGCCCCTTCCCCCTGCAGTATGCCCCCCCCCAAATTAATCAAAAACAAAACAACCAAAAATAAAAATCAAATCCCACCTTACTCCTCCATCCCTCCCACAGCTCTTCATTCATCCTAATAGCTTCAGGAGCTGTCTTGTGTCATGCAGCACATCTGCCCCATCCAATTGGCCCCACCACAAAGTACTTATGTCAGTGAGTCATTGGTCTGGTTCAAGATCTCCGGTGTCTGGTACACCATCATCACTGGGCTGGACCGTCATCAAAACTCCTCTCAGATATCCTGTTGTGGCCCTGAGGCATGGAGAAGTTTTGCTACTCTTTACTCTTACTCCTTAAAAATAAACAAAAAACCTATATTCATGGTGGGCAGGTGCATTAGAACACATGTTGTAGAGTTTGAAGGAAGACTTTGGAATATAATTGGTCAACAATGACCAAATATATATGATACACTAATATATATACACATATACACATACTCATATGTATATACATATATACATATATATGGAAAAATCTACTGATACTATCATTAACTGATAATTTCAAGACAGATACTTTGCACTTGGTATAGAAAATGTACATTTTTATTGTGTTTTAATTTCTTTTGAGATGATTATATTCTTCTTCACAAAAAGTGGATGAGGAAACAAAATTATAAAAACTTTACCATTCTATTTTTGTTTTTAGTTTTTATTAATTTTTAATTGTTGAGACAGGGTCTTACTCTGTAACACCGACTGGCCTGGTACATGCTATGAAGACTAGGCTAGTCTTCAACTGACAGAGTTTCACTCACCACTTCCTCAAGAGTACTGGGATTAAAGGCACATACCACCACATAAAGCATAAAATTCTTTTTAGAGAGTAGGAAGTGAAACTATTAAAAAAATGATGAATTATTTCTTGATAAAAAGGTATCTTTCGTCTGTGCACACCAACATATATTTCTTTCTTTCCTCATCTAATTTTCCTTTAAATTTTTAAATTTTATTTTAACTGGTGAAGCATAAAAACTAATATAATTAAAGAAATATATATATTGCATATAATGTGTAAATCAAGTTAAATATGCACATTTCCTTGTGCATTCATCACTTTTTTAAGGTGATACCATTCAGAATCCTTTCCAGATTCTTGAAATGTACAACACAGCTTGTTACCTACATTACCCAACTGTACAATACACACCAGAGATTTTTACACTTGTTTGCCTATACCTATTTCTCATCATTCACCTTTATCCAACCTCTTCCTCCTGTACTGCTTAGCTTCTGGAAAACTTCATTCTATGTTCAACTTCTATGAGGGCAACTTTTACAGATTCCCACATATCAGTGAGAATGTATGGTAGTTGTCTTTCTGTGTCTGCCTTTTCTTTATAAATTTGATCAATGAAATATTTTTAGCACAAAGAATGTGGTTTTATGACTGGATTGCATTCCATTATATGTATGTGTCAACTTTTCCTTATCCAGTCATCTGCTGATAGACACTGGTTTCCACTTTCTTAGCTAGTGTGAATACTATTGCCATGAACGTGGAATACATCCTCAATTTAATTTGGTTTAAGTTTTATTTGCTTATATGGTATGTTCATTTTAATTTTTCATGAATTTCCATATTGTATATCAAAATAGTTGCATTATTTTACATTCATAACAGTTGTCAATGGCCCTCTTTTCTCTATGACCTTGTCAATTGGTCCATTTTATTCCTTTTTTATAATAACCATTCTTACTGAAGTATTTTTACTTATTGTGTTTTTATTTGCATCTCCCTGACAATTTGGGATGTTAAATATCATTTGCTTGCCTTCTTTTGAGAAACAGTCAAGTCTATATTCTATTTTATGGCCTAAACCTCACGTGTTGGTTGATCTGACTGGCCTCCTCAGTATATCCACCGATCACAGATATTTTTTTTTTTTCTTTTCGAGACAGGGTTTCTCTGTGTAGCTTTGCGCCTTTCCTGGAACTCGCTTTGGAGACCAGGCTGGCCTCGAACTCACAGAGATCCGCCTGGCTCTGCCTCCCGAGTGCTGGGATTAAAGGCGTGCGCCACCACCGCCCGGCCGATCACAGATATTTTTATATTACTTCCAGGGCTCAAATTCATGTTCTTCCACAAGGCAAGCACTTGAACAACTCATCTCTCTTTTCTTCCTATAGTTCTCAAATCTTTCTTTTTACCAAAAGAAAAAAAGAATGTCTTCAATCATATAGTCTAAGCAATTCCTATTTATCTAGAATTAGAGAAAACATTTGTTTTACCATTACGTGTAGTCAGAAGCTTTTCTGTGTCTCTCCTGCCAGTTCACAATCCTGTGGCTACTTGTAAATGATCAGTTAGAGGCTTAATATTAATTACAAACTGTTTGGTCTATGGTTCAGGCTTCTTGCTAGCTAGCTCTTTCATCTTAAACGAACCAATTTTTATTAATCTATATATTGCCACATGGCCATGATGTTACCAGTCAGCTGGCATCTTGTTCCTCCTTAGGAAACTGGATCAGGTCTGCCTGACTCTGCCCTCTTTTTCCTGTATCTCTCTTGGATTTCCCGCCTGGTTGTTATCCTGCCTTACCATAGACCAAAACAGGTTCTTTACTAACCAATAGTCACAACACATATTCACAGCGTACAGAAAGACCATCTCACAGCAAGTTCATTAAAAATGATACATTGTTAATTTAGGGTGATGATTATGTATAATTGTGAAACTATTGATAGGAGACAGCTACTGTTGGGTATTTTGGTGTGAGGAGATAACCTCAGGGTCTGATGCTCAATTCTCTACTTGCCTTTTCTCAAAACGTGCTTTTCCTCTGCTTTCTGGGTCTTTTATTCTTATTGGTGTTTTTGAAGGTCCTTTTCTATATCTTAAAATTACAACATCACATTTCTTCCAGATGTTTCCACTCACAAATTTTATTCAATCACTTTTACGTAAATTGAGTCACTTTATTCTTAACTTTTCAGAATTAAACAAGATGGTTCCCACTGTATGTGAAACATACTTCTTCAGAAACGGTTTAAACAAAATTCTATTATCTCTGTAAGATGTTCTTTTAATGTTACTTTACTTGAGATAGTTTTGTATTATATTAAAAATCATGCAGCTACATAAAGGAATGAGTGGCATGTGTATTTAGACCCGTTAAAACACCTTTCAATGCTCACAACGATTTTTGTCTTTGCTATTTAGAACCAGCCATAGTATATAGTATTTTAAATCAATCAATCAGTCAGTCAGTAAATCTGAGTACTGTTTCTTGACTGTGTAGCTCCCTGGCATGTTTCCTTTACAGTTTTAAAAACAAACAAGATTTCCTTATACTCCATATCCCCTGGCACATAAAAAATACCTTGTCCTGTTTTAAATAAGTTGAGTAACTCATAAAGAATATAATAGGAAACTTTCTAAAATACCACTTGGCAAGTTTAACTTCTATACCTAAAAATGCCTGTGAACGCTAAAGGAAGAAGAATTCCCATAAAAACAAATCATTTCACCCAAAATTGGCAGCTATTGTCATAGGAATACACATTTGTTGCTGGCATGGTAATCGTTATTAACATAAATGCTGACAATGTAGCAAAGCATTGCCTTGATGACACAGAAAAGACTTGGAATGATTACCAATAAGTGGCACATGAGCCTGAACTGCCAGTGTCTACACTGAGGGCAATTCTCCTTAATAGAAGTCACTTTTGAGAAATACGGCAGATTATAGAACAACTAATTAATATCACAGCTATTCTGGAAGAGTGAGTGTTTCAAAAACACCCAGAGGCATGTACAGTCATCAGCCAAAAATTGATTATTCGCAGGTGGATTCCCAACGTTGCAGTCCCCTATCACAGCAGATTTCCCCACTCAGTTACTTCACACCACCTCAGGCAAGCTCAGTTCCACAGCTTGCATTTCTGCTGCTCAGTCAGGCTCTCTTACTATTTGCAAATTATGCAGGATTGTGGACAGCCTCATCCTTAGCTGAGGTCTAATACACTTCTTCTTGCCTATCATTGCCTTTGTTTTCTCAGCTGGCTCTTCCACGGCTGCAGAGGAGTCCATGCCCCCCAAACACTCCCACTTTGTCCTACAGGAGTAGTCCTCGCTGTTCCCTACAGTGATTTTTGTATAAACCTTAAAATCTTTCTAATGTAGCATTCTCTTTCCAAGCACGGCATCTCAGGACATTTGGAGTCTAACCTGACAGAGACATTTCCTCTTAAAACAAACAGCTTTTAGAAGATGCTTTGGAAAACGCCCAGAGCACAAAAGTGGCAAAACAGAAAACCAGAAAGTCTGCCCAGCACCCCATATAGAACATAATATTTATATAAGCACAATATACTACAATTACCATGATTACAATCAAATATCAGACAGCCTTTCAAACAACTGCTGTATTTAATGCCCATATAAACTAAAACCTATGAACATCTATGTCATAGCCCTTATATTTCCAAGGGCTAAAAAGGTATCTAGGGAAGACAAAGTTACCAAAAGAACTATTATTTGAGGCAGAATATTCATGTAGAAAGTGATGCTTATAGCTCATTGACAAGACCAATTTAAACCAATAGAAAAAAGTTCAAAAGGGCATTAGTAGTCATCAAAATACTTGAAGTGACAAACACATTCCAGAAGAATTGCTCCAAATTGTTTCCTATAATTTATTGAGTTGAATTAGGTGAAATTTGATTCTCTAATTTAAAGGGAAAAAATGAAAAGCTCTTTTGAAAATAGCACCATGGATTTATTTTTTTTTTGATACAGTTAAGTTTCTTCTTATTTCAACACCAATGAAGCCTCTATCCCCTTTCTTTCAGATTTTTCTTCTATATTTCCTCCTTTTAATAATCAACTTTTAATGGAAAGACAACTCCATGCAATTGCCATGAAGATAAAATATTCCCCATAGTCAAATTAAGTTTGTCAAAAATAAATAAATAAATAAAGTCATGATTAGGAATGTGATACTTTTTGTACTGACCTGAGGGGTGAAATCTAAGCTTTTCCTTTAGGTTAGAGTTGTCAAGATGCAGATACTGAGGTGTCTTTGTTAAACCTGTTTATTAAGTAAATTCTGTTAATAATCTGAAATGCAAGACAGTGAAAAATCTGAAATAGTATAGCAGATCTTTCTTTATATCCCTAGCTCTCCAATATCAACATGGAGACTTTTTATTAATTATGAAATCTTGGGCTTAGCTTAGGCTTGTTCTCAACTAACTCTTAAAACTTAAATTAACCTGTTTATGTAAATCTACGTTTTGCCAGGTGGTGCTTTACCTCTCATCCATAATATGTCTGACTTCCTCCATGTCTGGCTGGTGGATCTCCTGCTGTCCCAAAACAAAAAGACAGCCAGACTCAAAGTCCTTCCTCACTACTTTCTGTGTGTTTCTCTATCCATTTCCTGGAATCCCTCTAACTCTCCATAGCTACTTCCTGTCAACTAACTGCTGGCTCTGTCTCTTGACCCAAAGTTGATTATATTTAATTAATGCAATCTCAGCATTCACAGTGTCCAAACGTCTCACAACAAAATAGAAGAAACAAGGGTACGATATGAGCAAACCAACAAACAATAGACAGAAGATGATTCTTCAACGTTTTATGTATGGGAACTTAGTGTAAAGCAAGTAAAATAAAGTTGGGAAAGTAGACACATTGGTTACAAAGGATCTCATGTATGATAACTGTCTTACTTAGGGTTTCTATTGCCGTGAAGAGACCATGACCACAACAAGTCTTATAAAGGAAAACATTTAATTAAGATGGTAGCTTACAGTTTCAGAATTTTAGTCCATTATCACAATGGTGGGACATGGTGGCAGGCAGGCAGACATGGTGCTGGAGCTGAGAGTCCTACATCTTGATCAACAGGCAAAAAGAAATGTCTGAGATACTGGGCATGGCTTGAGCATATATGAGACCTCAATGCCTTCCTCCACAGTGACACACTTCCTCCAACAAGACCATACAAACTCCCACAAGGCCATACTTCCTCAAAATGCCAATCCTTTTGGGGGCCATTTTCTTTCAAACCACCATTTATTTTCTTTCCACTCTCTGGCCACCAAAAGCTTGTCGCCATATCACAATGCAAAACTGGATTCAATCCAACTTCAAAACAGTCTGTAACAATCCCAAAGTTATTTAAAAGTCTAAAATCTGAAGTCTCTTTTGAGACTTTCATGCAATCTCTTGACTGTAATCCCCAGAAAAATTAAAATAAAAAAGCAGATCACACACTTCCAACACATAATGACACAGGATACACATTACCATTCTAAAACATAGGTAATAAAGCATAATGAAGAAATACTGGATCAAAACAAGACGCAAACCAGCTGGTCAGACTCCAAACTCTATCTCCATGTCTGATGTTAAAGCACTCTTCAGCTCCCCAACTCCTTTCAGCTCTGTTGACTGCAACACACTTTCTTCTCCTGTGCTGGTTCCATTCCCTGTTAGCTGCTCTCCTCAGCAGCTGTCCTAAGGCTCTGGCATCTCCAACATCTTGGGGGCTCCAAGTGAATCAAGGCTTCAACTCCACAGTTTCACACAATGGCCTCTCTAGGCCACCATTGAGGGACACCCCTGACATGTGCCTGGCTTCAATGGCTTTCCTTAGTCACAGAGACTAATCTATAGCAGCTTTCTTCTATTCTGAACTCTAAAGCCAGAACCCTGAGGTTCTGCCAAGTTCTGGCAAGTTCTGCTGCTTGCTGTGGCTAGAACATTTCCCGACCCCCCCCCCTTTCAATTACATCTTTACCAGCATTCTGTTTTTGATTGGTTTCCTTCAATGCCTAAGCTTTGCTGTTCTGGAGTTTATTCTGTAGACCAGGCTGGCCTCAAACTCAAAGACTGCCAGCCTCTGCCTTCCCAAGGCTGGGATTAAAGGTGTGCATCACCATGCCCAGCTCTAAGCTTTTCTTTAATTCCTTTTCACAATTTGGAAGCTTATCTGGGTGAGATCTTGCCCTGAGATCACCACTGCTTTTATTTCATCTCTTAATCTGTTTATCTCATCGAACACAGGACATAGGTCTGCTCCACTTCCTGGTACTCTTTTTCTCCTCAAATTTCACATCTTGTAATTTACCCTGTTCAGCTTGCCCCTTTTAATTATAATTACCTTCATTAGAATTACCACTATTAACCACATGACAGAGTCAGTAATAGGCTATTTTGAGATGTCCTCTGGCAATAGAATTAATTTCAAACTCTTCACTTAGGCTCAGACAGACTCTTGGACAAAGGCAAAAGGCAGATACATTCTTCACCAAAATATCACTAGAATGGTTTTTGGCCACATATTAATATTCTTCTCCTCTGAAGCCTCTGGCATTTCATCAAATCACATTAAGCACCACTGTCTTCCATGCTCCTACTAGTATGGCCCATTATGTAGCACTTAAGGTGTTCCAATGCTTTGCTAATTCATAATCCAAAGATCCATATTTCTTCAAATAAAAACATGGACAGGCCTATCACAGAAATAACCTAGTCACTGATGCAAACTATTGTCTTAGTTAGGGTTTCTATTGCTGTGAAGAGACATGATGACCATGGTAACTCTTATAAAGGAAAACATTTAACTGAAATGGTAGCTTACAGTTTCAGAGGTTTAGTCCACTATACTCATGATGGGACATGGTGGTGTACAGACAGATACACCTATATTAGCAGGCAATATGAAGTGAACTGAGAAACTAGGTATGGCATGGCTTGAACATATATAAGACCTCATAGCCCATCTCAAAGTGACATAATTCCTCCAAAAAAGGCCATACCTACTTGAACAAAGCCACACCTTCTGTCTTAGTTGAAGTTTTTATAATTAAGAGAGACATAACTAAGAGGATTTTATAAATAAAGAGACACCCTGATCACAGCAACTCTTACAAAGTAAAACATTTAACGGGGGTGGCTTGCTTAAAGTTTTAGAGGTTCAGTCCATTATTATCATGATGGGGAGCTTGGCGGCATGCAGGCAGGCCTGGTGCTGAAGTAGTAGGTGAGACCTCTACATCTTGCAGGCAACAGAAAGTCAACTGACACACTGGGCAGTATCCTGAGCATAGAAAACCTCAAAGTCTTCCTATGGGAGCCCACAAAGGTCTCCTAGTGAGATCTGAGATTGGTTTACATAGCAGGGCTGCATTAGGGGATGGCTTGACCATGTGCAATGTCACCAGGTATTTGGGATGGTCTACACTTGCTGTGCTGGGGGAGGTCTTTTGCTCTACCCCTTGGCATTCCTTTATAAAGCCCTTTAGTAGAGACAGAAGGGGCTGGTGGGTTTGGAAAACCCAGGCCCTCCCAAGGCTGTCCTGTGTTCTCTCTCTCTCTCTCTCTCTCTCTCTCTCTCTCTCTCTCTCTCTCCTTCTATCTACAAATTCCTCATTTCTCCATGCTCAAGTGTACCCTGAGGGAATAAGAGGGAGCTGGTCTCCCTCACCTTCCCCCGAATGACATACTTCCTCCAATAAGGCTATACCAACTGCAACAAAGCCACACTTCCTAATAGTGTCACTCTCTATGAGATTATCAGGACAAATTACATTCAAACTACCACATTCTGCTCTATGGCTCCCATAAGCTTATAACATTATTTTATGCAAGATTCATTTAATACAACTTCATTTAGTCCAGAATGCATTTTTCCTCATTACCTGATAGTTCAATGTATGCATTATAAATGGTTAGATTGTTTTTGTATCCCATGATGCAATATATACATTTCTTGTGTTACTTGACTCTCAAATTTCTATGAGTTTTGGTGTCACTTACACCCACGCAGGAAGTAATCCATAGAAGCCAGAAACTATAAAGGTTCATAAACAATACTTGAAAAGGAGAGGTATTCCTTCTGTCATAATTCCATGAGGAACTGGTCAAAATAAAGAAAAATAAAGGAAAGGAAAAAAAATAAAGAAAAGAGAAAAAAGAATTATGGGAATATACAATACTATGTTTGGTTCTTTTTCTGTTCAATTCTTCATTATTATGTTGTTTTACATCATTAAAGTTTGTTGTCTTACGTATAATAGGCAAATACAAATGTTCAGATTCTCCAATATTAATTTTAGCAAAGAGAGAAAAGAGACTTCATGAGAAAGTAGCAGAGAGACAGAAAACAATGCAGAATATCCTAATTTGCAGTACATGTGATAGTTAATCTTGATCATAAATTCATATGATTTAGAAATAATTTATGCCATTTCTATGAAGGAGTCTCTGTGTTGAGTTAATTCCCTTGAGAAGATCCATGTTAATTGCGGGTAGCCATATTCCATGGGATTGGGTTCATGAATGAAAAGGTGAGAAAGAAATGAGAATCACAGCTGAGGAGCCCCCAACTGGATCAGGCCCTCTGGATAAGTGAGACAGTAGATTAGCTTGATCTGTTTGGGAGGCATCCAGGCAGTGGGACCGGGACCTGTCCTCAGTGCATGAACTGGCTGTTTGAAACCTGGAGCTTATACAGGGACACTTGGCTCAGCCTGGGAGGAGGGGACTAGACCTGCCTGGACTGAATCTACCAGGTTGAACTCAATCCCCAGGGGAGTCTTTGCCCTGGAGGAGATGGGAATGAGGGATGGGATGGGGGGAAGGCGGGGGGTGGGGTTGGCCGGGAGGGAATCTGTGGCTGATATGTAAAATTAAATTAAATTATAAAATAAAAAAGAAAGAAATGAGCATCAACATGCTCCCCTCTCTCTCTCTCTCTCTCTCTCTCTCTCTCTCTCTCTCTCTCTCTCTCTCTCTCTCTCTGTGTGTGTGTGTGTGTGTGTGTGTGTGTGTGTGTGTGTGTGTATGTGTGTGTTACTTGACTACAGGTACAATGTAGCCAACTCCATTGACCTCCTACCATCAAGAATTTTCTGTTGTGATGGACTATATCTTCCAATTGAAACAAAATAAAACCTTACTTCCTTAAATTGCTTTGTCATGTATCTCTTATCAATAAGAAAATTAGCTGATATTTTATATGAAAGGAGAGAGATAGATAAAATACTACAACATGAGAATTATCGTAGTCAAAAAGATATTAGGCTTGAAAAAGAAACTCTTTAAGGATTTTGGTTCCTTAGTGGCCTAACTAATAGGAAGCATTTTAGTAGAAGTGTATGGGTACAAGCCAACTTAAAATGGATCAAATAGAGTAAACAGACAATAGAATGAAAACCTTATGAAATGTTTCACTGTACAGCGTGAGAAGGAAATAGAGTGGCTTCAAAGGTTTTTTGTTAAACAATATTTATAGATTTATGCCATGTGTTGTGGGATGCTGTTGTTGGATTTGTTATAAGTTTATTGTAGTTTATGATTTTGAGCTGTTTAGTAGGAAAATCCAGAGGAAAAGTCTTAACAAGTAGAAGAATGAGCATCAGTGATGAAGTTTGGTTTCTGCAGAAGTGAGATGGAACAAAGACAATGTGTATTGGTTACTCTTCAGTGTGTCAAGATACATTTCAATTAGAAAATTATAAGAAGGATTCATTTGGCTCAGATTTGAGATTGTACAGTAGGTTATGTCAGGGAAAGCATAACAGGGTTTATGTTTGTGGAAACTTTTACTTCTTGATGGACTAGGAAGCAGAGAATGGACAGAAAGCAGACTTGAGTTATAATGATTTAAGTCCCCTTCTAAGTGATCCTCTAGGGGACATGACCTTCTAAATATTCCACAGGTTTTCCCAACTAGCTAAGGACCAACTGTTAAAATATATGAGCATGTGATCTATCCAAACCATAATATCCCACCTCTGGTCCCCTTAAGTTCCTGCAATCTCATAATGAAAAATACATATCGTCCTATGTCAAGCATCACCACAGCCTTAAACAGTTTCAATACAGTTAAAAGGCCCAAAGACTCTTCTGCCCTTTGGGGCCATTTCTTATTTATGAGATGCTGTTTTAAAAAAAAATTCACCTACTTCTAATATACAATGGCACAGAGTAAACATCTTTGTTTGCAAAGGGAAGAATGGAACATGGAAAGAAAGGTATGAGCAAAGGAAGACCTATGCCCAGCAGGTCAAACATCAAACCCTGCAGCTCAGTGTCTGAAATCTAGTGCTCTTGGTGAATCCCTAGAGCTCTCACAGTATAGGGTAGCTTCACAGCTCATATGCTGCATGCACCAACTGTGACTTCTCTTTTAAGCTAGCTCCAATTAGTGCCAGTAGCTTTACCTGGCAAGTGCCCCAGATTTGGTCTGTTTCCAATATCCTGGGATATCATTTCACTTTAGGCTATACCATCACAGCTTCACAACAAGTAGCCAGCATAAGATCTCTATGCAAGGAAGCCTCCTCTACTACACATTGCACAGCCTTGGGATATCGAAGTACTCTATGCAAGCCTCATAATGCCCACACTCACTCATGCCTCAAAGACAACATGAGCTTCTGATATCAGCTTGAAATGTAGCCTGGTCTCTTTGGACCCTAGCTACAGCTCCCACTATGTGCCTTAATTGTTGAACTCAAGAAAATACTTCTATAGGCATTCTTCTATCAGAAGAATATTTGAAAGCATCATTTTTTTTCTCTCTTCATTGAAAGGAATTAACTTTTTTTATGTTTTTGAGATTTCTAGTGGGATGTTTTTAGGGTCACTTATGCATGCTACTATGTTATCTTCAAATAAAGATGCTTTGACCTCTTCTTTTCCAACTGTGACAATCAATGCTAATATATAATGACTTATGCTGTCATTAATGCCCTCAATAAACATTTTCACGAAGTATTAAAAGCATCCATACTGAAGGTAGACAGGTGTGTTCCCCAACAATGGGAGTTGAGCCAGACAGGCTAGTGACAACTGAGAAAACCACACATGTTTAAAGAATTGTCTTGAGCTACACAACTGCCTCACTTATTCAGAGGGCGAAATCGAGTCCCATGAAGGCTCCACAGCTGTTGGTCTAAAGTTCATGGGTTCCTACTAGTTTGGTTTGGTTGTCTCTGTAGGTTCCCCCTTTTCCCTTGCTCATAGAATCCTTCTCCTCTCTCTTCAACTGGACTCCTAGAGCTTGGCCTGGTGCTTGGCTATGGATATTTGCATCTGCTTCCATCAGTTACTGGATGAAGGTTCTATGATGACAGTTAGGGTATTCACTAATCTGATTACTGGGGTAAGTCAGTTCAGGCACCCTCTCCACTATTGTCAGGGTCATCCTTGTAGATTCCTGGGAACTTCCCTAGCACTCGGCTTCTCCCCATCCCCATGATGTCTCCCTCCATCTCGGCATCTCTTTCAATGCTCTCCCACTCTGTCTCTGTTCCAGCTCAACCATCCTGCTCCCTTATGTTCTTATCCCCCATCCTCCATTCTCTACTACCCCACCTCACCCTCAGTTTACTCATGGAGTTTTCATCTATTTGCCCTTCCCAGGGCAATCCATGTGTCCCTCTTAGGGTTCTCCTTTTTACCTAGCTTCTCTGGAGCTGTGGGTTGTAGTCTGGTTATCCTTTGCTCTAAATCTAGTATTCACTTATGAGTAAGTACATACTATTTTTGTCCTTCTGAGTCTGGGTTGCCTAACTCAGGATGATATTTTCTAGTTCCATCAATTTTCCTGCAAATTTCATGATGTCATTGTTATTTACTGCTGAGTAGTACTCCATTGTATATATGTACCACATTTTCTTTATTCTGCATAAGTGAGACAGTTGTGTAGCTTGATCTACTAAAGGGACCCCCTGGCAGTAGGATCAGGATCCATCCCTGGTGCATGAGCTGGCTTTTTGAAGCCCATTACCTACCAGAGGGACACCTTGCACAGCTCTGATGCAGGGGGAGAAACTTGGACCTGCCTCAACTAAATGTACCAGGCTTTGCTGACTCTCCATGGGAGACCTTTCAGGTTATAGCTAAGTGGAAAATTGAAGAGAGAGACAGGAAGAAGAAAGGCAGAGAGGAGAGATGCCAGCCTGCCCCCCAAGGAACAGCATGCCAGCAGACCAGTAAGCCACAGAACACATGGCAAAATATAGATTAATAGAAATGGGATAATTTAAGATAAAAGAGCTAGCTAGCAAGAGGCCTGCATAGACTATTAAGTTGGTAAGTAATGTAAGCCTCTGTGTGTTTTTTCGGGACTAAGCATCTTCGGGACTGAGTGGGAGAGATTTTTCCCTACCACTGGCCAGGTAAGCCACAGGAAAACATCTAACTGAACAGGAGATTGTAGCTAAGAAGTAAACTGACTGAATGAGTGTTTTTTAAACAAAAGAACCTTGAAGTGATTTTGGTAGAAAGGTCAGGAGGCAGCCAATGTAAGGTAGGTGTTGACAAAATCATAACAGGTGAGATAAAACTTCATTTTATAAATGGGGATGCTGAAATTATCCAGGATAAGCCATGAGCCATGCCAGGGTATTTAACTGACAAAGCAACAGCTTGAAATTGGGCTTTTGTAAGACCTGTTTATAAGAGAGGTTTTGAACCAGCTTCTGAAAAAGGGTCTGAATACATAGGACCAAATAAAAATGCAACTTCCTTATCTTTAAAGATGAGTTACCTGTGCGGTGGTAGCATATGCCTTTAATCCTAGCACTCGGGAGGCAGAGGCAGGCGATCTCTGTGAGTTCGAGGCCAGCCTGGACTACAGAGTGAGTTCCAGGAAAGGCACAAAGCTACACAGAGAAACCCTGTCTTGAAAAAACAAAACAAAACAAAACAAAACAAAACAAAAAAGGTGAGTTAGACAGGACTCTGGATTCACTAAGTCTCTTATCATATAGATCTTGTTGTAAAATAACTAAGCCTGATTTGCATGTTCGTAGATTGTCAACAGCCACTCTATTGATAAAAACAAAAACAAAAACAAAACTTCTCCTTTGCAAGGAAAAAAAAAAAAAAGAAAGAAATTGTGTGCTATGACCAGAACATTTTTAGACTAAGGACACATTTCATTTCCTACTTAAAGATCACCATATGGAAACTAGTTTTGGTAATCCTAGTTTTTGGGAGCATCAGGAAGGAATATCACAAGTTCCAGCCCAAGCTCGGCTGCATAGCAAGGAAAAGCAATCACATAACATGAAATTCTTGGAAATCTTACACAATTTAAATTTACTGACAAACTTATTTAAACATGGAAACCATTTTCATATTACAATTCTAGAAATAACTTACTAAGCAGAATAATACTAAGATCTATAATTTGTTTAATATCCATTATAGAATACCAAGTATTTTACACACACTGTTTTACCATGTCAGCACAATAAATCACAAAGGAAATAGAATCAATCTTATTTAACAGAGGAAGAAACAAAAGCCTGAAAAAAAATCATTTAACTAAAATTTTATGTAGCCAGGTATTTTAGTTACATATCTATGGCTATGAGAAGACGTCATGACCAGAAACAATTTATAAAGGAAGGAGTTTGTCTGTGGCTTAAATTTCCAGAGGAATAGGATTCCATCATGCAGGGAAGGAATAGTAGCAAGTGACAGGCATGGTGAAGGCATCAGGAAGTTGAAAGAATACGTCTTCAACTGCGAACACAAAACAGAGAGAGCGCAAACTGGAAACAGGGCGAGGCTAAAAACCGCCACATTCTCCCCACATTGGCATAATCCATCCAGCAAAGCCTCTTCAAACAGCGTCACCGACTCAGAACCAACTGTTCAAGTACCTGAGCCTACGAAGGACATTCTCATTCAAATCACCATACTAGGATCGAACTCATAGTAAACTGATTTCAAGGCTTGTTTATGTATGTAATCACTTACTCTGCTATGCTAGAAGACCTGTATAATTTGTGGGAAACTCAAACATTTTGAAAGCATATACCGGAAAATTTCTCAGTCCTGCCCGGCCCCACAGTCCCACAGCCACTTATAAAATAATCACTCAGAGGCTTATATGAATTACAAACTGTATGGTCTATGGCTTCAGCTTCTTGACAGCTAGCTCTTTCATCTTAAATTAACCCATTCCTATTAATCTATATGTTGCCACGTGGCTGTGATGTTACCAGTTTGCTGGCACCTTGTTGCTCCTCTGGCAGTGGCTGGCATTCCTCTCGGCTCCACCCACTTCTCTCTGTATCTCTGCTTGCGTTTCCTGCTTGGCTGTAAGCTATCTTGCCATAGGCCAAAACAGCTTTATTTGTAATCCAATGGGAGCCACACATGTTCACAGCGTACAGAAAGACATCCCACAGCAAAAGCATGTTCCCCTGTTCAAAAGTATTGACAATATCAGAAGAGCAACCATAGATCATTAAAATGGGTATGAACGCCTTTGTGAGCATGGAATTTTATTCTACATAACAGATGGCAGAAGCTTCTACTAGAGCTAGCCCTATGAGCAATGTCTCCATGCACGAAAAGGTCACGGTAAAAATAAGTTGCAATGAATGTGATGATGGTTCATGCCCATAACCCCAGCCTACAGGTGAATTGTCAGAAATCGGAGGTAAGCTTAAGAAATAGGATGCAATTTGGGGATACGATTACAATTTTAGCTGTTGAAAGTTGCAATTTAAAGACGTAAACTAATTACTGTGAAGATTAAAGCCTGCCACTGAATAAACATTTATTATGTAAAATAGATGGCACAGGTTAAAAGTCACAATCAGACAAAATTCAGAACCATTTTAAATTGACATTTACTTACTGACATTTTTTTAACTTAGACATAAATATTAGGGAACTTACATAGCACTTTAATTATTACTACATTATAAACTACAGTTTTTACTACAGTAGTCCTTGAGTCAGGCCCCTTATGGAGAATAAGCCTCGCACTAGGGAGTTATTTAATGCTTCCCACTAAATCAGCTTGATTGGGAATGAAGAGAAGAGAGGTTTTAAGAATGATGGACAGATAGTATAAGATGTTAACTTTGGAGATCTCATGAATAGCTCTAACTGGAACACAATGCAATGGCAGTAAGGAGTGCATTCTTTTCCAGAGCACTATGACATATTAGCTATTTTGTTCATATATATATATGTGTGTGTGTGTGTGTATGTATATGGGTATATATATATATATATATATGGGCATAAAAACAGATTCTAAGTTGTGACAATAAAAATCAGATTAAGTGACCCTACAAAAGGCCAATGTGATGGGTTTTTTGCACTAATCACTGCCCCAAGTTGGGCAATTACAAGCCACCTGTCTTGAGCAAAAGCTGGAACTCAGAATTAGGAAGGTAGGATAATAAAACTTTGACAACCAAGGCTGGAGTGGAATGAAGAAAAGTTTGAAATTACAAAAGCAGTGAATAGTTGGTCAAAGTGAGCAGGTTAGAAACACCTGAGGAAAGTGGTGTACGATTTTTGGATCACTGTCAACCGCCTCAAAAGCATAGAGTAAAACCAAGCTGGAATGCCTAAAGATAATGATGAAAGCCACCAGACTGCAGAAATACAAAATAAAAGAGAGAAATAAGAAATCATTATGATAACTTAAGGAGCCAGGATTTCAAACAGCCAAATGTAAAAAAGGAAGAAGACTCAAATAAAAAGTCTAACATAACAAAGACATGATGGGCCGGGCGGTGGTGACGCTCACCTTTAATCCCAGCACTCAGGAGGCAGAGGTAGGAGTTAGAGGCCAGCCTGGGCTACAGAGTGAGTTCCAGGAAAGGCACAAAGCTACATACACAGAAAAACCCTGTCTCGAAAAATACCCCCAAAAAAAGACATGATGGAAAGCATGGAGGTGTGGAAACAGAAGAAACACAAGAAACCGTAAAGGTTTTTGAGTGAAGGTAAGGGATCATTTTTTTTCCTACTTATAGCAGAGGTGATGATCATAGCACCCTAGGGCAAATTTCAGCAAATTAACTTGAAGAAATAGAGGTTGGAGAAAAGGCATCATGTGGAGATCCTGATTTGAAAATCATTGGCACAGCAGTGACAGAGTCGATGCAAATTGATGACACAAATACAGAAAGAGAAGGTGGTGTTGGATAAAAACAGCATATCCTCTACATGAAGGTGAAAATGAGAGCAATTGTGAAATTTTCCATGGGAGTCGGAGCATAAAAATGTATTGCTTCAGACTTCATTTTTTATCAGTCACACGTTAATCTCCCAATAGCCCACCATTAAGACACCAGTGGATTAAAATGTTCCTGTTAAGTACCAGAGTGCCTATAACTTAAACACTTTATTCATATGATCATACAAATTTATAAACAGATCAAGTGGCTTAATTGTTTTCTCTGTAACTGTGACAAAATTTGGAGCCCTCTCTATATGTGAAAAGTCAAGTGATAAGGTGGTTTTCCTTTGTTCAGTACAAAAATTCTTGTTTCTCTTTGTATTTTCTCTCACCCAGTTACATCCATGGTATTTGGTGAAATATGGCTGTAAGGAAAACATTAATTGTATTATGACTCAATTCAGTTTTCTTTGTGATTCTCTGGCGAGTCTTCTGAAGAGCTCAGCAATACTGTGCATATCAGTGTTATATTTATTGCCTGTCTTGTGTGCTCCATTTGTATCTCTGCAATCATAGCTCAAATGTTAATAGAGATCTCTGTATTTTAATGGGATGGTCTGATCTAAAAACTCAGTATCAACTCAATTATATATTCCAGAAAACTATTTACAACTTTAACTCTAATGCAAATTAGAAAATCTAATTTAAAACCTGCGAGTTACTCAACAGCAACCAGAATTTCCTAAATAGAAGATGACTTTTTGTCTAATAGATATGAATTACCCATCATTTCAAATTTATGCTAATTCTAATAACAGTGTTATACCATTAAAATGAACTTGGAACTTATGAACATTATCATCAGAGAAATCAAGAAAATTGGTTGTTAACTTCTTACACAGTTGAAATGCCTTTTATTATTGTCATATTTTTTTTCCAGCCAAAAAATATCATCTATATTCTGGCAGTGAGCTACTTAAACGGTTTTGAACAAAAATTCAACCAATGAAGAAAAAAATATTTCTATATGACCATGTTTAATCAGTCCCCATTCTAGAAGTATTCATAATAGCAGAAAATCACATTGAAAATATTATAGAGGTGTGTTCATTCTCATTACAAGAATCTCTTTTCTAACAAGCAAGAAAATTTGCATGTTAGAGAGACTGAGAAAGAGTATTTTTAACATTGAGAGTATCTAGTAAATGTGAAAAGAAATTAATATGGTACATTACTGAAAGGCCTTCATATGTTAGCAATAATGAATTTACCTTGTGGTTCAGTTCTTTGCCCTGACTGATACTTTTGCTTCTGTGACCTTTTGAACACACATGCACAGATGTTATACCCTTTCTCTCTGACTTCATTCTGTGAAGCAACTGAGAACAAGGCCAGACTCCACCAGCTTAATAACTTTAATTTCTGTTGGACATTGCATGCATGTCCCAGGTTTCTTTCCATATGATTAGTAGTAGTGCTGTGATGATGTTTTCTATGTTGCTTGTGCAGCTAGTAAGAATGAGAGGATAGAATAGGACAGAAGTATAAATACTGGAGCTGAAAACAAAGGGAAGCAAAAGAACTTCAATCTTTATTACGAGAAACTGGAGTATAATTTCTTTTTCCAAAGTGTATTCTGAAAGCATCCTCTGTGTGTCTATCTTTGTGTGCATGATGTTGGTGGTATTTCCCCTTTCCCCTTTTATTTTCCTACCCCAATGAACTGAAAGAAACTGTCCTTTTTTCCTGCAAGAAGAGGCATAAACAAAAATACAAGGTCCAAATAAAATATTTTAGTAGTCTAACTTATTGGCCAAACTTTATATAGAAAGTAAATAGAAAAATACTTTACGCAGTCATCAAAAAAACTACAAAGGGAAACCTCTTTTAAAGAAAATATCATTACCAAGTACAAATCAGAATAGGAAGTAATAGTCCTTTTAAACAAACACATCATCAAGAATTTAAATCCATCATGTAATTAAAGATTAAAGTTTTTCCATTCTGAAAAGTCATCGGAAAGAATATTCAGACAAAACAAACAAACAAAAACCCAGAAAAATACAGAATCTTGCGAGACCACATAAATGGAAGATGATGTGTATTCTTGGGTAAAGAGATTCCAAGAAGATAATAACTTGCTAGCTTTCCAATGGAACTCCAGCATCAAGAAAGAAGGCAACTCTGGAACCAGCTGCAGATGAATTCCCAGAAGTAAGACCTTCCAAGGGCAAAATCACCCACAGGCACAGTGGTTCCTAAGAAATTGCAAAGGAAAATAGAGACTACATGCCCAACCCAGAGAGGTTCTCCAGGAATAACTGATGATCCTGGAGAAGTTTATTTTATTCTTGATCTAATTCTTGGCAAGAGATGCCCTAAGCACCAAGAATGACACCACATGATCTCTAATCTGCCACAGACATAAGCTTTGTAGATAATCTACATTTGTGGGACATTGTGAGTGCATGTGCAAACTCCTTATCAAATTTTCAATGGTTATGAATCTCTCACTACTCTTAAGTTACTTCTTACTGTGGTCTCTAATTGTACAATGCTAACATGACTACACCAGGATATGGAATTTTAAAAATATATATTCTTTCAGAAGTATATAGATAGTTAACAAAATCATAAAACCTTAGATTCATCAAATGTCTTAAGTATCATTTATTTAATTTCTAGAGAAGCAAGTTAAAACCAAAGGACAGAAGAGATGCTCCCTCTTTCGCATGACTCAGAGCTTTAGAATAAGCTGGTGTTTCATTCATGTTATGTTTTAAGTTTAAAATATTGACCTTAATACATTTCTAATATTTTAATGAAATACACAGATATTAAAGGATAGCTCACTCAAGACAACCAATGCCATTTCCAGTAAATGGCAAACCAAACAAAATCATCTCTTTAAAGAACATCTACGGGCAGAAGCATACTTATCTGCTGCTAATAGCATACACCATTTTAAGGACACAGCCATGATTGTTCAGCTACCCACCATAGAGCCGCACATAAATGCACAGCAGATGGTTTTCTAAACAAACACATTTCCCACTGTATCTTCAGCATCAAGTTAGGTACAGATTGTTTGTTTTCGCTCTGGCACAGCATCGGTGAACTCACCATTAGCACATCTTTATTAAACTCACTTTTAATAATAGACCCACTGAATCTTCAGAGTGTAATGTCAGAAGCAAGAAATGCTGCTTTAAGAAAAGCATTAGTAAGCCAATTATTTTTCTTGACTTTGTCAAAATTGAAATATATACTGTTTTGACTAATGCAGCAATTAATTTGTTCAAATGGTAATCAAGATACACAGGCATGTGTGCACCATGCTAATGTTTCTCTTCACTGATCCTGACCAAGGAAAGTACTAGCCCCATGAAAAAGAGTGAACAGAACAGAGTTCCCCACAGACTTGCTGTGTTGTTTTGCTGACTGGAGAGTCAGTAACTCTTAAATTATACAGGAAATCAACATCCTACCCTCCAGACTAACCCACAGCATTTATAAACTAAATTCCAGTTTGTTTATTTCATGTTTGTCTGCTAATATTACTAGGCTATATATCTTTCAAAAAACTTTAAAGGGCGTTTTAAATTAAAAAAAAAAACAAAAAACAGAAGATTCAGCATTTCTCATTTGTGGTGATATTAGGGAATGTGGTACAGACTGGCTGAAAACAGGTAAATAAGCAGGAGGTCTATCCAGGGGCTTCATTTTAAACTTTGAGAGAAAGCAAAACACATAGTATACCACCTGTCCTGCAGACACATGAAGAAATAGTATAGGGAGGGAATACATATGAAAAGTAGCACATAAATTTACTTTATAATACTATAAAGTTTTATATAGTAAAAGATATAACATTAAGATTTTAAAGTAGAGAAATACTTCAACACAATTGTAAGTATACTGACAGATTTCTTAATTCTCAGATAATTTCAGTACAAATGTTACAATGTTTATAACTCATAATTTCATTCACTGCAATATGTTTATTGACAACTTATTGTGCTAAATACTATGTTGGGGTAGAACGTGCTAATTTACAGACTTAAGAAATAAACTCATACGATAATTTAGTTTTTAAGTTAATGATGAAAGGAACTTAATATTTTTAATAAATTTAAACCCATTCCAGTTTGAAGTATATATTTACATTTCACATATTTATATTTAAAAGAGAGCTAAGTGGTACTTTCCCCTAAAATGTTTTCTGATAATATTGACTTTTAATAGTTATAATTTTCAAATGTTGAGTTCAATGATTTTAGAAAATTTTTATTTTTAGTTATTGCATAAAAGTAGACATCTTTTCTCATTCAACAAAATTTTCCCTTCAGATATCAATGGCCCTTGGAAGCCCCAGTTCTAATTCTTATCTTTAGTTTCTACATCTGGAGCACAATTAAGTGGAATTGGAAAGCATAGTGTTATTCTGTGAAGTTTATTTTACTTAGTGAAATAGCCTCAGAATTTACATGTTATACAATCTAAAATCCCTTCTTTAATATGGGTAAGTCTGCTATGCATCTATACCACAGTTTATTTAACTATACTCTGTTCAGGGTCACAGTTAATTTTTACTTTCTGATGCTATAAAAGAGGGTTCCCTTGAATATGAGCTCAGCAATCTAAATGTGACTCCTGTTCCCTCCTGTTCCCTCCTGTCCCCCGATGTGATGACATTAGGAGGACCATCAGGAGCTGCTTAGGTCATGAGGATGAGGATGAAGCCTTTGTGACTAACTGCCCCTTTTAAAGGGAGGAAAGTGATGTTGTGCCCTTTCTGCCAAATGAGAGTAAGAAAGGATGCAGTGCATATGGAACAGAAAGGTGCTTCTCCAGACACTACATCATCTGATGTGTTGATATTTGACTTCCTTAGCCTCAAGGGCTCTGAGGGAAAAAAAATCCTCTCATTTATGACTTACCTGGCTTACGAAGTTTTGTTACAAGTAGAATGTGGACTAAGATGACCAGTGTAAAGATTCCTGTAGAGAACATAAATTAAATTATTTGTGCTGTCTATACTTAAATGGAACTATTGAATCACTTGGAAATTTTATCATTTAAATAATCACTATAATCTCTCCACAGAGACTATATCTTTTTATATTCTTACCACATGAGTTAAAATATCTCCAAATGCCCAACAATTGCTATTTTGAGGTGGTGTTTTTTTTTCTGTCTGTCTGTCTGTCTGTTTGATGGCTAATTCATTTGTTCCTGGTTTATAAGATGGCATTTCACAATGGAGTTGGTTTTCACTTGCACAATGACCAGTAATGTTGAATGTATTTTTCATGTGCTCTTGGAACTAATCTATCCTCTTTTAGGACATTCCTATTCAAGCACTTTGCTCATTTTAAAAATGTGCTTTTAATTAAAATAAAGTACATCACTTTCTCCCCTCTCTTTTCTTCCTTCAATCCCTCCCAAGTCTTGTGAACCTACACCTGTACCTAACCTTTCAAGTTGATAGCCCCTTTTTCCTTAATGATTACTGTTACACATGTATATATGTTTGTTCTATATATATATATATATATATGCATGTATATATATACAAGTATATGTATATATACATGTATATGTATATATATACATGCATGCATGTGTGTGTACATGTGTATACATGTGTGTACACACATGTGTCTGTGTGTGTGTATACTACTGAGTTATTATTGTTCTTTTTATGTATATAATTTCAGGGCTGGCCTCCTTGTATTGCACAACCAAAAACAGACCTTATTCCTGGGAAAGTCTAACTTTCCTTCCCCCAGTGGTTATCAGTTACCCGTAGTTCTTTTCTAGTCATATAGAGTTCTTTGGCTTTTTGAACTCTACCTCACTTTAGTATCTTTTTCTCTATTCTCAAGGTCCCCTCTGTACTTTCAAATCTTCATGCATAACACACACACATACACACACACACACACATACACATTTAAATATGAAAGCCACATATGAGAGTGAAAATATATTTTTGTCTTGTTTATTTTTGCTAATGTTTTTATCCACCTTTTCCTTAAAAATCTCATGATTTCTATTATTTTGTGCTTTGTGCTTATGTACCACTGTTGACTTTCACAGACCTATGCAGATCTGTATGAAAGACCTAGAAGTTGAGGACCTTAAAGAATGGAGAGTACTACAGTCTAATATGTAAACACTTTCCCTTCACTTTCAGTGTACTTTTATATATGAATGTAAGAAAGAAAGCAATGAACCAAGAAAGGTTGTTTGAGTTCAGAAAAACACGTAAATAAACATTAGTAAGCACATACCAAATATTAACAGAGCAGGCCTTTTCCACAGCTTTCTCAGGACAGAGCAATTTAAACACTGTTGTCTGGCACATACTATAGATTGTATCCGTGAAGGCACCAAAGCAAGGCAGAAGGTCATACCCAGATCCAGGGTGCAGTGAGGACTGCACTCAGTATATCCTCTTACCAGACTGGGTTCTATAGCCATGCTCTGACATCCAACAAGAATAAACATGACTTATAAATTGAATGTAAATGTTGTTGCATGAAGTCACATCTAAGAAAAATCCAGGGAACAAAATGTTCCCGAGGTAAAAGTCCCTCTGCCCTTTTCCTGGAACCTCTCTCATGGTTCCCCAGAGCATTGTTCGCCATGTGTCATTTCTTTGACTATGTTACAACATACCACACTTTAACGTTACTCATTTTTGTGCTGATGGATATCTAGAGTGGTCTCACTCCCTATCTGCTGTGAATAGTACAACAATAAACATGAGTGTGCAAATATCCTGTGACTAAAGACCTTCGGGTATTTATCCAGAATAGTAGGATTTTATGGAATTTGATCTCTTGAGAAATTTCCATAATGTGTTTCGTCATAGTTGTCCAACTCTACATTGTTATAAAAGTATTTAATAATTCATTTTTCATCACATCTTTGTTGGTTGCTTGTTTGTTTTTGATGATAGCCAGAGTGGATGTATAAGAAGGAATCACAAGAAGTCTTCAAAAAATTTTACTATGAAACCTTGTCCTTGTAAGCAAGACTTATTCATATGTCAAGTGTGCTATAGAAAAACAATATATTATGTAAATCTTAAATAGGTATAAATATATATTCAAAATTTCTGAGTAAAATAAAATAATATTCTTGGTGTCTTAGTTACTGTTCTGCTTCTGTGAAAAGAAAATATAACCAAGACAACTATTGTAAATGAAAATTATTAATTTGGTATTCATGGTTCCAGAGGTAGTAGAGTCTATGTCACCAGACAGGCATGAAACTGGTGCAGCAGCTGAGATCTTTATATCTAAATTCTCAGACAGCAGGAAGAGAAAAAGAGACACTAGGCTTGGTTTCTGCTTTTGAATCCACAAAACTCATACCCATTGTCACACCTCCAAAAAGGCCACACATCCCAATCCTTCCCAAACAGTTCCACTAATTGGGCACCAAGTATTCAAACATATGATTCTATGGGGGTCATTCAAACATATGATTCTATGGGGGCCATTCTCATTCAAACAACCACACTAAGGAAAGATTATCCCTGTATTTACAAATAAGATAATGCTCAACAGGTCTTACAATGAAGTTTAGATTTGGTATATTTCTTGTAAGAATAGTTTTGCAAACTGACTTGGAAAACAAACACTTATTTTTGAGAAGAACTAAGACAGAGTGGATACTTAGGTACTCCAGGAAAATGTAGGGGGGAAAAGCACAAACTCCTTCCTACTTATTCTCATCTTCCCATATTTTTTTTTACTTTGAGGTTTTAAAGCTAAAATACAGTCTTTTAAGGTCTTAAAATGATCACTTCACAAAATAAGACTGTTTTATGTTGTAAAAAACACCAGTTATTTGGAAAAGATTACATTCTTCTGTCCTTGCCTGTCACCAGCTATCAAGATCTTTAAAGATCTGTGTTTTCCTTCACACCAATACCTTCAAGTCATACATATAGCACACTGACTCTCCAGATAGGGCTTACATCTTAAATAGATAATGCTGTCAAGCCAGAGCTCCACTGTTGCTGCACATGTTTGAACATGATGCGTACATTCTATGTTTTCTACACCTCTCTGTAGATCTTCAACAAGCAATACTCAAACTCTTAGTGATAATCATCTTTGCTTTTCTCCAGTTCTCAGCATCTGTCATGTCCATTGCAATGCTTCATCAGAGAAAAGATTCCATCTCAATGTAAACACCAAGCAGTGGGAAAGTACAGCAATATAGAAAAGGGGTTGGTAACCACATTGTGG
Source organism: Peromyscus eremicus (assembly GCF_949786415.1). Lineage (NCBI taxonomy): Eukaryota > Metazoa > Chordata > Mammalia > Rodentia > Cricetidae > Peromyscus > Peromyscus eremicus. The sequence goes on along the minus strand of NC_081434.1, from coordinate 15,141,098 downwards.
ACAGACTTTGATATATCCTTGTTCTTGTTCTTGTTCTGGAAGAGCATATACTCATCTCTGAGGATGTCCAAAGCAGTGCTCAGTAAATGTCTATCTTGTGAATATTAGTTTGAACAGATTTCAGGGTAGACTTCCATTTGGTAGTCTTACACTGTTTTTGATTCTGAAAAACAGAAACCAGGGAGAATAGGTATACTACTGGGGGCCACAGGGACAAGATTATCTGCAGAGATGAGTCAGAGAGAGCACTACAAGTCTCTGAAGCCTTGTTGAGAAGATGCCCTCATTAAGATCATACATCCCTTTTTGTCTAGTTGGTAGATGCACATTGCCTTCAAAGAGATCCCATAGAGAATGGCACCATATTGGTAATGTGTGGCCTTGCATGCCTGCGTTTATTGCCACCACATAAAATATCTGTATCTTAAAACTGATGGAAAAATAAGCATGTTTGAGAACAAGAATAAACTAAGATAACTCAGCACTGCAAAGTAACCTAAATGAATATTACACTAAGAGGAATAAGAAATCCTCTATCATAATTGTACAGAAAAATGTATTCATTTGAAGTATATATAAACAAAGGAGAGCATTGCATTATGTGTAACACAGCAAAGCCCCAATTCCTAATACTAATAGAAGAGAAATAAAAGAACAAGTAATAATCTAATCAACCAGAAAAAGGACCAACAAGGAATTAGAAAATACCTCTGATTAACAAACTTAAATATGAATCACCTCAACTCATTAATAAATAGATGCAACTAGTTTAGTATATTAATAAATAATATTTAACTACAGGTTGCTTATAAGAAACTCTTTTGTCAACAAGAAATCCATAGGCAAAGAGTCAAAGGATAGAAATACATCTGTCAGGAAGATGGAAACAGATCCACAAAATGGCTTAGTGGGAAAATACACTCTCTGTGCAAACCTGGAAACCTGAGTTCAAATACAAACACAAGCTGTCATCATTGTTCTTACATCTGATGAGGTAGACATGAAGTTGAAATAACTCAAAGTTAAGGAAGGCCTTTACATATGAATAATGGAGAACAATTCATTAGGAAGACCTCACAACTGCAAAAAATATATGTATCAAATATTGAGGGTCTCAATTTGATAAGTCCAAAGGAGTGCTCAGTTAAATGTCTATCTTGTGAATATTCAAACACAAATGAAAGAAATGTTGAAAATACCTGACATAAAATTAGCAAGTGTTCATATTAAACTCTCATCTTGACATAGTTCATTCCAACTAAAATGCAACAAAGAAACTTCAGAGATGAATTATATCATAGAGCAAGTGGACTTAATAGATATATACATAATATTGCACCCAAAGGATATGGAACAGACATATAGCAGTTTGTAGACTATTATCTAAAATATACAAAATTGTAGGGCATAAATAAAATTTTAATAAATACAATTAAAATTAAAAACATTTCTTGTTCCCAATCTTAAAGGAAACATTGTAGTCTTCTTATTGAATGTGATGCAAGTAAATGATTTTATATACTCCCTTTATTATGTGGAATTAAAATCCTTTTATACCTGTTTTTTGTGTTTTTCATGAAGAGATGCTAAATTTTTTAATGTTTTTCATTTATCAATAGAAATCATCATCATGTGGTTTTAATCTTCATTCTATTTACATGTTTGTAACTTGTAATTTGATGAGTAGATATTTAATATGCAGAAATCTCTTTGCATTCTAGGATTAAACCCCACTGGGACATAGCATAATTTTATATTATTTTTCAATTAAAATATAATTGAATCATTCCTCCTATTTTCTCACTCCAATATTTTCTGTATGTTCATGTATGCCCTGCTGTTCACTTTCAAAATCATTGTCTCTTTTTCTTTAATTGAAATTTGTATATATGTGTGTATCCTGCCCCATTCCTTATCATTAGTGGGAATATAATATCAAGATTGACTATTTCATATTGCATAGCTAATTAGGGTGTTCAACCCTGGAAAAGATTGTCAATGCTGGTATGCTGTGACAATCCCCTTTCACTGTTAGTATATCTATTAGAAGGTGTTCTACTTTACTAAGATTATTTAGGCACCAATATTGTTGTCATATCATGGGTGAAGCTTCCTATCCTCTCCAAGAGATATAATCTCAGATCATATTTCCTGGATCTTTGGCTCTTACAATATTTTCTTAGGCAAACAAGTTATGTTTTAGATGTAACAACGGGGGCTGAAAACCCAGCAATCATTTTTTTTTCTCTGCATTTTGAAAAGTAGTGGTCTACTACAGTGGTCTCTGTGGCAAAAGGAAGTTTTTTGGATGAGAAGTGAGAGCTACATTTATCTGTGGATAGAAAAATAAATATTTAGAATGCAGTTAAGAATTATGCTGGTTTATTAAAGTGACCATAATAGAGATCCATGAGTTCACTGTCCTGGATATTTGGCTAGGTTTCCAGTACCAAGAATTATTTTCATGCTGTTAGTTGGGCTAGAAGTCCAATGAGAGAGCTCTTGATTGCTAGATAGACATGAGGGCCAGGCCACTGTACCTTATGGGTTATGGTATCCTGTTGACCGTTGTTGTGGTCCATAGGCATCAGTCTCCTGAGCTTGGTTTAGTATTTTGTTGAGAATTTCTCCACTGTTGTTGTTGAAGGTTATTAGTTTTCAACTTACTTTTCTTGTGGTATCTTTGTCTGGTTGGTTGGAACAATACTGGATTTAAAGGCTACATACTCTTCCACTCTGAATTTCTTTGAAGAGGGTTGAAAATATTTCATTTTTGTTATTTTCTAACTGGAATCAATCATGTTAGTGGCTGTTCTTTATTGAGATGCTCTTGATTTCTGATCAATCATCTTTTTAGTTACAGGTCTATTAATATTTTCTTCTCTGTTATTTATTCATGGTAAGTTCTATGATTTTAGGAATTTCTCTATTTGTTCTAAATTATCGACATTTTGCCATAAATTATCCACAGTACTCTCTCATATATATATATATATATATATATATATATATATATATATATATATATAATTTTACTTTCATTTATGATTTTAGCAAGTTATTTTTCCTTTCTTGTCTTACTCATTGTAGCTACAGGTTTATCCATTTTATTGGTCTTCCCTAACAACCAACTTTTGATCTCATTGATTTTTTTAAGTTGATAAATGTTCATTAGATACAGCTTTAATGATTAGTTCTAATTGTCAACAATTTAGAATCACCTGGGTTGAGAGGAATTGTCAAGATCAAGTTGGCTTGTGGACATGTCTATGGAGGATGGTCTTGAATGCCTTTACTGGAAAAGACTTAACCTAAATATTGGTAACACCATTCTGAGGTTTTCTAATGCCCTGAATTTTCTGAGTAGTGGAAGCAGAGCATCAAACACGCCTGCATTCATTTCTCCACACTTTCTGCCTTGGATGTGATGTGACTTCTCTGTTTCAAGTTCCCGCCTTTACTTCCATATAATGATGGAGCACTACCTAGAACTGTGTGCTAAAATGAATCCTTTTCTCTCCTAAGTTGCTTTTGTCAAGGTATTTTATCACAGCAACAGAAATGAAACTTAGATAAGGGTGATGAGGTTTATCAGGATATTTTCATATAAGTATATTATGTACATTGACCATATTCACTACATTAGGACTTGTTGCACCCATTTACTTTATCTAGACAGATTTGCTTCCATTATTAAGTTCTAAGTACCCGTAGGACTACACAAAACCTAGAACTACACAGGAAAGAACTACTGTTCTATGGGTTTGTGGGTACAACTGCCATGTGGTATCCAGAAGACAGAATCTTACAATTTTCAATAAAGCAAATATGCTTCAATCACCATGGTTACTGATGGTCAACAACAATCCCAGATAAACTTGATAATCTTCAAAAACTGGGCAAGTTAAAGTGTAGGAGTGCAAGCTGGGTTGGGAAATGGATCCTCAGTAGCGAAGTATTTTATAAAGCTGAGAATTAATAAGCGTGAGTACAGTATTTAAGGTACTGATGGCAGTCTGGCTGGGATATGCAATTTAGGAAAACAGCATATGGACTCATGTAATATTTAATTCAACTAGCTAAACTGAATAATACAGAAAGCTCTAGTGAGTCTCACAAAAAAAAAATTGCAGTTTAGGATTTCAATCAGTTCAACCCAATACATTTAGTACTGCCAGAAGGAAAAAGAGAATGCATCATGTGTAGACTCAGACATCAGTCTCTGTGGGTAAAATTGTCAGTTCATATATTTCAACAGATTCTAGGTCAGTATATTAAAACAGTTGTCACAAAATGGAGTACCATGCCACTTAACTCCTTGTTATGTTTAGAATTATTAAAATCCAATGCAGCTATTTCAGCATTCATATAAAAACTAGAGAATGAGCCTTAACAGGAATTTTGATTCTTTTTGTATAAAAAAAAATGGTGATATCTTTCAGTGTATCTCCAGCCACAAGATGCCTGGTTTCTTGATGATATTAAGTCATTTATAGATAATATACAGCAAAAGTTTCTCAGTATAAACTTTTAGTATTATAATATATTCAAAATTACTAATCAGCAAGATTTATAGTAAAGAAAAAGATTGTGCCATGAAAAGTCAAAAATATTCTTAGCTGCCTCACATTTCTAAGATTGTCTCACATACAGAATGTTATTAATTACTATTAATACTGGCTCTTTCTTAAATAATAACTTATTTGTTCAAATAGTTATAATATAAATTATTGTTTTGTCAACAAAAATTTACTTAGCATAAAAGAATGTCTTTGGCCATCTTACTTTAAAATACATCCTAAAACTGGATATTTTAGAGACAACATCAAAGTTATCATGCAAAATGAAGATTAAATCTTGTTTTTTAAGCAAAGTTTAGTGAGCAGGATACAAATTGATGCATGCACACAATCCCAGCGCTTAGAAGACAGAGGCAGAGTGAATGTAGTGAGCTAATGCAAGCTTAGTTTACATAAGGAGTACTAGACCAATAAGCATTATACTTGTCTTAAGAAAATAAAATGTTTATTGAAGTATACTTATACCTACTCATTATATATCTAATTTAACACTCAAACAGAACAGCTCTTGTTCCCAAGAAATATTGAGTATATAGCTGATCAAGCACAAAATCTTAACTTTCTGTACATGATAGAAAAAAATCCAAATAAGTATTCCTAGGTGCAGAACCATCACCCATCAACACTGGTCAGAGTTCTGTGTGTTATGGGCCACAAACAATTGTTATAGAGAAGATCAAAAACCTTAGAGAGAAGAAATTGAAAGGAAGAAATTGAACCATATATGGTTTTAAAATTTTAGTTACCAATCTTTCATGTCAGAGTCTAATCCAAAGTAATACACAACAAATTGTCCAGACTAGAGCAAAATAAATCATAGATTAAAAACAGAAACTGGGGCCGGGTGGTGGTGGCACACGCCTTTAATCCCAGCACTCAGGAGGCAGAGCCAGGCGGATCTCTGTGAGTTCGAGGCCAGCCTGGTCTACAGAGCGAGTTCCAGTACAGGCACCAAAACTACACAGATAAATCCTGTCTCGAAAAAACCAAAATAAACAAATAAAATAAAATAAAAACAGAAACAGGTCTATGTGATGCACTAAAGTGCAAGGTATATTAGTGTTCAATCCTCATCAAGAAGAAACTACTCAAGAAAGAGGATACCCAGAAAATAAAGTATTTACGGTAGAACAAGGGACTCAGAACGCTATAATATGACTAAGCAGTATCAAAATGTAATGTTTCATCAAAATTTTAGAGTAATGAACATAGCATGCTGATATTTATTTAGGAATATGAAAGGAGTATAAACATACATTAACTAATTATATATTGCATCAATAACAAAATAATCGGTTCATATACATTTAAACTAACAAAAATGATTATCTATAGAATACCAGGAGAAAAAAATAGCATGTATAGCACAAAACAGAAGTGAAATACTTTTGGATGTAACTGATTCACTGATTTTGTTTGGAAACAAGAGAATATTTTGTATAAATATTGTTCATATTAATAAAGAGTCTCTGAAAATGAAATAAGTGAAATTATATATATAAATGATAAATCCCTAATGCTTTGGTGCCCAGAACTTCAACCTTACTTGTTAAAGGGGATTTTGCAGATGTCACACTGGTAATCAGATGGTAGACAGAGCAGATATCCGGGATTATCACAGTTTATACAATACTAATCATGAGTTACTGAAATTGAAGTATCCATTATAAGAAGCAGAAGGTAGGAAGAAGGGCTAAGGAATGCCATCTTATATGTATCATATAGGCATTCCAATCATGGTCTCAATGCAGCTGTACTTGGCTTGAGGAAGCTTGAACCAGACTGAGTCTGTCAACAGGCAATATGAATGGTAAAGGGGCAAGAGGCCCTGCAAGGCCTGAATACTGAAATGAAAAAAAGTCAATACATGAATAAGGAAAAGAGAGTCAGAGAGAGGAAAACTGGTTGATTGAGATAGAAGGAGGACAGGAATGGGTAAGGGCAAGAGTAATCTGAACTCATTGTTTGTGTGCATGAAAGTGCCAAAGAGCAAAATTAATAATAAAGGAGAAAAGAAAACAACGGCTTTCAGTCCTCTGAGCAAAAACATGTTTTCAAAAATCTTCGCAACATATATTTGTTTTCCCACATCCCTAGTGTTTTATCTCCTGAGAAAAACAAAATGCTGCTGGATGACTCTCTTATACTATAGAGAACTTTATTCCATAGCTACAGTGTTAAAAGCTCTTGCGTAAAACATACTTTCTGACACAAACATAAACTCAAAAAATCATCCTATCCTATAGCACTGATAAAAAAAAAAACTGACAGATCTTTCTCAGCTGTATTGAGAGAGCATTGTGAGAACCAAAGGTTTAAAACGAAGTTCCATTGTTGACTTTCAACATGGAGGAAGGATCTCATTAGCCAAGCAATGTAGAGGGCGCCTATAGGGTGTAAAGGAAAGGAAATAATCCCCCCTCAAAGAAATGAAGTCAGCTTTGCTCGATTTCCCCAAGAAATATGTCGAATTTCAATCTACTTTTATAATTAGGTAACAATCAGAAATCCTTGTAATAATTTTCAAGGACTCTACTATTGTTATTTGTTTTAATATCCTAATGAGATGATCCCTGAAAACTAGCAGACACTAAAATGATTCTCAGAAACCATGTACCATCTGTTTTACATTGGTTAAAAGGAATGCACCTGTGATGAAAATCAAAAAGACCTACTCTAAGACAGTTTACAAACAGCTGAGGTTGTTAATTAAAACAACCTAAATTAGAAGTATGATTATGGATCTAGAAACTCATTCTATTCATCTTTAATTGAAAAATAACAATTACATACATTTATGTGGTACATCATAATATTTTGGTATATTTATAATATGTAGTAATTAAATTAAGCCAATAAATAAATAAATCTGTGAACAAACATACTTGGTGTTTTTTGGTGAAATTATTTTCCATTGAGTGTTTTAGCTATTTAAAATATTTTAATCACTTTTATTTATTACACTTACCATTCCGTATAAGAATTCTCTAAAGCTTATTCCATCTACATAGCTGAAAGTGTATAGTCTGATTAGAAAGTCTTTTCCTGTTTGTGATAACCATTATTTCTGCTCTGTACTTTTCTGGCTTTTACTTCCTGTGTCCATAATACAAGTGAGATCATGCAGTCGCCACCTCTCTATACTTGGCTTCCTTCTCTTCTAAATATGTGTCCATGTGTGTATGTATGTACATATATGTGCAGGTGGCTATGGATGTCAGAGGTGTCAAATGCCCTCAAAGCTGCAATTACAGGGAGTTGTGAGCTTCTGATGTGGTTGCTCGGGACTAAACTCAGGTCCTCTGGGTTTATATGAGCTTAACTGCTGAGCTAGTATTCCAGCCTTGTACTTTGTTTCTTATGCTCATGAAATGTCCTTTAGATTCATTAATATGATCAGAAATGGCAAGGCTTTCTCCTTTTTAAAAGTAGGCTTTTATTTTGTATATATACTGTATCTTCTGTAGCCTTTGAGATCAGTGCTGCGATGATTAGCACACAGGTATGTCTTTAGATCACACTTCCGATTGATGGATCTTATGTAACTCAATGTTCAGTTTTCTCAGTAACATGTGTACTATTTTCCCACATATATTATAACTTATGTTCCCCCAACATTGAACAAGATTATTTTCTCAAATTACTCACATATTATCTATTTTTTTCTTTATCTTTTAAATCATAGAACCTAGGTCTGGGCCTTAACTAGGGTTTTATAACTTCCTACTTGAATTCTAAGGCTCCCTTAAAGATAACATTGTCTATGCATCAGTTCAATATGCTTGTTTTTTGGAAGATACAAACAAGGAACATTCTGTTCTTTGTCACTATTGGCTCCATTCCCCAAAGCAACTATTTAGCCTTTGGAAGTTCAGTTCTGTTCCCCAAACAGTCTTCATAACCATGCGTGAGTCCCCACTTCTGCAAGCACTATTGTCTCTTAAAAGAAAACAGTGGCTTTCTTGAAAATGGATGGTCTGAGATCTGGGGCAGTTGTAAAAGCTTTTTCACACTAACAAGCTAGGAAGCCACTAAAGATAATCAAAGTACTCAGGAATCAATTGCACAAGCCCCACTCATCAAAATGTAGAAAATTGGAACATCATTAAGGATTGTAACTGCAATGGATTTGGGCACATCAAATATGTCCTCATTTTATAATGATACCACAAAATAGGAAAAAAAAAAAAACAACCCTAATTGGTCACCTTATCAAATCTGGTAGAAAAAGTAATTAATTATGTTTTAAAAGGTAACCAAAGGAAAATAATGTAGTATTATTCTTGCCTGTAAAACAGTAACCCTGCCTAATCAACCAGCAGATGAGTGGATATGCATATTATGGAAACATTCAGAAGAAAAAAAAATCTATTGGCACATCACAGTTATTATTCAAGTTGTATTGAATTAATTCCTCTTGGCATTAATAAAATTAATACAGCTATCATCATAAAAGAGAGATAAATTTATCTTAATGATAGAAATATGGCCATATTCTGAAAGATATTTCAAGAAAATTTTAGGAACAATATCAAAAACAAAATCTTCTAATAGTGATCTCAAATCTAATGGTAAATAGATGAGTAATGTGGAGGAAAGGAATTTTATATGACACCATCTACACTCAGTGAAGAAATACACATGTTCAGGAAAAACTGTTTCAGGAATAAATAATTTATAAGCAAAAAAGAAAAGAAAAGAAGTTTAAAGTCTGCTGTTTCAACAAGTTGTCATGTATGCAGATCAAATCCTCTGAAGATGAAAGATAGGGAAAAAATTAAGAAATGTCAAATAAAGTTAAACATTCATTAGCTATTTGAAGTTATCACACAACTGTTCACTAATTTTATGTGTGAGAAAACTGTGTGATGAATTTTTTAAAGTCAAATCATTACAAAAACAGAAGACATTTAAGCAAAACTTAAAGTTTAGTATTTTCTTCCATATTCTCTTGGGGTAAGGCAATGACATTGGAGCTAATGTGGGTCCCACTGATGTTGTGTGCAGAAAGTAGAATTGGGTAAATGAAGGACACTGATCAAACTGTGTGAAAAATAGAAGGAGATTCACTATATTTTGCTATTTTTGTGGTGAAATATTCCACAATAAAATGTTAGGAGAAGAAGGAGGAGGAATTTCTGTAGGGGTGGCTAAAATCTGCTTCTAGAAATTATTCTACAATCTCCTATTGCAACTTTTCTTTGTATAATCAACAAGATCAGAGACATAAAATGTTCTGGAAAACTAAGCTTTTATGAAAATATATGTTTTTAAACAAACCTTCACTTTATTATTTCCAATGACCATAGTTATATTTCCTCTTGTTAAGATATTCCTTTGTAACAGATATGTGATTTGTAATCTCTAACTGTCTGATTCTTCTATTTCCTGTTCTTCCCAAATACCGAGTCCTTTTCACCTACTAGAAGCATAAGGTTTTATTTAGGCTGTGATTTACTCAGACCATTAAAATATAAATAACACAATCTTTGCATTTGGAATGATGAGCATGACTAGCCCATCCATACAACCTGCTGAGTCCATTTTTGTTGTTTTTATATAAATAGTTTCAGGATTGACCATCCTGTATTAGACAACCAATAAGGAGCTTATCCCTGGGAGAGCTAATTCTCCTTCTCCCAGTGTTAGGGTCCTAGTGAAGTCCCACAAACGACCACCATCCACATATGCAATCAGCAGAGCCTTTATTATTCTAGTACACAAAGGCAAGAACTCAGAGAAAGAGGGGAGAGCTCATTTTAAGCCCAATTTAAGGGGAGTTTCTAGGGCAGTTAGGCTATTTTAAAAATGATTGGCTTAAGCAAGTGGCAATCATATTAGTACATTCTAATTGGCTAGGGCTAGTTAGGGGCTGGTCAGGGCTACAGTTTTCCATTTTGGCTCAGACCTAGACAAGTCCGAAAGCTTTTTCTTTTTGGTTATTACCCTGAGCTTGCTGACTATGAAGGTTGGCTCAGTGGCCCAGGCTGGCTATGTCCTATTTACCTTGTCCCTGTTGTCAGGGGCATCAGTGATTAATTGCCTTTTGTTCATGGCTTCCTTAGAAGCTCTCTGTCCAGTTTTAAGAACAGGAACTGAGGCTTAGTTTTTTTGTTGTTGTTGTTTTGTTTTGTTTTGTCTTTTTTTTTTTTCAGACAAGGTTTCTCTGTGTAGTTTTGGTGCCTGTCCTGGATCTCAGACTGTAGACCAGGCTGGCTTCAAACTCACAGAGATCCTCCTGGCTTTGCCTCTGGAGTGCTGGGATTAAAGGTGTGCACCACCACCACCCGGCCTCCAAGGCCTAGTTTTTAACTGAGTTGTTAGTGCAGGCTGTCATGATATTTGCCTGGCCCTCTTACCAGCAGTCACATGTTGCCTGTAATTCTTTGTCTCTGGGTGAGAGTTTCCTAATTTATTTCCCCTTCACATTAATATATCCATAGATGTAGTCATTGTTCTTGTTTGGATCATGAAGTCATCTCTAGAAAAGATTGTCTCACCACAGACTTCCTGACATCCTGGTTCTCACAGTCTTTCCTCCCCATTTTCTATGAATGTTCACTGAGCAATAGATCCAAAAGCAATGATGCAGATATATCCAGTGTGGCTGGGCGCCATGCAATCCATTCATCTCTGTGTCCAGTTAGGTCTTTCTTTGATTTCTCCATTTCCTATCAAGAGAGGCTTCTTTGATGAGGAGTCATAGCTACATTTACCTATGGATATGAGGATAAGGTTTAGAATTAACTAAAGAATTACTCTCTTCTAACAAAGTAGTGGTAATAGATTATTTTCTAAGATTCATAACCTCACTATGCCTGGGAAGCTGATGATGTTCCTATTACCAGGTACCATTTCTCTCCTGTTGAATAGGCCTTGTGTTAAATTAGGCAGCTGCTTGTTATCATCAACATGTGAGTACCACTATTGCACCTTTACACACATCTTGACATGCTGGTCGTTGTTGTTCATAATTGTTGTGGCTCAGTAAGAGTGGTGTTGAATTAACTCCCATTCTCAGACACATACACAGTATTTTCTGATATCATGGGGGCTAGACCATAGGAAAGGGGCTTGTAGGTCAGATTGAGTACAACCAGAGTCTTGTGTCCTAGGTGTATAGTGTCTTCAACAATAGGAATCCCCTCTCAACTCTTGAGGAAGCAACCAAGTGTGACACAGAAAATCTAGGTGGTCTGGGGAATGACTTGAACAACCATGGACATCTATTCAAAAGGAGGTTTCTTGCATTCCCTGAGGACTCCATCTCATGGTGCATATGCAGGATTCCCCCAAGAATTTCCATTCTTCTCTATTCTTTTCCCTACTGTAGCCTGCTTTCAGGAAGCCCTTGTCCCAATCTACTCCATTCCCTGAGAAACTGGACTATTAGTTGTAAGATGAATTGCTAAATGGTCTTGTAAAAAAACAAACAAACAAACAAAAACCCTGGAGCCAGATATTGGGGTAAAAACCTGAGAGATCAGAGGAATAGAAAAAGCCACAGCCAACCTCACCTTACAGAGGCCTCAATGTCCAAAGAAACCTACTTCCTGTATACCCATGCCTATATGCCTTTCTGTTCTGCAATCTCACTTCCTCTCTCTACCCCAGCTACATCACTTCCTGTTTGTCTATACAGACCTCCAGGTTTTATGGTTAACCTTTATGGTTAACTAGTGTTGGAATTCAAGGCATGTGCCACCACACCTGGCTTTGAACTCCCAGTGTGGCCTTGAACTCAGAGACATCTGGATGGATCTCTGCATCCCAACTGCTAGGATTAAAGGTATGTGCTACCATTTTCTGACTTCTATGTTTAGTATAGTGGCTGGCTTTTTCCTCTGATCCTCAGATAAGCTTTATTAGGGTGCACAATACATTGGGGGGACACAATATATCACCACAGTTAGTATGGACCCCATACTCCTAGCTGTTTCTTGAGTCCCCTGCCAGCATTTCTTCCAAGTCCATTTCTGTTCATTTCTCACCCACAGAAGTACTCTCTACAAAGAATTCCACAGCCAATCACTTAACTAGGATCCAGAGAGGAAAACAGCAACAAAATAATGGAACACCAACCCCAACAGGAAAAGATAAGATACCAATACCAAAGACCAGGACTCCAGATGCCTCAATTCCACTAAAAAAAAAATGAGCAGCCAAGACAATACACCTCAACCAGAAGCCAGTAATCCTATTGCAGAATGCTCTGAGATATACATGAAGCACAAGAGGTAAATTGCTATTATGAATATGTTCAAAGACCTTAAAGAGGACATGAGTAAATCTCTTAATTAAGCCCATAAAAACACAAACATTAGAATGAAAACAGGTTGAGACAGGAAAGTAAAATTTTAAAAAGAAATAGAATCACAAAACAACCCCACCAAACCTCAATCTGAAATAAAATTGAAAGTGAAAATTTTAGGATATCATCCAAAAACCTCAGAAGCAATCTTCATCTACAGATTACACAAAACAGATGAGAAAATAATGGGTGTTGAAGAGAATGTAGAATAAATACCTCAGTTAAAGAAAATGTTTACTTGAAAATAATGCAGGCACAAAATATCCAGGAAATCTGAGACACTATGAGAAGACTAAATCTATGAATAATAGGGACAGAGGAAGGAGAAGAAAGGTTAAAGGCACAGAAAATATTTGTAACAAAGTAATAGAAAAAAAATGGCCTCAATATAAAAAAGGGTACAAGAAGCATACAGAATACTAAATATACAGGTCCAGAAAAGAAATTCTTTATGACACATAATAATCAAAACATGAAGTGTACAGAATGAAGAAACAATATTAAAAGCCCCAAGGGAAATAGATCAAGTAACATATAAAAGCAGGCCCATTAACGTAACACTTGATTTCTCAGAGAAAATTCTGAAAGCCAGAAGGGCCTGGACAGATGTTGTACAAACTCTGAGAGACCACAGATGCCAGCTCAGTCTATTATACCAGCAAAACTATCAATCACAATAGACTGAGAAAGAAAAATATTCCACAATAAAACTAAATTATAACAGTATCCACCAATCCAGCTCTGTAGAGGGAAAGCTTCAGTCTGAATAGGTTAACCACATACCATAAAATGCAAGGAGTAAATAATCCTAGACCAGTAAATCAAGAGGGTCAGGGGAACCCACCATAATAGCAAAATAACAGGAATCAATAAACTCTCAAGATTAATGGTCTCAATTCCCAATATGATGTGATGACACAGATTATCACATTGGATTAGAAAACAAGATCCATATTTCTGTTGCATCCAAAAAACTCATCTCACCATCAAGAATAGGTAAAACCTTAAGGTAGATGCAAAAAGGAATTCTAAGCAAATGGATCCAAGAAGCAAGTCATTGCAGCCATTTTTAATATCTGACAATATATACTGCAAACCAAAACTTTTCAGAAGAGATAACAAAGGACAATATATATTCATGAAAAGAAAAAATCTAAGAAGAGGATATTCTGAACATTTAGGCACCAAGTTCATAAAAAAATGACACCATTACACCTAACATCACACATTCACCCTCACGCATTGATAGTGGGTGATTTCAATACCCAACTCTTGCCAGTAGACAGATGATCCTTATATATTAAAAAAAAAAAAAAAAAAAAGCCGCCAGAACCAGAAATGGTGTTACCTTTTGTCAAATCATTGGCCAAAGGGTCCCCATCAAAATCCCCAAGCATCATGGTCTATTGGCCAAGGCTACTGTTCATTCTCCACAACCTAATGGTGAGGTCCTGTTGTTGAAATGACACCTCCATATGTAATCAAACTGGAAAAATAAAAGCTAGTGTCAAGCTACTTACTAGTATTCATGGTACTTGAGGATACTCTGCAAGCTACCAGAGGGAGAAAGGTAATCATCAATGTCACCTAGCTACAAACCCTGTGGCCTACAACAGTGACCCGCCTGCGAAATACAGTGGTTCAACAGCTGTACAAATTTTGTCGGAGTAACCAACAAGTTTCTAATTGGATGAAAGGCCCACTCTATGAGATAGAACACATTCCTCACAACGGTAAAGTGGCCAATAACCTAAAACTAGATAGGACACGTATGGTGATATTTTAATTGTGCTGAAATGTTGTATTTTATTTGTACGTTAATAAATAAAGTTTGCCTGGAAATCAGAGGTCATAGACAGCCATAAACAGAAGTCAGGCGGTGGTAGAACATGCCCTTCATCTGATCACACGGCAGGCAGAGTCTCTGTGTGGTCAAGGACACAGCCAAGCGTGGTGACACATGCCTTTAATCCTAGTACCAACCATAGAGACCTGGAGGTCTGTATAGACAGGCAGTGACGAGGAAGTGATGTGGCTGGGCTTAGAGCCAATGAGAAGGCAGAACAGGAAGGCAATAACAACACACATTAGACAGGAAGAAGCTCTCTCTCTCTGTGGAAGCTACTGCATGGTGATAAGCTAAAGCTAGTCGTGGCTATTCACTCTGATCTCTTCGGCTCTGTGTTTCTTATTTAATAAGACTGTTTAGAAGTTTGTCTACAGACATGGGCCTAAGGTAAGACATAATGCTATTACTCTGCTAAAGTGACATAGTAATCATTAGGGGTGAAACTTCTGGTTAGGCACCAGCTTGACATAGTAATACAACAATTCCTAATGACATACTCCTATACCCATAGATCAGCACCTTTGTCAAACCTCATTAGAAAAGCTTATTCTTCCAACAGATGGGAACTGACACAGAGACCCGCAACTGGACAGTGTGCAGAGAATGGGAGGTTTTGGAGCACTCAATCATAAATGGGATGCCAAAGCCCTCCCCTCAAGGATCAGGGAAAGAGAAGGACAGTTATAGTATAGAAGCAAGAGGCAAGGGCTAAAAAAGTGGCAAGTGTCTTCTAGACACAACAGGACTAGCGCACCTATGCATTCACAGAGACTGCAGTAGCATGTACAAGATCATGGGTAGGTGTTACGTAGATGGGGTACCAAGCACTGAGAGGGGGAAGCAGATACGGGGTCCCACCCCTAACCAAGAAACTATCTGAAATTGATACCTGCTGGCAAGAGAAAAAACAGTTTTCCCCAATGAACTCTCACTGGGTATATTACCACATTCCAGGGCAACACCCATGCCCAGGTATAGCTGCAGCACAAAGTATACCCAATGGTAATGTTGTAGATATTTTGTCTCTCATTTTACTTTGTTTAGGTTTTTTTTCTTATTGTCTTTTGCTTTTTGTTTTTATTTTTGTTTTTGTGCTTTTGTGGTGGTGGGGATTGGGCCTGTATCTTTTTTGTTTGAAGGAAAGAAAGAGAAAAACAACATAAATTTGGGTGAGGAGGGAGGTGGGAGAATCTAGGAAGAACGGGGGAAGCAGAAAAATGGCCTAAATATATGAAAAACTTTCAGTTAAAAAAAGTGAAGGTTTATTGTGTCTGGTACTGAGGTTTTTATTAGCCTATAGTTCTTTGGGGGAACATTGTCAGCAAAAGTTGCTTACCTTCCATATATATGTATACATGTATATATATATATATATATATATATATATATATATATATATAGAGAGAGAGAGAGAGAGAGAGAGTTTTATATTAATATAAATAATACTATTATTGAGGCTTTATCAAACAATCTTGGTATTATTATTCATTCATCCTTCCCTCTGCTCTGTATTGACTTCCGTCCATTCCCCCATATTGGAGTCCCTCCTTTTCCACTTCACATCATCTGTATTCTGCTATTCCAGTCTCAAGCCCAACCTCCCCCACCCAATTTATGGTCCCTTGATACTTTCCTGATTTCTGTGGTTAGTCCATGTTGTATATTCATATCTGAGTAATTGAAGGTTAGGATCTGCAGATGACAGAGAACATGCAGCCTTTATCTTTCTAGCTCTAGGTTACCTCACTCAATACAGTATTTCCTAGGTCTATCCATTTGCCTGCAATTTCATGACTTCAGTTTTCTTTACAACGGAAGAGTACACTATTGTGTATATATATCACATTGCCATTATCCATTCATCTGTTCCAGTACTAGCTCAAAAGTAAATCACAAGATTTGAAGAGTCTGACTCATTTACTGTAAATTACAGGTCTGGAGGTTTAATGAGGGGATTATCATGTCTTCTCAAGATTCAAAGATTTTCCATTTTCCCCCAGAATAATAGGAAATACATTCAGATGCTGATACATAAGATGTATTAATACCACTGTACATTTCTTGCAACAAGATGCTACTAGCAGCCAATGGTATCTCTAGTCCTAGGAGTGAAATGAAGTGTCTTCCATGACAGTTTGGACATCAACTGTTTCACTTCATAATTTTCTTTATCCACTTATAAGTTGAATGACATCTAAAGTATTACTAGCTCATAGCTATTGTGAATAGAGCATCAATGAACATGAGCAGGTATCTCTGTAGTAGGATGTATGTAGAGCGCTTGGGCTCTCTGCCTAAGAGTGGCATTACTGAGTCATGTCATATGTCCTGTTCTACTTTTTTGAAGGAAGTGAGAGCCTCTGAACTGGCCCTCGTGTGGCTAGGGCTAAGAAAAGCAGGTAGGCTGTAGTACCTCCATAATATGTCTTTAATAGGAACCACATGACAGAATAACTTACAGGTGATGAAGGAAGCTGCATCAGGTCAGAATAGCTATGATTTCTTATGCTATGGTCCCCATTCAAATATGTGATATTGGTACCAAGTTAATTAACTGGTAAAACTCTTGTTTTTTTTATTTATAAAATATAGATTAAAATTATATTGACCTCACTAGGGTATTCTGATAAAAGCTACCTAGACCTTAGAAAAATGTATGTGTATTATTAAAAATGTATGTGTATTATTATTATTATTATTATTATTATTATTATTGGTATAATCAATGATATTCATATTATTACTATTTTCTTATAGCAGTAAGTAGAAAGAAATATAATCAAATAAAATTTCTTACAATTATGGCTGATTACTAGGAGTGAACATTTTTTTAAGCAAGGACGTTATATTCTGGAGGTAAATAGATAAATGGCCCCTCTTTGCTAGGGAATTAGAGTCCAGTATATTCCTGGGCTGAGCTGGGCAGGTCTATACAAACCATACAACAACTACAGAAATAGGACAAAGCCTCAGATGATGACTAAATTATTTTTCAAATGTGAAACAAGGGTCTGGTGTGATGTCTCAGTGTATTAAAGCACTGTCACCAAACTCGATGGCCTGAGTTTGACCCCTGGGACCACAAGATGAATGAAGAAAAGTGACTCTTGCTCATGTGTACCCAAAAACACACACACTCACACTCACACACACAATATAAATAAAATTTTAAGTAAATAAAAATTCCAAATAAATAAAATGTGAAACTAAACTGATGTATTTACCAATTGCTCACTTCTGAGGCAGACGTGACAAAAAAAAAGCATTAATTGTATATATTTACCTGGCTCTTATTTCAAACACTTCCTCTGCTTCACCTTTTCTTGTAGTCTACGTGAATTCTTAATTTTTTTTTATTTTACTTATTTTTTTAACTATATATTTCATGGAGTTGGTGCTTGAGTCCAGACCTCATGCCATGCACATGATGTAACAGGGAAGCTACAGTGGGAGCCAAACTCTTCAATTTCTCTCAGCATTTGCAGCTTTCAGTAACCAGTCCTTTGTCCTTGCTCATAATAGAGCTGACAACTTCCTCTCCATGTAGCATAATTAACATTTTAGACATGCAGAAAGTCTCTATTAAACCATCCTTTTTTCTAAGCCTTTCTCTGAAGAGGAACAAGTACTCAAAGTGTTGCTCAATTTATGAATTACCTAAAATAAGCTTCAGGCTCAAAGTCACAATATTTCATTTGATAAAATTTGAAATTATTGTAGTTCACGTTCATAAAAATCAAAAGCAAAGCCCCCAAATCTATTGAAGTTCAGAAAAACAATGAAATCAGTCCCTTTCTGTGCTTCAATACTAAAAAAGTTTAAAGTTAATAAAACCTAAAGTCACCTTTAATCATCACATTTTAATCAATTGAAATAATGCAAGTAGAGGTGCTTCATAAACATTTATGCTATATACAGATTAGGTATTATTACTAACCATCAGTTCAACCATAGGATGCTATAGTTTTGATTATGCAAATAAATGTTTCCTTCAAAAACTATTAATTGGTAAAATCATGTCAAAATAAAGTATAAAATGGATTTGGTGATTGCATGAGGTACATCTTATCATTTAGAATTTTAAAATGAATATATCAATATGTATGCACATTATATTTCAGGAATCACAGAGTCAAAACTAATCCATGTTATTTTCATGCATAAAAAGGTATAATCCTGTAATAAATAAAGATGAGGTATTAAATTTTCCATTTACGTTCAAATTAAAGGTGTTTCATAAGTTAAACTCTAGCCAAAAGTAGTACAGCATATACTAATAAATCCATTACATCCCCAAAAAGATTAAATAAAATACATAAACAGTATTTATTTACTACTCTTTATAAAAATGGTTTTTGAGTATTTACCAAAAACTCTCCTCTTTCTTTCATAAAATTTCACCTCAAATAGTGCTTATTATTAACCTACATCCTCATCCAAAGCATTGCTAATAGAATACAAATGAAATTTGCCTCCAATTTACATAAAAATCACTTAGATTTACATAAAATTTATATAATAACACTTGTAATTAAATAACATTATAGTAATGGTTATGAAAACAACCCTCATAAATAGCGTATACTGATACATGTTTAGCAGAGACAGGAGCTAAAAGCCATATCCACATTTATTTTATTGTCTTATTTTACTGGAAATGTATTCAGGTAAATGATCTTTTATAATATGTGTGCCTGACTTCACACAACTTATGGAATAAGTTACTTTTTTTTTGTCTTGAGAATAATATAATCTGTTCTAATGATATGGGGACAAGCAATTTACAATTTTTCCAGTTATGAGCAACACTTGAAAGGACATGCAAAGAAGAGCACACCAGCTGGTTATCCACTAACAAATAACCAGCCCTGAATATATGTGTATAGGCATATATACACATAATATATATAATGCAATATATACATATGCATCGTGCATGTAATAACAACTAATAAAAAAAGGAGCCCATGAATTTGAAAGTGAGAAAGGAGAGGTATATAAGAGGGTTTGGAGGGTAAAATGGAAGGAGAAATAAGAAATTATATTATCATCTCCAAAATACAAATTGAAAAGAGAAAAAGAAAGAATATGGAGGAATGATATCATACAGTTCTGTTATTATACCATTGTCATATGTTTTATTTTTTTCCACTTTGCTTCTTGCAGCTCTAACACATTTGTTTGGGGACAAATTTTTTTCTTTTTGAGTCCCTTTGGATGCCCTAGAAGCTATGGTTCCCTAGCCTGAGTCTACTGAGTGCAGAGATCACATGTCCCTTTACCTCAGTCTCCTGAGTGCTGAAAGTGTATCCTGTTCCTGCTAGACATTTCTGCTTTAATTTAGTGATTTTTTTTTCAAAAATATTTTTCTACTCTGATATTTTACTCCTTTACCCTCCAGAATGAATACATCTATTTGAACTGCTAATATCAGTAACGAATAGATAACACATTATATTTTAAAAGCAATATGTATTTATAAGGATATTAGCTAGAAAGGAGAAAACAAGTACAATAATAATCAAAAATAAAATTGTATATAATCATACGTCCCATAATTATTAACATTCTGACCCCAAGGTTTTTGATCTGTAAAAATAAATGTTGAATCATAAGGTACAATGAAAATATATTCAATAATGTTTATGTATTTTTCTTAACATATAAAAAAGAAATAAAACAGTAACTATGGGATGAGAGTAGATCTTGGGGAGATGGGGAATAAGTGGGAATGAATACATTCGAAATAATTGCATGCATGTATGAAATACCCTAAGATCTGGTAAAAAATTATTTATGGGAAGAAAAATTTCAGAGCAAGGTTACACAAGCCAGGTAGTTGCTGTTGAAGATACTTCCTAAAGGAGAAAGAAATTGAATTCAAGTCCAATAAATCAAAGGAGGAGAAAGAGATGCTAAACAATGGAGATAGAGGGAAAGCATTAGAAGACATCAGGGAGAGGTTTGTCTCTGTAATTAAGCTACTTATGTTTGCTAATTGGTGCTTATCAAAGAAATGCTGTTATCCTCCACAAATAGGAGACGACAATGATTTCTTTTTTATTCTAAGTGTCTCTTAATGTGGTCTTTCAATCGAGTTTGTATCACTCTGAAGAAAAGCTCTCCAAAACAACAACACACAAAGGAAGGAAGCCATGAGTCATGTAACAAAATAAGGAGATGTTTGTCTCAGCTTGGGGAATCAACTCTTGGCTGTGGTCCCTTGGCTAGACAGTTTGTGGGGGATCAGTGCATCCTTGAGAAGGGGTACATGGCCTAGTGGAGTTTCTGCTTACCACAAGGCAGCCAGGAAAACTGAAGAGAAGCACTCATTTGTATAGCAAAGCCATAAGCCCTGGAAATTATGAATCTGTGAGTGGGGTAACCTTTTTGTGAGATCAGATTTTAAGTATCTAAAGTGCTATTAACTACCAGCAAAATGTTGTATATCATATCTCTAGAACTTGTTTATTTTGAGTAGACAAAACCTTAAGCCTGTTGAGTAGTAACCCCTTAATATTGTCTGTATCTAACACAAACCATAGGAAGCAATGTCCTTTTCTATGTTTTCTTGATAAAATGACTTTAGATATCATCACAGAAATGTTTGGCTCAGCCATCTAGTCTTTGTTTCTTGAAATGTTCTCCTTTGAAAATAAGGACCATATGCTTATGTTCAGCCAACAGGTCAAAGTGAAGTACCAGAAAATAGATAACATCTTTATAGCAAATCATTACTTGCCCTAGGCTTTGAGCTTCTGCAATTAATAGCAAATAGAGGAGAGATTAGCTGTCCCCACCAAGATCTACCGAAATTGCAAATTCAGATACAATGAAAGTGACATATTTAGAATTATGAAGTATTTTCTCATAGCAATGTGAATAGCAGCACAATGTGTAACCTGAAAAAAAAAATTCTAAAATTAGACAAACTTTGATGAAAGGAAATGGGTTTTCACCATGTTATTTTCTGTATTCTAATACTATTGAAGCATTTAATAAGAAGAAAGATAATCTGTCTCCTCTGAAACCAAAATAACAGTAAGGAGACTGCACAACAGGAGAACAGTATTGTGAAAAAGATTCATGCTTGGAATAGAGAAGCTGTTTTTGTATTGAAATTTGTTTATACTGATAAATCACTATCAACAAAAACACTGAAGAACCAGCCAGGATCCAATACTGGGTGCTTTATTACAAATGAATCTGGATTGTCAAATTCCATAGACCCTTCTGTGTTCAACCCTAACTCCACGCTTAGAACTACAATGCCTCTCACTCCCATAGAGACACAGGACAAAAGAGTTGACAGTTAAAGAGGTCTGCCTGAAGAACTTACTACATGGAGACTCATCACCGACACTATGTTTGGTTTCAAACTCTGCCACTAGCCATCTCTATGACCTCACTCCAGCTATCTGAACTGCCTAAGCCTGAGTTTCTACATTTAGAAAATGAAGCGTTTTACATCTGCCTTGCAGGGTGGTATGAGGATTAGCGATAAGATTCTTAATGTTCAGAACAGTGCCTGGCATGGCAAAGACACCCAGTAACAAACAATAGATCCAAACACTGCAACTAATCCCTCTTGGAAGGAGTCTGAAGAGATTTCAAATCCTTGTCAAACCAGGAAGTATCTGCTCATCTTAGAGATGAGTTCTGATTCTTTAAGCGTTGATGAGCTCGACATAAATGAGGCTCACATAGATGATTGTAGAGACTTGACTAACTTTATACATGTTCAATAAGTTCTAGAAATATCTGTTTTGATCTTAATATGAAGAAACCACTACTATGACCTCTTTGACTTAAAATTATACATAATCCAATTAATTATAGCCAATTACCCTATGATTTCTGGGAAGAAGTATGGAAACAGGTAACTCACTGATTTCAGCACTAAGAGTGGCTGGAAGAAGGCTGGAATAAAAACAGATACTCTGTCTGCATGCATGTTTGGAAAACCTAGAAAGTGGCCTACTGAATCGGGTGATATTCCTAGTGATGATGAGATGTCAAAAGGCAATTGTCTCCTAGAAATAAGAATATTCATTATAGCTGGGGCAAGTGGTACATGCCCATCATCCCAGCATTTTGAAGACTGGAGAGGCAGAATGCCATGAGTTTGAGAACATGGAGACTCCCTAGCAAGACCTTACCTCCCAAACAAATAAATAAGCAGAGAAAAAACAAATGGAAGAATATTCATTCCTTCTCCACCTTCACAGATTCATACAAAAGGGAAAGTTCTCGGTGGAAGAGGAAAGGCAAAGTTTCTTGTAAAGATTTATTTAGGTTTACTCTTTGTGCATGTGTTTTGCATGCATGTGCAGTCCATGCATTCAGTGCTCATGGAGGCTAGAAAGTGGCATCAGATCCCCTGGAACTGGTGTTATAGACAGTTATTAGTCACTATGTTGGTGCTAAGAACCAAATCTGAGTCTCAGCAAGAGCAGTGAGTGTTGTCAACTTCGGAGCCATCTCTCCAGCTTCAAGAGAAACCAAGTTTTAAAGAAAAGATTCTTAAGTGTGTAGTCAAACACAATCTCTGTGTTTGGTATCATCACTAATTTTTGTTATAATTAACTTCATTTTAGTAATACCTACCTTAACCTCATAATACTGTCTCAGAAGTTAAAGTAATATATGTAAGAACATCATCTACAAAAATATGTGCTCAATAGATACCATGTCATTTCTATTTTTCCATTTTGCTTCAGGATGTCTGTTTACTTCATTCAAGCTCAAAATAAGTTCTACATCATCCTTCATTGGCACAAATTCTCCATATGTACATTGTCAAGGTCATGAGAGTCTACATAAACAAGGTAAGTACTTTGATCTCAAAACACACTTATCAAAACTTTTGGATAGAGAGAAACATTTGTAGAGACCTATAAGACGAATTGCTAAATGGTCTCATTAATAAAATTCATAGAGCCAGATATTGGGGTAAAAACTAAGAGATCAGGAAAGCAGAAAGAAGCCAGCCACCGTGTTCTTACCGTTAGAAATCCTCAGCCAAAAAGAGAGACCTACTTCCTGTATATCCACACCTATATGCCTTTCTGTCCCTGCCCTCTTACTTCCTCTTTCCTCTCAGCAACATCACTTCCTGTCTGTCTGTACAGACCTCCGCACCTCCATGGTTAGTGCTGGGATTAAAGGCGTGTGCCACCATGCCTGGTTTTGTTTCCAGTGTGGCCTTGAACTCACAGAGATCTGGATGGATCTCTACTGCCCAAATGCTAGGATTAAAGGCGTGTGTGCCATTGCCTGACTTCTATGTTTAATATAGTGGCTGGCTTTTTCCTCTGATCTTCAGATAAGCTTTATTGGAGTCCACAAAGAAAATATCACCACAGAGACCTAATGACATCACGGAAACTGAAGCATGCAGACGAGCCTAGAAAACAGGTGTTGTACAATAGAAAAGGACAGCGACATACTCGCATTGGGAGCAGGCCGCATGGGTACAGAGGGTGCAGCAGGTACTGAATCCTAATACAACCATTTCCACTGATGGAGTACAGACATAGTACAACTTGTTATGTGGTCCAGCTCTGGCAACACAATGATACCCAGCAGATACTTCATTGCGCAAGGATCCCTTCCCCCCAAGGATAGGAACATACACTAGTGACTGCACAGTGAAAGAAATCCAGACTGCTCCATAGTCATTAGACTGTTGAGTCTTTTGCATGCCAAAGGCTTCTGAATTGTTGCCAGCTACTTGCATTTCCAGGTTTCTGGGTGAGAAACATTAATGCCCCGTGGGTAACTGAATCTCAAAGTAAAATCATTCTGTCTTTCATTTCAAAGGAGTAGGTGTTTAAGTTCTCTCTAAGATGAGAAAAGAACCATTAAAATGTGGAAGTGATTTATTAAGACACATGGGAAAATGATGCTTTAAAATCTTATAGGTATGGTATAACATGAATGTTAAAATATCTTATAATTAAGAAACCCAGAGCCAGATATTGAGGTGAAAGCTGAAAGATCAGAACAACCAGCCACTATCTTACCTCTACAAAATATTCAGCATCAAGACAGTGAGTTCCTGTTTCCTTATGCCTTATAAACCTTTCTGTGTCCTGCCGTATTACTTCCTGGGATTAAAGGCGTGTGTCACCACTGCCTGACCTCTATGTCTAATTTAGTAGCTGGCTTTGTCATCTGATCCCCAGATAAGTTTTATTAGGGTACACAACATATTACCATAGTATGGAGCAAAAAAAAAAATAGAGAGAATATTTAATTACTAGAATCAACAATGGGTAAAAACTCAGAATCAGACTGGGAGTATTATAGAACAAGGAAAGGAAATAATTTATATTTTAAAAAAAAATCACAATCCATAGTAAGTTCATTAGGCTGAAAAGGCCAGCAGGAAACAAGAACATTCTGAAACTAGTACACTGATGAGGATTAAATCAGTATGACACATTCCTAACACTGTGTATCATCCTGCATGTGGCTCCACATTCTGTGTCCTTCTGTTGTGTGTGATAAGCACCATCATCCTATTTCCCATTGTTCTTAAAATTACAAAAAGACCCAGGACTGGAAGCAACATTGAAAAAAAAAAGACTGCCAAAATGTGCTGACAGCCAGTGGGATGCTTCATAGCTGTCACATTTAGGATCCCTTTGCACAAGTAACCCCAAACAAGCCAATAAACAGGTCCAGATAAAGCCCCGATGGTGGGATTCTCATGCGCTATCTCCTGAACATACAAGAGAAGACATAAAATGCAGAATCATCTGGCAAATTTCTGATGTATCCATTAGGGTGGTTCGTAATTCCCTGTGTTGTTCCATAACGCTCATGTTAGAGGGCTAGTATCTTAACTTGCATTTTAAAATGCTCAAAATTTGCCTTTAAACTAAGTTAAAGAATTGGAATTAACTGGGGGCGGGGAGAGTTGAGGGAAATTGTGGTATAATTTGTCACTTCATTTCTAATTTTGATATGAAATAAACCAGGCAAAAAAACCCTCAGAGGAGCAGTCATCATTTTGTTCAGGCAGTGTTGTGCCTCTGAGTACCAGAGCTGCTTCTGGAGGCAAACAGCTATAATACAAAAACATGTTTGCTATATGCTTGCAACAGCTTCCAAATGGATTCTGCCATCAAATCAAAATTCTCATAGTTCCAATAGATATTTTCTTGAAGTCTACAACTATTTCATACAGCTAGAATGACATTTCCTAGTGCATGTATGCTTCTATAAGAGAATACCACTGACTGGGTCATTGATGAAAGATAGGTTTTTATTTTCTCATAGGTCTAAGCACTTAGAAGTTCAAGATCAATGTGTGCAAGTTACATGGTTCAACAAGGGTTGCTTTCTGTTTCACAGATGGTCCTGTGGAGATGCCTGTGGGTGTGGAGGAAGACTGCTTCCATGGCAGAGCATGAAAGAATAATAGATATAGCACTATGTAAAGTCTCTTTGAGGAAAACCTTCATCTCGCTTGTGAGGAAAGAGCCTCCATGATTCAGCTACCTCTTAGTAATATTACCTTGGCAGTTAAACTTCATCTCCTGAATTTTCGAGATGACATGTTGAAATCATAGCTATAGTCTCAATAAAATGTAATTTTCTGTAAGGAAAGCATGTGGTCCTATATTCTCTTTTCCCTCATAGTGGGATGGTGTTCTTCTACCAGTATATGGGGATCAGATAGTGACTGTTCGGCAGAAGTGATTCCTACAAAGTTACATATTAGCTCAAGTACGTGAGTGACCTAAGGTCAGTTGTTGGGGTCCTCTATCCCCTGTTTTACCTTCGACTCCATCCTTTCTGCCACGGCTCCTACTTTCACATCTTTATTTCTGATTCTCTCTCTCTCCCTCTCTCTTTGATTTCTCAAACTGCTTTATTGTCAACAAAATCTATCGATGAATCAGAAAATAAAGTACAGATTTAATGTAAAAGAATCAAAAGGTTAAATATTGATATTACTATATCCAATGAAATAAAGCAATGGATTGTTTCCACAATGATTTTCCAATCTCTGCTCATTCCTAGTAAACAGAAAACAACTTTAGGGAAAGAGAACATGTATTTGTAAATGGGTGTATAAAAGCCCCCTTCAGCAATTAAATACACAAAAAATATACATAGTCATATTTTCAATATGTACAATGTACCTTTGAACTACAGATTGGTGCAACAGTATTTTAATAGTATATTCATTTTAACATGAAACACTGTTGTATGCTTTGAGGAACGAATATATAATGTTTAATTTAAATTCTAATGCTACTTCCAGACTTCTATAACTTATTAGTAGAAATTGAGTACCCAATCACATTTACTAAACCAAAAAAAAGTCATGATTATCTTATTTTTCTTATTGAAAATAGATGTTCTTCAGACAGTATATTGTGATCATGATTTCCCTTCCCCTAACTCCTCCAATAGCCTCCCCAACTCCACCCAAATCCACACTCTTCATTTCTCTCTCTTGTTAGAAAACAAACAGGCATCTAACAAACAAACAAACAAACAAGCCGGAATAGGATAAAAGAAATGATAAATGGGATAAAAGAATAGAAAGATATAGAAATAGCACAAGAAACACACACACACACACACACACACACACACACACACACACACACACACACAGAGAGAGAAAGCTCATAAGAGCACAAGGACCTCCCAAGGAAAGGGAAATAGAAAATTACTTCTGATGCTTTTGTTCTTTATTTTCTAACAGTGGTTTTCAAGGGTGGAAACTTTCAATTGTTCAAAAAATTGGTTCCAATGACCGATTTTGTAGTCACCTTTGGGGATGGGGTCACTGACCACTGTCTGATGTCCTAGAAAACAAAACTGAACTGGCTCAGATTCTGTAGGAAAAAAAAAACACATATTAACTCAGATCAGAGTGTGGGTGAGACAGAATTCATTATGCAAGATACCTGCTTTTCCAATCCCCATGTTATTTACCATTTATAAGAAATTAGAGAAACTAATTTATCAACATTAGTGTCTATGTTTTATCATTTATTGACTTAATTTCACATGTAACTGAAGAAATCCACTTAAAACCTAAAAGCATAGTTTTTTAATAAATAAGTAAATGCACTTATTTTATTTATTAATTCTTTTGCCAGATATGCTTATCAATGGGAGTAAAAATACAAATACACCCTAAATGATCCTTATTTTATTTATTAATTCTTTTGCCAGAAATGCTTATCAATGGGAGTAAGAATACAAAAAACCCTAAATGATCCTTTATCAGACTAGATATGCTTTAGCCTTTAAAACTCTACTACTTCCTAACAATACCTGTCAAAAAAAAAACTACAACAAAAATTTAGAAAACAGATTTTTTTTTGAGAGATCAATATTTATTGTTAAAGTAAGATTTTTTGAAATTATTTATCCATATGAAGCATACCAAAGAATTTAACTAAAGCCACCCAGGATGAACTTTGTAGCATTCCCCTTTAGTACTTCTTGGCTTTCAGACATTTATTAAATAAGAAAAAAAAACTTTGAAAACCATGGAATCTTTGACACATTTGAAGTACTTAAGCTTGAAGGAACCTATTTTAGATAAAATGAGAACCCTTGCTGATCCTGGCCCACTTTTAGAGACACATTCAAACCCCAAGCTTTTGTTATTTCTGAAGCAGGTTGTTAAGTGATTTTTCTTTGTATTTCCCCTTTCTGCCTGAATGGACTCACTTCTAAACACTCACATGGTTTGTAAGGGCATTTCTGGAAAAACAGAAAGAACAGTTATAAATTTCTTTTCTCACTCTTCAACTTCTCAGTAAATCCCTCTGTAGACTTTTTAATGCTGGGATTACATATATCAAAACTCCAATTGTGCAATAAGTACAATACCAACACCAATCAGATAATCACATGCATTATTTGTCATTCTGAGTTCTGCCTTTGTTCTGATATTACCACACATGTGGGGACACCATACGTTTGCTTGGATTTCACAATGAGGAATAAGAACAAACCAATTCTGAGAAATGGTCATCATTCAATTGAGCCACAGTTACCTTCTGTTCCATTTCTTTGCATCAGTGACAATAAGGTTTATGGTCCAACTGTGGAACTACATCTTTTGTGAACACAGTCTTCCTATTTGACTGTAATAATAAGGAATCGACACAGGGACACAAGGACGGTTTAAAAGACTGTGACTCTTTCACACATAAGGAATATGCTCTTTATGCTGTTGTTTCATTTCTGTTTTTGCTTTTACAGAGCACAATAACTGGTCAAAATGGAAAGAATTAGTGACTGTAGAGTGCCCATCCCCAAATAGAACACCTAAAATACAGCTCTATACCAAAGGTTCAGTGAACATCAAGGAAGAGGAAGTGAAAGATTTTGAGGACTGAAAGAACAAGTGAAGTGCGGTGAAATGGTATCTTCTGGATATGACCAGTATCATGCACCCATGAACTCTCAACAGTATGTTTGCTTGAACAAGATGCACATCCCACCATACTAGTGGACATCCTAGCATAGAATGGAGAAAAGCTATCAATCACACCCTGATTTAAAGAGCTACAAGCAGTATGACTGACTAAGAAGAGAGAGTCAGTTTTCATCAGGGATAATTGCCCTGGTAGGTTGACCATCCCAAAGCAATCAGCCTTACACACATATGCATGCAGAAAAAATACTAACTGGACAAAATAACCTTGAGATGCATATTCCAATAACAGGTATAGATGAAAAAGGTATAAATTTGAGAGAAGGATGTGGGAGCGTCCTGGGATAAGCTGGAGAGAGGGATATGATGAAAATATATGTATGAAATGATTAAAAAAAGAAATAAAAATGAAATAATTTGAAAATCTACTTCTGCCAGATGTAGGGGTGCACACCTTTAATCCTAGCAGTCAGAGGGCAGAGGCAGGTGGACCTCTGTAGTTCAATGCTAGCGTGGTCTACAGAGCAAATTCCAGGACAGCCAGGACAGTTACACATAGACACTCTGTCTTGAAAAACCCAAAAAAGGCTGGGCAGTGGTGGCATACACCTTTAATCCCAGGACTCAGGAGGCAGAGGCAGGCAGATCTCTGTGAATTCAAGGCCAGCCTGGTCTACAAAGCAAGTTCCAGGACAGCCAAGGCTACACAGAAAAACCCTGTCTGGAAAAACCAGAAAAGAAAAAAAAAAGAAAAAGAAAATCCTCTCATAATGATTATCACAATATCAGATACACACTACAGATATAAGAATTGCTAAGAACATCTATCAAGTAAGACTCTCAGAGGTAAAGGACACAAGTAAAAGTTTAACTTTCTCAAGGACAGTACTGTTAACACATGATCATGACAAGCAACACAAATCAGTATACTATCTTGGCAATGATTATCATAAGCAGAAGTAATTATTTCACACTGAGAAATTTCTAGATTTAATGAAATTAAAAATTGTAGCTTGTTAGAGTTGCTGTTAGTTTGAATAAACATAATGTCTACCTCTCTTTTTAAAAGATAATATGCAACTATTTTCTTTTCTTGAAGTTCACATGTATTGTTGATAGTAAAATATTTCATTTATTTAAGAGGAATTTTAGTCTTTAAATAATTAAATATAGATATGTATGCCATTAATAACCTAAGTTATAATGGCTTTGAATTAAATATTTAACGTGCTTAATTTTCTGCTTAATTTATAAATTCTCTGTGCAACATATTTTGTCATATTACCCACTATTAAAGTCTTTGTGGGTACAGGAATGTATGAACACAAAAGTCAACTCTTGGGAAAGTGGAGAAATTAATTGATATGTATAGTTCCATCAAATTTCTGAGAGGGATGAACAAATACTGTTTTGCTAGGTTTCCAAAAATGCTTTTTCTATGCCAAAATTATCCAGTCCTAAAAGTAGATCCCATTCTAGACCTCCACAGGTAATTGAATGTTCCACATCTACCCATGTGCTTTCATTACTCACAGCTAAACCCAAGAATTATGTTATTGTGCTTAATTGTCCAAATCTAAATCAACCTAGTTCTCTATCTACAACAGGAGTAGAAAATGCTACATCTCCCTTCTCTCCAACTCAGGAAAAATAGAACAGAATATATTTTTGAGGAACAAATCCACTTTCCTCTTTCATTTCACAGAAACCAATGTATTTCTGGGAAGGAGATAAGTACATCAAGATTAAGTTCCAATGACTGTGATTTTGCTTTACCTTGGAGCACCACCCTTTACTACAGAATCATTCATTTTATCTGCTTTCTAATTGAAACTAGTAGCTGTAAGGTCAGAAGTCTCTAAATGCTCTTTCAGAAGAGTAAATAAAAAAACCTCCCCTAAAACCTCAAACTGTGTAATTATAATTGCTTATGCTCCTACTATCAGTGTATATATATTTAAAATGGAATTTTTCATTTACAGTCATGGAATCATATTCATGAGACAGAGCCTTGGTTAATCTAAAATTTCATATTATTTGACATGCAAGGTCACTCCATCACTTCTTGTATACATCCAGAGCAAGTACATTATGAGAGTTTCAAATAAGAACATAGGAAAAATAATTCCAGCCATGATTTGGAGGGTTGAGTTTGCTTAAATAGCCAATAAAATGTTACTGGAAAAAAACCTACCTGGGTAACAAATTTTATTTAAAATTCCCATTCTAATGATAACATTTCCAGTGTAATGACAAATAAATGAAAAGACTTGGAGTGAAGGGTAGAAAT
Organism: Peromyscus eremicus; assembly: GCF_949786415.1. NCBI lineage: Eukaryota > Metazoa > Chordata > Mammalia > Rodentia > Cricetidae > Peromyscus > Peromyscus eremicus. The sequence continues at coordinate 15,109,649 of NC_081434.1, read as the reverse complement.
TTCAGTATTAAAAGAAAATCTCTTCTCCAACAAAGGGAAACTGGAGGTTATGATTGCTGAAAATAATGATAGATCTTGTGAGAACATTATGGGCTTCATTTATGTGAATTATTAACATGATATGTAGAGATTCATGGGAAAGCAGGTAGTATAACTAGCATGGTTTGCAGTTGAACCTTAGCTAGGTATATTTAATATTTCAGTTAGCATAATTGAATGAGTAACCATTCATTGACAATTTAAAGTATACATTTCTTTCTCATCCTGATTTTTTAGAATTGTATAATGAAATATATAAAATTTGTAACATATTTTTATAGACACAGAATATGTTACTTTCCAATGGTAACAACTGATAAAGGGTGACATCAGGATTTGAATTCCTATGGTCTAACTACCCTTGGACTATGTTACTGCTAAGAAGCCAAGTGAAGACACATGTTTCAGTGAGTATGAGACACTTGTGACTGAATTTGTATCCAACAGTAGACAAATGCATAGAAACCAATATGAAAATACGGCACAGAACTGTATGTATATATATAGAAATACATTTATAGAATTCTATATAGAACATAAAGAAATGTATTCATCATTTTGTTTCTAGATCACAAACATTCAGACTCACAATGTTGTTCTAGGGATTCTTAATAATCCATAAAATTTGTATAACAACACAATGCTCACAAAATGGTGGTTTGAGAAATTATTGTAAAATACAATAAAAACAAAGATGTGAAATAATATTCTTTTTAAATTTATGTACCTAGCATGCATTTAGTGTGTGTGTGTGTGTGTGTGTGTGTGTGTGTGTGTGCACATATGCATTGCATATACTTGTAGTGCATGTGCATGCCATAGTACACATGCAGAGATCAGAAGATGACTTTTGGTTATTGGCTTTCTCCTTCTACCATGTAGATCCAGGGATCTAATTTATGCCACAAAGTTTAGTGGCAAGTGACTTTACCCCCTTGAACCATCTCATAGGTCTAACATCTGATTTTCCTGGAGACTGTACATTGTCTAGAACATAGGTTAGTGACATCCAGTAAAATTTGCCTTAGGACAATAGGTACAGTTCCACTCAGAGAGGACCCAATGTTACCGAGTTGAATTATGACAACCTAAGTGCAATGTCTTGCCTTGTCTCTGACTGTCTTACAACCTGAGAATAAAGTCTCCACAACATGGTTAGACATTCTGTCAAGCCCAGACCTTAGTCTGGAAACCATCTCACCAGAAGATATTTCACCAATATTTTTTTTCAGACAAGCTAACTATTTTAAAAAGAACATGTGCCACTCACTTTGACTATCAGACCATTACAACAATGTATCCCATGAATTTGGGATCCCTCCAGGAACCTCACACTGGGCAAAGAAAATGGCCAATGTTTGGGCCGGCCAGAAGGAGAGCTTGTCTTCCAGAAAGAGATTTACAATTTTGGCAGCTGTGAGGAGAAAACAGACACATTTTGGGTGTCAGCCACTAATAGTGAACTAATCCAGAATGGAGAGGAAAAGTTGAAGGATCCCAATTCAGCCACTAAAATTATTTTATTCAAGAAACTTTTTCTTAACCTTATAACTGTGGCCAGCAGCTGCAGCAGCTTTTTTTTTTTTCTCTCTCTCTCTGTTTGGTGAGACAGACTATGAGTATTTGGACTTTAGAACTGGCGCCATAGTATTGACTGAGCATTCTCTCCTTGTGATCTCCAGTTTTTGGCTGAAACTTAGTCTTATAAAACAAAGGCATTAAGACAAATTCAGAACACCCTCGACGAATGTCCTCTTAGATTGTTCATCACAAAGTAGATTTTTACTAACGTTTTAGTCTGTAAAAAATTTCTACTCTTCTCATTCCAGGGAAGGCACTATTTCTTGGAAATCAAGGACTGCTCAGTAACTTTTATGAACATTTCTACACCCCTACGTCTATCACATGTAAGAGAACACATAATTAATATGTTACTGATTCTTCAAATTCTTGATTTAATAACCATAACAACCAACATAAGCAGATTCTGAGATAAAGCAATGGTTCTCAAACAAGGAGTTAGCCCAAACTAAACATAAAGTATTCTTAATAAGGTTGCATGCCTTATAGTCTTCACTAAAGATGCTGATATAATTGGGAAGGTGCCCAGAGATATGTACCTCTCAAATATATATCATGTTGTACTCGGCTGTACAGCTGGGATTAAGAAGCACTGAGGTAAATAGTTTGAGATTGCTTCATACTTGCTGAGGGCCATGTTTCCAGGAACTAGGTAAGTCATAGCAGATTCACCTGAAGGCCAAATTAAAACATGAATTTACCATTCCTTTCAGATTTTGTTTTACAGTCATATCATTTCCTACTCAAAGCATAAGCCCTTCCAACAGTCTGTAATTTATAATTAATGGTTATATGAATAATATCAACTTGAGATCTGGAGAGATGTCTCAGTGGTTAGAAGAGTTTCCTACACAGTCAAAGGAACCAGAACTCATATTCTTGCACCTAAATAAATAGCTAGGCATCATACACATTCCTGGAACTCTTACTCCAAATGACCTGATACTCTCTTTTGGCTTTCATACATACATGCATATACACCAACATACATGTACAAATAGATTCCTCCCCCCCACATTAATTAATTAAATAAATGATTGTGTATCTTCCTATCACTTAACCCATATTAAAACTCTTCTTCAATAACTGAATTTATATCTAGTATGTACAAATTTTACAAAACTAAAATTTGCTCCAGTAATCAACAGGAAGTTTCAAGTTTCTCAGTTTGTTAACTGGAATTCTGGTTCTTTCTTGAGACTGCACTTTACCTGTTGCCCATCTCTGATTAATAAGGTATTTCCTATTGAAAACATTATTTGTAATATTTACTTATTTATTTTTCCTGAGTGGCTAGTTGAGTTATGATTCTTTCTTCTCCAATTCTCCAAATAGTATTTTCCAACCTGTTGATTCGGTTTTCTCTTCAAATTTTAATGCCAATCATATTTTTATCAAAAACTATATTTCTTTTTTTTTTACAAATTGACTTATAGATTACTCATTTCTATTTTAAAATGTGTTTTATATTCTAAGCATATATACTATTATCCTTCTATACCTGAGAAATGATTATTCCAGATCTCTCTTGGTTTGAGTCCCTTGGTGTCACAGCTGCTGACTCACTCATATTCTGCTTTATAACCTTATGTTTTCCATGATTTTATCCTGTACTCTTGTTTTAGAAATTTAACTGATAGTGCACTTAGAAGGCAGAAATTTATCAAATTTTTCAGCGTCCAGTGTCATTTCAAAGAAGCTAGAGCTTCAGAATAAATTATTCATGCAAAGTGTTACTATTTGTATGTGTTCTATAAGAAAAGCCACATAGTCTTGTGAATGAAGGTTTGCAGTCACTCCTTTGCAAACATTTCATTGGTTTCTAATCAACAAGTTCAGGAAATCTAGAATGGTTAAATTTAATTTCATTCATTCTTCATGGATGGAGTGGTTCCCTGAGTGTTTTGCCTCCATCCTGCCTCATTGTGGTTCCACAATTTCTTCAGCTTCAAAGTTCAAGATTATGAACAGTACAATCGTTTAGAAAACTCTTGGTTGGTGATGAGAGCAGATCTGTAACATTCACGAGCATCGAAGGATACCTATTTCATTGCAGCTTTAAATTTACGGATTTGCATTATTTGTTTTTGTTTTGTTTCACATTTCATCAATTTTGTTTTTAAAATGTTCTTTACTGGGTAGTTTTCAATCTGAGGATTTGAGAGACAATAAAGTGATTTCCCAAATGCCATTTGTTTGAAGCCATGCCTATGATCCTACAGTATAAATATCTGCCTCCAGAAAGGTAGCATTTGCTACAATTAAAAGAAAAAATAAAAACAGTCTTAACATGTATGTCCCAGTCAGCCAGTGTCCGTAAATACATTAGGGTTCACTCTTAGTGTTGTATACTATGTGGATTTAGGAAGCATATAATGAAATGTGTCTATCATTGTAAAATCATAGAAAACATCATAGCTGTCTCCAAACTCACCAGATTTTTCTTTATTTATTCTGCCTTTACCACCAAATTGTAGGAATTATTTGTCTTGCTAGCAACTCTATAGCATGGCCTCTCTCATGGTTAAAATCATCCATCCAGTATAGTGAATTTTCAGACTGGCTTCTTTCATTTAGCAACATGTATTTAATATTCGTTCAGATTCTTCAATGTTTTTGTCATTTGATGGTTCATATCTTTACAACACTGAATAATGTTTCTACTGTCTAGAAGTACCACTGTTTCTCCATTTACCTAGGATTGACATGTTATTTATATAAAGTTCCTATGCATATCATATTTCCATAGTGTTTTTTTAGCTCCTTCTCTAGTAAAGAGAATAATAAGCTGTGCTCTCTACTGTATCAAAGTTGGAAACTCATTAATTTATTTGTAACTTGTTGCATATTAAGTGTACTGATGAATATAAGAAACAAATTAGATTTGTATTTAAAACTTCCAAAACAAATTAGAACTCAAAATATTTAGGTTTATATGCAGGATGTTCAAGATTTTCTGTTCTCTGTGAAATATTTGTATAAATGTTATAGAGTTCAATGTCAAAACACTGTGAAGGATTAGCAAAGATTCTGGAAAACAACTTACAAACTTCCATATCAAAGGGAATTTTCTACAGAAGAAATACTGTGTTTCCATGTGACACAGAAAAATAAACTAAAATATGTGATTTTAGGTTGGACTAGATGAATCCCAATTCTTTTTAATTATGATATGTAAAGTGTTTATGAATTATTTTTAAATCATGTGAGGATTAAATATAAACAACCTTGTTCACTTTTCTTCAAGCTGTAGAATTCTGAAATATTTTTCAAGTTATCATTTATCAGTGCAGTTTATAAACAAGGTGCTACTTCCAATAAATTATTCTTCCAATTTAAATAGTATACCCAATATGCCTTGATTCTACACAAATTTTCATTTAACTTTTAAAGTCAGTAAGTAATTTAATGGTGTTTTTCCCTTATAATTTATACATTATTATCATTTAATATTTATTAATTAATTGTTTCCATATCATTTCAATATTTTTTCTAACAATGTATATTAGGGACAAAAATTAGAATCACAAATTTAAATTGAAAGTATTTTAAGTCAACAGAATTATATTGAGTGTTTTTAGAGTTTGTCTACATGAGGAATTCCACCTTCATATTTAATAAATCATTTTCATGAATGAAATAACTAACATAAATCAAATCACAACATAAATTCTAAATTGAACCATTAATGATTATAATGTCTCATTTAATAATTAACTACTATGTCTCGCATTCTTTGTTGATATGAAACACTATCACTGTTCTTGTAGAATTTTCTTCAGTTTAATTTACTTTAGAATTTTTATTTATATTTTTTCTTTTATTGATGATAGTTTTTTCCTTACATTATCTTCTGATTATAGTTTTCCCTTCCTCAACTCCTCTGAGATCCTATCTATTTCCCCTCCTATCAAAATCCACACCATTTTTTTGTCTCGCCTTTGAAAATAAATAAACAAGCATCTAAGGAATAACAAGATAATAAGATAAAACAAAGCAGAAACACAAAAATTGGAATAGGACAAATGAGCAAACAGAAGAAAAAGAGTCAATGAAAAAGCACAGGACACATATAGATGCAGAGATGCTCATGTACATATTCACTAATCCAATTAAAAATACAAAACCAAAAGCCATAATATAAAGAATCTTTATTTAAGAATCCTAATCTATGATTTTTGTCACAATGTGTTTATAGTAAGTGAATTATAATAGAAAAATTAGAATTCTGTGTTGCTTGTTGGTTGGATATCCAACACAGAATAAATCTTAATCTAAACTAAAATATCATATGGAAAACAATACAAAGGGGCTTATAGAAATCATTCTACATGAAAACCATACACTTAATGAAAATGAAGTTCCAATATCAGTAACACAATCTTAAGGGGAATCTAAACATCAGTTACAGAAAAAAATCCTACTGAAATGTAAGACGTAGTTATTATGTCATAAAGTTCACACAGATCTTCTGGTTTATATATTTGAGACATCGACACATTTTTTAAAATTTATCCCCTTTGCCTTCTAGTATTAGAACAGTGTGTATGAAAAGATGACCCTAGTATCCCCCAGACTTTATAAAGTTCTTTTACAATACAGATTTTCTTCATATAAATTTTGCAAGGTGGATAGAAACTGAAAAATATCATCATGCTGACCTTGAAACTAAGCTTTAAGTGGTGTATTTACTGCTTTGGGTTTTGTTTTTTCACACTGGCACACACTTAAAATGTGAAGTTGTATTCATCTTCAACAAGAATAAAGCATTTTATTTTCAGTCATCGTCAAGATGTATTCTGTTTCCTGAGAGGTGCCACATCCCTGACTCAAATGCTTAAATACTGTTTTCTCTCTTGTGTTTACTCTTCCATTTGATGGTAGCTTGTATGAATTAAGAAAACATTTATAAGTTTCAGTAACTTTTGTTCCAGAAAATTTTGTAGTTTATGTGTTTAAAATTCTATGTGTTTTTATACATATACATTATATATATCATATATATACATACTCATATGCTTATGCATACATATACATTTACATGCATGTATGTAACAACAATTAATAAAAAATAGATGTCATTAATTTGAAAAAGAGCAAGGAGGCGTATATGAGAGGGCTTGGAGGGGGAAAAGGAAGGGAGAAATGATACAATTATTATCTCAAAAAATAAAAGAATTTAAAAATTCTATCAAGAATATAATATATAGAATTCTTAAGACAAATATCCTGGGTACCTGTTTTTCATTCATTCAATATCTATTCCTTGAGAAACCACTGTGTGTAAGCAAACTAGAAAAAAAAAGTTTATTTTGCATTCTAGAGTTATCCATATAGATTTTTATTTCTTTTTATTACAAATGTAAAAGTTACTCTGATTGCATTCAGTTGCTTATCTCTCTCTTGTCCCTTCTCACTCCTGTGAACTTCTTTGTTTTTCAAATAAGTCTCTCTCCTACTCCTGTGACTTTTAGCAATAAAGTAATGACTTGCAGAGAATGAGGACATTGTCAGTAATTACATCTGAAGAAATTATAAGGAGACTTCATTACAGCATCTAACAGGGATTAAAATAAATATAACCTTCCAAACTGACATCCAAATATACATCTTCAAGAAAAAAAAACTTTAATTACAGAAAACATCCTGTAAATGAGGTAGATACACAAGATCAACCAGATAAACAATATCGACATACTAAAAAGAGTATTAAAAAGTATAACTGTGAAACTTCCAAAGGGACAAGATCTCTATGATGACTGACCAAAAAGAAAGTAACACAGCTGAAGAGAATGAAAAAAGAATTTAAAAGAAAATTCCATGAGATAAGGATATGAATGCACAGTTCATTAAATATAAGGGAATTTTTTTATAGTAAGAATAAGAAATACAACAGAGAGATAGACCTCAATTAAAGAGAAACAAAAACTAATTTTATAACTACATATTCAAAGAGCCACATAAAATCTTTAAAATCAATAATATTCTAGACTACGCACGTGAAATTATGTTTTAGAGATTTACTTATGTGTATATCTGTGTCTATGTGAAGGTGTGTGAATGAATGTGAGTACAGGGCTCTCAGTGGCGAGTAGAGCAAATGGGATCCCCCCCCTAGAGCTGGAGCTATAGGCAGTTGTAAGCAACTCAAGGTGGGTACTGGGAAGTCAATTCAAGTTATATGGAAGAACAGGATGAGTTCTTAACCATCGAGTAATTTCTCTAGTCCCAGATGGAATTTTGGGAACTTGATGATAGCTCTTTCAGAATGCCTAATTAGAAAAAAAAGATGAGGAAGAGGGATGCAGAGGAGGAAAAGAAAGAGAAAAACAAAATGTATGAGACTTATACATTAAATTGACAAAAATAAATATTTGTGCAAGAATATAAAAGGAAGACATTTAAAAAAAAAAAACTGTTCCATGAAGTAGTAGTTGAAAATCCCCCTAACTCAGGGAAAATATAAGTGTCTAGGTCAAGGATATTTAATGCATGTGAAGGACATCTGTTCAAGGAAAGCCCTCAGTGTAACACATCTTAATCAAACTCAATCGTCCAAGAGAAAGGTAGATCTAAAAAGAGCAAGAGCAAGGATTTAACCCTATTGAAGAGAACCACCAAAGAGAGACAGCAAATATCAAAAGAAATCTGACAAGAAATGGAAAACATGGAACAACCCATCAAAGATCTGAAAATAAAAACAAAACAAAACAAGAAATGGCAAAACCATGATGATCATGACTTCAGGAACTGAAGCAAACTAAGTTTTCCAAGGGGAGGGGAATTGAACAATTTATAACTAACATATACCAAAGTACTGAGAAATGTGTGGCACCTTCACCCTCCCAGTAACAACTCCTATGCTAGTAATGGGTTACATTTTGTTGAACTATTGGCAGCTAAAAACCCTGTCATCTACAATAGTGACCTGCCTGCAGTATATACTGGTACAATATTACCACAATTTTTTTAAATTTTGACAATACTTTATATATTGAAAATAAATTTTTTGTACAGCATATTCTGATCACTCTTTCCCCCTCTCCCAACTTTTCCCAGACCCTTTCCACTTTTCTACCCAGAACATTCAATGTCCTTTATTTCTCTCTCTCTCTTTAAAAAGCAAACAAAACACAAACAAAATTTTGCCCTCTCTCTTTCTCACAAACATACATCCAAAATCCCCCCAAAAAAAATTAACAAAAAAAGCTACAGTGTCACGAACCAAAATATATAAGACAACAACCAATACAGCAAACAATTCTGTAACAAAAGTATATAAGGTCAAATATCTACAAAAATATTGTTGAGTTTATTTATTATTTTTGGCTATTTAGACCAGGGGATGGGATATAACCTGAAGTATGGTTAATATACTTGGTGAGGGTCTGTTGGAGAAGACTATTTGTAATTTTTTTATTCATTTTAGATACCAACCACAGATGCCCCTCTCATCTACAAGGACACATACTCAACTGTGTTCATAGCAGCATTATTTGTAATAGCCAGAACCTGGAAACGACGTAGATGCCTCTCAACCAAAGAATGGATAAAGAAAATGTGGTACATATACACAATGGAGTACTACTCAGCAGAGAAAAACAATGACATCATGAAATTTGCAGGAAAATGGATGGATCTAGAAAATATCATCCTGAGTGAGGTAACCCAGACTTAGAAGCACAAACATGGTATGTACTCACTCATAAGTGGATACTAAATGTAAAGCAAAGGATAATCAGACTACAACCCACAGCTCCAGAGAAGCTAGCTAACAAGGAGAACACCAAGAGGGATGCACAGAGGGTATGGGGGGTTGTTGGTTGGGAGAGTAGGGAGGAAGGATGGGAAGTACCACAACTTTTATCAGGGTAATCAACTACCTTTTTATTGAATTTAAGGCCCACTCGTGGAGATGGAACTCCTATGTGACTCTGCTAAATGGGCCAGGAACCTGAGACTAGAGAGCTCATGGGCCTAGAGAAAAAAGCTAATGCATTATTCTTCTAGAAGAGCATAGAAATAAAATTAGTCTAAATAACATACTGCTTGTATTAGCCAAAGTCCTCTAGAGTCACAGAACTTACAGAATGAATCTTTCTCTAGATATAGAAAGGAAAGGGGATTTATAAGAATGACCTACAGGGTATGGTCCAGCTAACTCAACAGTGGCTGCCTGTGAACAGAAAGTCTAAGAATCCAGTAGTTGCTCAGTCCATAAGGTTGGATGTTTTAGCTTATCTTCAGTATATTCTGGAATCCCAAAGAAGTAAGCTCTAATTCCAGTGAAGGAATGAACTTGCTAGCAAGGCAAAAGCAAGCAGGTAAAGAGCAAAATCTTTCTCCTTCCTTGGCCTTGCATAGGCTTCCAGCAGAAGATGTGACCCAGATTAAAAGCATGTGTCTTCCTGCCTCAAGATCAGGATTAAAAGTGTATGTTTTCCTACCTCAAAGATTCTAATTAGAAGTTTTATCTAATTGCTTCAAATTTAGCAGAACTCCCTGCTGTGGGATGTTCTGTATGGCAAATGTGTTGCTAATTAGTCAATAAATAAAACACTGATTGGCCATTGGCTAGGCAGGAAGTGTAGGCAGGACAAGGAGGAGAATAAAGCTGGGAAGTGGAAGGCTGAGTCAGAGAGACACTGCCAGCCGCCACGATGAGAAACAGCATGTGAAGATGCCGGTAAGCCACGAGCTACTTGGCAAGGTATAGATTTATAGAAATGGATTAATTTAAGATATAAGAACAGTTAGCAAGAAGCCTGTCACGGCCATACAGTTTGTAACCAATATAAGTCTCTGTGTTTACTTGATCGGGTCTGAGCGGCTGTGGGACTGGCAGGTGAGAGAGATTTGCCCTGACTGTGGGCCAGGCAGGAAAACTCTAGCTACAACTCCCTCACAGATATGCCCTCCATTTTTGGATTTTATTTAATTCCAGATGTAGTCAGATTGGCAACAAAGAAGAGCTGTCACACTACTGTCACCATAGATCAATGACTTGTTCAACCCTCATCAGAGAAAATTCTTCTTGTAGTAGATGGGAATCAACACAGAAATTGCAACTGGCTACCTTGCAGAGTGAGAAAATTTGAAGCACTAAATCATAAATGGAATGTCTTCATCAAAAATGGCCCCTTAAGACTCGACATTCTATGTGAAAGAGGAGGCAGGAAGATTATAAAAACCAGAGTTGATGGGTGACTCCAAGGTAACCATTACAGATGTAACAGGACTAGTGCACATAGGAACTCATGGAGACTATGATAGCATGTACAAGGCCTGAAAAGGTTCAGGCCAGATGAGCACAAGCATTGTAAGAGGGAAGTTGGATATGGCCTCTCATTCCTAACCAAGAAGCTATCTGTAATTACTACCCAGTAGCAAAGAAAAAATTAGGTTTTTCCAATGGAGTGTCATTAGGTATATCAACAGCATTTCAGGGCAGGCCCCATTCCTAAGAGAAGTAGGGCAAGTGTAATGAAGTCAATGATAGAAAAAAAATATCAAAACCCAAACTAGCATATAACCTAGTAGAGTAGAAATAAAATCAAGAAATCAGTTCATGTACCAATAGCAAACTGATTTTCAGCAAAAACAATATATAACATATTGTAGGAAAAAAAGTGATGCGGGGCAAACTGGGTATGCATAATGTATATGCTGAAGACTAAAATTCTATGCTTATCTCTTTTAAAGTAGACTAACTCAAAATATATTAGGGATGTGAATATAAGGTTTGTACCTTTCAGAAGAAAACTAATGGGAAATGCTTCAAGATATAAAGACTGACATTTATTGTTTTGGTTGAGACCCTCTAAAGTACAGGACATAAAAGTAAGTTCATACAAGTGGTATGAAATTAACCCAAATGTTTTTTCAGAGCAAAAACTATATTCAACAGAGTCAAGAAATAATCTGCAAAATGTGAGAAACTGTTCATTGTTCAGCTAACAAAAGAGTAATAGCTTGAATAAATAAGGAAAACAAAAAATGAACAACAAACAAAACATACAAAATATGAATATCAAGTAGTCCACTAAAAATGGAGAAACTTTGTAAGTAAACATTTATGATAAAATTATATGCAAATGACACAATCACCCATGAAATGTAAATCCAAACTATTATAATTCATCACATCCCAATTATAATTATAGTGACCCTTATAAAAAATAAATATGGGAAGACTGCAAAGAGAAATATCAGACATTGTTGGGAAATAAATAATTAGTAGACTTATTATAGAAAACAAACTAGAGGCACCTCAAATACTAAATCTAGAATTAACATATGATCCAAAAGTCTTACTATGTGTGTCCATTCCAGAGAGAATGACATCGTTATGTCAAAGAGACTCTTGACTATCATGGTTATTGTAGCACAATTCAAAATAGCTAAAATATGAACATCCATCAAGACTAAAATAGATAAACAGATTAACAAATACGGCATACATGCCAGGGAATGTATTCATCCATGAAAGAAGTGAATTACTGTCATTAAGGCAGCATGGATGGAACCAGAGAATATTTATGTTAAGAAGAATAAGCCTGGAATAGGAAGCCATATTCTATATGTTCACAATCATTACAGAAGCTAGAAGTGTTGATCACATAGCATTAAACATAAGAATAGAGGCCACTGCAGATAGGGATAATCAAAGAGGTTAATTAACATCCAAACATTGTTGAAAAACACAAGTACTTCTGCTGTTCTGTAGCACAGAATGGCAACCCATAGGAGTCATTGTATTTCTAAGTTCCTAATGTAGAAGAGTTGGAGAGTTGCCACCATATGTCACTGTTAATATTTGGGGAGATGAAAAGGTTAACTACTTAGATTCATCATAATTTGTATTAATTTTCCAAGTTTTAACAATTTACCCCAAAATACGAAAAATGAAATGAAAATATAAAAATAAATACCAAATAAAATATAAAATTAAAAATATTAAGAGGTGCATTCATTACTTTGAATTCACAGATTAAAAGAACAAGTACCAAAGTTCAAAGAATTCTCCGAAGACCATACACACACTTTGATGAAGTCAGCCTGACTCTGATATTTATTTTCCTCCTACATTCAGTTCCCAGGAGGCCAGAGTAAGGAAGAAAATTATTTGGATATTAAATCAAAGAAAGGTATATGTGATCAATAATTCATTTTCATACAAATCCACAAACATCATTTAAATAGATACTATGGGAACAACACATTTTGAAATTCACAGATTATTTAAAAAATCATTTCAACAACATTGTAGTTCATTTTATTTGTTAAGATGTATTTTATTTGTGTGTGAGTGTATATGTTCTGTGTGTGTTCTGTGTGTGTGTGTCTATGAAGGTCAGAAGAGGGTGTCGGATCCTCTTGAAGTGGAGTTACAAGAGGTTGTGAGTTTCTGGACTTTGTTCCTGGGAACCCAACCCTGATGTCTTGAAAGAGCAGCAAGTGCTTCTAACCACTAGGCCACCGCTCCAGCCCCTCGGTGTAAATTCATAATGCATGTAGTCTAAATTGTACATATTTTTGTCCTACAAATTTTATCTTAGTCTTTATTCATTGGTCAGGCCTATACATCTTGATTACTTTCAGTTTCAGACACACCTAATGGAAATGCACCACAATATTTCTTTGTTTGCTTTTGTTGTTGTTGTTGTTTTTCGAGACATTGTTTATTAGTGCAGCCCTGGCTGTCCTGGAACTCACTGTGTAGACCAGGCTGTCGAACTCACAGAGATCCACCTACCTCTGCTTCCTGAGTGCTGGGACTAAAAGCATTTGCCACAATATTTCTTAATTTTTGTCTTCTTATAACAAAGCAAACACTCTTGAAAAAATGAATACTGAAAGCTGGCTTATTATTTCTTTTGAAGAACATTTCAAAGAGTTATCAGCTAGATGAGTTTGGCCTTAGCTGTATTAATTTTAAAATTTTTTAAAAAAAGTGTTTTAATTTTGAAAAGAATACCAATAAAAGGCAAGTGGCTTCAATTCTTTTCCTTCTTTCTTTTTTTAATCTCAATGGTTTGTGTTCTCTTCACTGTCCAATTTGCAGGCCATGGGCAAATGCTACCGAGACCACTTCCTGGTGGGTGTCATATAAATCTGCAGTCACAGATACCGTAGAATTGGCTCATGAACTACAGCTACTCGCTAATCTCTCCCACACTCACCACTCTAACTCCAGAGATTTTGGAGTGCAGTGCAGTATATTTAAATGCTGTGAAATCCATCTTGGATGCTCCGACAGTATATTAATTCAATGATTCAACCAAAAGTAAATCAAACACTGAAATAAGCTCATATATTTGTTCTGCTCCTGATACCTAACCAAAATAAATATAAAGCTGTGTACCTAACCATTAAGTGAATTAGATTTTTTACTGGTATGTTTATTTATAAGGTTGGACTGCTCCTAATTCAGCAAACAAGGTCAAGCAGGATGTAAATCTACATTTGCCTTGACTAAATAGGTACAAAAACAATACAAAATATTTTTCTGAATCAAGTTTAAGACAAACTCTATTAAATTAGAGAATTTAAATTCATGAACAGAGAGGGATGCTACAATGGCTTCACGTACTGTGATGCACTGAATTGACAATTCCCTTTGGATGCTAAATAGCCACACTGAATTTGAGCAGCTCATCCCTCCGGTACTTCTCACTTCCCTTTGATGTTTTGCCTAAATGCTTTTCACTTAGCTTTTCTCCACTTATAATTCATAGAAAGAACAATGGGTTCCTATAAAAACATTCACACACACACACAAACACACAAACACACACACACACACACACACACACACACACACACACCCCTACAGATCTGATTTCTTAAAATTATTTTTAAATGAGCTCATTACACTGCTAGCTTTGTCAGGTATATGTCTCACTGCAACCTTTTCCATCATCCATAGCAGAGCCTAACATTTTTTTAAACACTGTATCCCTTTCCCTCTATAAATTTTATGTTAAAAAAGAACAAGGAAGAAAGGAAGGAAGGGAGGGAGGGAATGAAGGAGGGAGGGAGGAAGGGAGGGAGATAAATTCACTGCAGCTAAATATTTCCAATGCTTTTCTATAATTTACTTCCTTTATGAATATTTTCTTCCTATTTGTATGGGAAGTTCCATTGTCAAAGCTTTCTTAAACTAAATGATGTGATATATGGACCACTTAGAAACAGTGAAGAAAATGATATCATCCCTACTCCAGAACTATTGAACTGAAATATATATATATGTGTGTGTGTGTGTGTGTGTGTGTGTGTGTGTGTGTGTGTGTGTGTGTATAGTAAGTGGTTGTATATGCATGTTAAATTTGGACCATTTCAATCAGTGTGCACTATGACATTTGAAGGCTTTTTTCAACGAAGCTTGTAGTTTGTTGGTCTGATTTCCATAGCCTCAGCTTAATTCATTTCATATCAGTAGGTATTTATAAAGTGAATAATAAGTTCAACATAGAAATAAGAAAGGTCATTTTAAAAAAGCAAAAAAAAAAAGCCTCATTTACAGACATATAAGAATGCTGAATCTAGTTATTCCACAGTGTCTGTTATGTGTATAGGGGGAAAAACAAACAACCACAAACAAAACATGAATTTAGAAAAATGAAATCAGAGGCCTCAGCATGCACCACCAAAAGAGAGCTACATGTAAAAAATGTTAACATGTTGGGAACTAGGCACTAATTAGCACCTTTGATTATTAGATAGGGCTATGAAAAGGGAACTGGGCACTGAGAATAGGTTGTTTCGTAAAACAACTAGCAAAGAAGTTGTGACAATTTATTTAAATTTCCATCAGTCTTTGGAGTAGCCTCAACCCAGAATAGTTGAGTGATTTTGCTTTATCAAGGTAGAGCCAAATTGAGAATATTTCATTCTGGAAACTCACAATCTCCTGTTCAGATCATGATCTCTTTTCAAGTGGAAAAGCTATTTTTAGAACTTATTCTCTGTCAAACCCTTCAATCAATCTTTCATGATATCCATGAAATTAGGGTGGGGGTGGGGGTTAACAGGACAATGGTAATAGTCTAAAATAGCAGATGGAAAAGATATTTCAAGGAACCTCCTTTTTACTGAAGCTTTTTCATGTGAGTCATTATGAGCTAGCTCTTTTCAGGAAGAGCTCTCAGAAGATAATGACTTTTAAAAATGAATATCTAGTATTAACACACAAGGCAACATAAAAATGTAACTCTCCATTGACTCTTTGAACACCAAGTTCTACATAACAGATGAATTAGGCAAGGAAAGTTCAGGATTGGGAAGAAAGCTCAGTGGTCAGAGTACTTGCCTGGCATATATGAGGTCCTGAATTCAGTTACCAATATTACAAAAAGAAAAAGAAAGAAAGAAAGAAAGAAAGAAAGAAAGAAAGAAAGAAAGAAAGAAAGAAAGAAAGAAAGAAAGAAAGAGAAAGAAAGAAGGGAAGAAAGGGAGGAAGGAAGGAAGGAAAGAAAGAAAGGAAAGAAAATATTCCAAGCAATATAAGACATGGTTAATAATGTTCCCCCCCATGGAAATACTAATACATACAAAACATGATGACCTTCACTGCATCAGCGTCATATTCGAAGCTAAATGTTTCTTCCCTTCTTTCTTTCTTACACATGAATCACCATTGCAGTAATCTTTTGATACTTCCTTCTTGCCCAGAAAATATCAAGTCACTACAAAAGTAGACCAATATAAGCAAACACATCATCATCGATTCATACATTATCACTTGAGAGTGAAAGATGTGCTAATTCAGATACCACACAGAATTAACTTTGTCAATAAATATTATAATTTAAGCAACTTTTCCTAGCAGTATGAACCATGGTTAAAACTATAGGAAGAAACACATGTAGAACAGAATGTAATCACTTTCTGTTAGCTATCAGTTCCCTACTTCTACAGCATGATCTTCTGGCTGTGGAAACAGGTATATCATATGCTACAGATAAGGTGTGAAACTTTTTCATAAAAGTCAAAACCAGAGTTATACTAGAAATTTGTGATGAGAATAGCCTTATTTTTTATTAGTTTAATTGTGCAGGGAACAGGGAAGTGAACTTTTCACAATGCTATTTTATCTTCTTAGAATTTCATTATTGAGAACTGAGAGAAATCCATTCAGTTGCCATTGTGAAACTGACTACTCTTAAATTAATAAATAAACAACCATTCTTAATACTATTTCTTCACTCCCAAATTTTCCAAATCTTTAAAGATATTTTTATATAATATAAAAATTTTGTTTTGAATGTAAACTTTCCGCTATTGTAACAGGACTTTTAGAAATAACTTTTCTAAGATATTTTATCATCCTTCCACAGCACATATTTGTTGCTTCAGAATGCACAGTAAGTAACACAGTGACTTATGATTGTAATTTTTATCTGGCCCTTGATTCTTCTGATCTTAGCTTTGCCCATCCTTTAATCTGAAGTCAGTCCATAAGCTAACTAGCTGCTGGCTAATCTAGCTAAGTCTGAACTAAGAACACGCAGCTCTACCCCAGATAGATTTTCATTCTCCAGCCTCCTTGTTTAGTTTATTTTATATGGCAAATGGTATTTTCAGGATGAAGCTTGGCAATGTTGTATCTTGTACACACACATGCATACGTACATGCGTGTGTGTGTGTGTGTGTGTGTGTGTGTGTGTATGTGTGTGTGTGTGTGTGTGTGTGTGTGCGAGGGCACACACACACGTTGGTTGAAAAATTTCAGGTGTAGGAGGTAGAGACTATACCTTTTAGTGAAGAACAAAGTGAAAATTAAGAGAAAAAAAACCAATTTAAATATAATTGGAAAGGATAAGAGAACATGTGTCATATGAAGAAAGAAGGCAGGTTTAAGTTTGGAGCAAGGATGTGGATGGGGCATGGGAGAAGGGTAGTATTGTATGACAAACATCCCTGGAGAGATGCTACCTACACATACATCAACTCATCCTGGACCAAAGTAGGGGTACCACCAATGCTCAACTTGGTGAATGCATGAGTTTAATACGGGTTACATACAGGAGTGTGGATGAGTAGATTACTTATAGGAAATGACTCAAAGACATCAGCTTCACCAAAGCCCACCTCAGCATGGGTGACAGCTCACAAAATCTTGGAATCTAGAGCAGACTGTATAGCCTGCAGGCAGTTCAACAGGTTAAAGGGTACCCTTTCCATGTAATGCAGTTGCTGTAACCCTCTTTCAGGCAGCTGTATTTATCTCTGCTTCTTCCGGGCAATTGATCTACTTTGTTGCTTGGTTTGTCTGAGGATCAGTCTCAGCTACTTTACTGCTTATTGTGGGAGGGAGGAGCCTAGTTTCAGGGACTGCCTGAAGCTATCTTGAGTTCTTCATCTTCCTGCTGAAGGAGCTTCCCTGCAGGATGGAATGTTTCAATCACAAAGGAAACTGTTACACAATAGGCAGTGACTGAGGAGTTAGCAGATAAAACTAAGGATGCAAGGATGTATGAAAGCCTTATGAAAACTCACTTGTTAGTAAGCTAACTTCAAAATATAATTTCAAGACTGGCAGTTTAAATGGAGATATTTTTCATGGATTGACAGGCTGCTTTAAGAAGACATAGGTTATTAAATGAAAATATACCTGTCATGCATGGAATATGTGCCTATGTCTCACTTATTGGTCAAGAAGACTCCAGAGATCGCCTAAACACCATCAACTATTGTCATTGCTCTTGGCTACCCATCTTAACTCTACAGTAAGAAGACCTGATTGCTTTGGTGGAGGACAAAGCGAAAACAATCTCAAATCGACTAGGCCACTTCTTCCATGATGGTTAGCTTTTATAGAATCAGAAGGTGCTCTGCAAGCTGTTAATGGAAAAAAAAGGCATCAATGCTTTTTAGTCATCACCGGATCCCTGCATTCTACAACACCAACCTGCAGGCAAGATACACCCTGCTGGCACAATGATGGCATGGTTGTTAGCATGTAAAACTAACTGCTTTCTGATTTGATTGAGTCCCAATCCAGAGGAAGGAATTTCATGCCTGATACTGTAATAGTGGTCAATAGCCCATGGCAGGTAACATCATAGCCCCTAGATTAGAACATGCTATTGTTAGTTGCTTAATGGTCATATTATCAAACTACTTAGTTTTATATTTCTATCCATAGACCTGGGTTGCTCATGACTTTAGTAAGAGAAGCTTCTTTTTTCAGCGGGCAGTGGGTAATGTAGAAACCAGTAATTGGTCAAAATGATGAGAACAGAGACTGAGTGCTTGGTCCTATGTGGGATAACTTAATCCACCTCTGGTTCCTGGTACTCATTTCAGATCTCAGGGAACACAGATAGGGAGGAGACAAAGATTTTAAGAGCCAGAGGATGATGAGGAGTGCTGTAAAATGCTCTCTACTGGATGTCAAATGAATGTTGCACTCACGAACTCACAGCAGTTCTATTACCTGTACAAGATGAAGCATGAGCAAAGAGTTCATGAGACCCCAACCCTTCAATAAGAGCTACTGGCAGTTGATAGCTGATACTGAGGGAGAATCAGTGGTATTGAAGGTGGCCACTGATAGGTTGTCCATGTTCTAGGAGAGGCCATCCTACAGTAACAGGATGTACTGATTGGACTTAATGAGTTATTTTTAATAAAAAGTGAATAATATATGAAGTTATGTGTGGGAGCCCATTTTCCGGTTTCTAGTGGCTTTACCCAGCAGGTCCACATAGAGAGAATGATTGGACCACAGGCCTGAGTGCGGGTGTCTGAGATGGTCTGCACTGCACTTGGCTGTGCTGAGGAGAGGTCTTTTGCTCAACCACCTGACATTTCTATAAATACCCTAGGGCAGAGACAGTCAGAGCCCATTGGAATAGGTTCCCGGCCCTCTCGAGGTTATCCTGTATTTACTATCTGTTTATCGCCATACTCTAAATCCTTCTATCTAATATTTCCTGCTGCTCTCACTGAAGAAAACTCTGGAGAACTATGGGGTTGGTAGGTAGATGCCCCACAGTTATGAGGGGATGTGTTAGACTATCCAGAGGAAGCTGGAAGGTGGTAATGAGGAATAGATATAACTATGTTTCAGTGTATGTATGCATGAAATTCTCAAAGAACAAATTTTTTAAAGAAGTACATGAGGAAGGAGCTGTGCCCCTTTTTGCTGTTCTTGAAAGGCAGCAAAAGAATTTGTGATGCCCATCCATGTTACTCTACACATGGACACAATAGATGGAAATTTCCCAGCAATTCCTGAACTTATTTTCAAGTTCATGAAACTGAGTAGTCACAGATGCGTAGTCGGGCTGACTTTGTTTTCAGAACACTTCAGAATTTAATGGGTATGCTAAAATGTATTCTTTACTATTAAAGTGACAGGATAGAAAGAGTAACAGAAGAAATTTTGAATGATATCTTTAAAGCTTAGGTCTGTTTGGTGGAAGTTCACCTAATGCAGCCTCCTATGGATGAGTTTTTAAGTCAGTAGGAACTCCATTCATAGATGGCATTTGAAGAAAACGAAAATGAAGTAGAATGTTCTGTTCTTCAATGTGGGAAAAATTGTAATGTGCACATATTCTATTTCAATAGAAAACCACATGCAAATGTAGTATTCCAAGTGGAACCAAAATTCACTACAATGCTGCCTAGTAATACGACTTCCAAAAAGCTATCATAATGCATAGTTGGATTTCAGTAGTCTTGTTGCTCATGAATGTTCAAATTGCAGGAAAAACATATTTAGAATAATTGTCTGTTTAAAATCACAACAAAAATACTTTCTTTTGTTCATCCTTGCTGTGAAAATGTGTGCAGAAGTTTAAATGGAATTACCAAAATGTAAGAAGTGGATGAAAAACATTACCTATGCTATTGGAGTGAACTATATGTCAATTTCATTAAAGATACGTACAATTTCCAGAGTTTAGCACATGTAGGCAATGCTTTCATGTTTGAGAGAGAGGACCTGTTTATATTGGCATGTTCCAAATGAGTATATGGTGTGAAGTTAGGTAAATAATGAAGAATTTGTGTGTGTGTATATTTGACAAATATGTTCACACAATTTTGATTCTGGAATTCTCCTTAAGCCTACACAGAATATAGTGTGTATTTATTTATTTATTCCACTATATGAAGAAATTAAAATTCATGTAGACGGATTGCTTCTTAAATATCACACTGTTAATATACAAGTCTATGGGAGAAATGTTTGTTTTCAGTTTTTTTATCCAGGGTTCTTCACCACACACCAGCAAACATTTTGCATACATATATAGAATAACAATTCTGTTATATAATTCCAAATATCAAAGCAGAACGAAGATGCATTTGTTGTTTTTATTTAAGTTTAGCTGGGCTCTAAGACTGGCAAACTTGTAACATAGGGCTGGAAAGAGTATAAAGGACTTCTGGGGGGAAATTCATTCTGAAAAAAAGAGGTGAGCATAAAGGATTTTATCTGAAAAGAAAAATTTTAGTTAGAAGAGAGGAATAATGATTTTGAAGGTGGCAGAAGTCATTTAAATCAGTTCAAGATCCATCTTTTGGCTTTATGGATTCATAGTTGTGTTGTGGAAGAGAATGGGCAGCAAGCTATTAAGAAAATAAATAAATGTTTCAATGCATTCTGTAAACTGTGCAGAAACAACCTTGCCACAACTCTTCCTTATCTGAGTAGAAATAGAAAGATTTCTCATCTCCACCGTGCCAAAGAGCTTCCCCAGTGCTCTATGTAGCGCTTGTCTCACTTAGTGAGTGATGAGGGGGTGCTTTTGACTAAACACTGGTAACTCTGGGAGACTGAGTTCCTGCTGAGAATGAGTAATCCCCTATAGGAGGTACAACTTTAGTGAAGAAACAGGAAAAAGAGGTGTATTAGTGAGTACTGTGTTGTGAAAGCTCTGTTCATTCTCTGAGATTTTTCTAATATTACATTCATCAGATCTTACAATGAAGAACCTTGTTTCCTTCAGCTACAGTCTACTGTGTCCTATTCAGGATATTTGATATGGTCCAGTGTTTTGTCAAAACAATTCAAGTCACTACCCAATTTTGTCACTATGTGCAAAAAGAATGGTTATCACAAGAATTTTCAAGCATGAACTCTCACTTTTTACTATAACCCAAAGTCTCCTCGTGGTTTTGAACATTTTAAATCAGGGAAAGGATATAGTTTTGGGGCAGTTTCTATGATAGATTTTCCATTCTGACCACTGGACAGAAATGACTCTGTGTGCTCTTTTGTGTTGTTATGTAGCTTGCTTTAAGGATGCTCCATGTATATGCTCACACTTTTTTACACCATGGACCTTGCTATTTTATGCAGTTAGAGATACTTTCATTTTAAGGCATTTTGGACTGTTGTAGTATAGATACGGTTTGCACACCAAGCCTCCATGCATTGGAAGCTTTATTCTCAGTTCCGTGATATGGGGGAAGGGGCAATGGAGCCTTATAAAGTCTGTCCTCACACGCTATCCTTAGGTCATTGGAAACCTCAACTTTGGTAAAATTGTGAGATTGACTCTGTCCTCCTTGTGGGCTTCCTGTGTTGTGAGCTCTCAATTTTGTACCCTTTCCTGCTCTGTTGTCATCTGCCATGATGCTCTTTGGAGCTGTGCAGATGAGAACAGCATGTCTCCAAGCCATCAGAACTGTGAATTAAATCAACCTCTTCTTTATGATATTGCCCTGTCTCATGCTTCATTAAAGTAATATGAAATGTGTCAATACCTGTCCTAAACAGAGTTGTTCATTGACCATACTTCTGCACATCTCAAATCTGCCAGCAGGAACTGGGGACTATAAGCTCTCTTACTTATCTTACCATGTTTTGATGAGGATTCCAGTGGCATCATCCAGGCTTTCTAACAGAAAGAGGTCTTAGTCTGCTTTCTAGATACAGGGAACATAATGAGGGATACAGAGTTCCAATTGGCCAATCATTTCTAATGTGAAGTATCCCTTGTGATGGTTTTATACATACATACATACATACATACATATATATGTGTGTGTATGTGTGTGAATGTAAATATATGTATATATACATAAGCAGAACATGCAGGAAGAAATGTTGACTTCATCACTACTACAATCTTCAGGCCATGAATCAGACATTTTGATTCATGAATGAAAATTACAAATTTTGTCTCCCTACAAAGCTCTCTGTATATAATACACAACAAGTTCTGCTTCTCTGAAGAACTACATCTAATACATTTGTGAGAGTGAAGAGAAGTTTACTTGGGTAGAGTACCAGGATCTTCCATTAAAATATGAAAACAACTAGGCTGGAGTGAAAGCTGAGTCAATCCAGCACTTATTTTGTAAGCAAAATAGTCCGAGGTCCATTCTCAGAGGCCTTGTGAAAAAACAGAATCTGGCCATGGGGTGGGTGCTTATAATCCCAAAGCAGATTGAGAAGGAAACCACTGAAACTTGCTGGCCAGCGGTCGAATGTACTTAGACAGTCCCAAGACACTGAGAAATCCCATCTCAAAAGGGAGGAGGGGACGGCATCTAGAGAATGACATCTGAAATGATCCTCTGTCACACACACACACACACACACAAACACACACACACACACACACACACACACACACACACACACATACACACACACGATAACTGAGCCAAATAAAATACCGATCATTGTGATAATGTGGTATTAGTTGTGCCTACAGATAAAGCCTAAGGAAGTACAGTCACAAAACTTTGCTCCATTGAGAAAGATATGTAATCCTTAAAGCTTATTTGTCCTAGTAGCTTTCAAACTATACCTCACTGTGCATGGTAGGTATGCTTCTACAGTTATCAATTAGTGTATTCATGGTTTTAATCATTTATAGAAATTATATAAATGAGCATATATTCTTACAAACATTATGTTATTCAATAATAAAAATAATATAAAGGTGAAGAGGATGCATACATCATGGCCAGAAAATCCTCATCATGTTGTTGTAGTGTGTTGCACATGGTGGAAAGTGAGTACCAATTTGATTTATTTATTTATTTATTTATTTTTGGTAGATCACTTGCTGTCGCAAGCATGTTCCAAGCACAGTGCTTGTAACCTTCAATATTTTAGTCATTCTCTCAAGAATCAATCGAGATAGTATGATATTTCCCATTTCACAAATGGAAGCAAGCTCTGCCACATTCAGAAAGGAGTTTGAAGTAAGCAACCTTGAAAGATAGAAATCGTTTCCAAATTAAGTCAGGTTCAACTAATTAAAAATCTATGTCTCTCTGTAATACCCATGTGTGTTCTGTCTCTAACACATAAGGAGTTATTCACAGTATAAACACATTCACCACAAGCAGAACATGCCGAAAAATGTCAACTCCATCACTGCTTTGATCCCCATGAATCAGGCAGAAGGGATCTTCCATTTCAACCCAGGAGTGACAATCACAAACTTGTCCTGCTACAAAGTTCTAACATGCCTATTTCACTTCAAAGGTCTTCATCAAATTCTTTAGCTTGAAATGAATTGTACTAATACCATTTTTATAAAACAATATAATTATCTAGCTAATCTACAAGTATTCCAAAAGATGTGTATTTGTGGAGTACAATAAATGTTAAGCTGTATGTTTGGAATCAGTATCTACTTTCTAAAGTAGGGCTTGATTAGTATAAGTCAACTAATGACTTGTATTATCACTTCCTTGTATAAAACTTAATAAAAATTCATTAGGAACAAAACAAAAATAAATGAAAAAATAAAACTGGCAGAAAGCTAGAGCCAATACCTTTACTGATGATATCATGAAGAGGCATCCTAGAGAAAAACAACACAAAATAAATTAATCACGAGAAGTGTAGTCATATAATAATAGAAATTGACAACATGGAATTTTTAAGCAGAAGACTCAAGTTTGAATACCACTGTCCAAAAAAAGTTTATCGAGTAACTAAAGTTCTATGATTTTTCACTTTGATGTTTTAAAAATAAAGATAATGGCCGGGCGGTGGTGGCGCACGCCTTTAATCCCAGCACTCGGGAGGCAGAGCCAGGCGGATCTCTGTGAGTTTGAGGCCAGCCTGGGCTACCAAGTGAGTTCCAGGAAAGGCGCAAAGCCACACAGAGAAACCCTGTCTCAAAAAACCAAAAAAAATAAAAAAATAAAAAAAAATAAAGATAATGTATGTTCCCTGCGATAAACAAGAGCAATGAATAAAACTGCAAATGAAAACACTTTTAAGATACAGAATGCTGCATATAATTATTAAGTTATTTTTCTATTTTATGCAAATCTGTCTTGGCCAGATTGTTTAGTATAGCTAGCTCAATACTCATAGTCCATGCAACCGGAGGCTGGTGCACTGACTGGCCTCTGCTTCTGGAAAAGGGACTAGCCTAGCAAAGCACTCTAATTTCATTTCTTTTTTTAGGCTTAGCCCCAGATTTCTCAAGACACATTTCCCCTGTTACAATCAGCACTTCTGAAACTTCTTAATTTTACATCTTCATTTCACATTGACATTTTGATTGGATTTTCTCATGTAGCTGGAATTTACTAATCCATTGTCGCCTATTAATTCTCCCTCTGTCCATTTTTGTTGTCACTGTGATCAAGAAGGGTGGTGAGTAAGTTTACTTATCTTGTAAGTTGTATTCAATATGTAGTGAGCAAAGAACAATACAAAAGAGATGACATTAAATACTTGAAATGCATTATCGAGAAAAAGCAAGATGCTGTGATAGCAGTTCTTGTTGGTAGTTTAACAACAGTTAGGAAGCAGTATTAGTATTGCACCATGAAGAACTCCCACAAAATTGCTGGCTAGGAATTTTTGCCTTCTGATTTGATATAACTGATCTCATCTTCAATTTCCCTGTCTGTAAAATGAGAACAAGAGTAATAGCTGTTTTCAAGAGCTATTGAGACTATTAGAAATAATAAATTATCTAGCATATCTAAAGCACACTTTGAATACAATTGTCAAATGAAGATAGTTAAGGAATAAGAAAGATGAGAAGGAGCCATATCTAAAGTGCACTTTGAATACAATTGTCAAATGAAGATAGTTAAGGAATAAGAAAGATGAGAAGGAGTGGGATTTGAGAAGTTCTAAGTAGAACTTTCTGAGCAGAAGAAATAGCCCATGTGATGGCTGATTGGGAAATGAATTTGGGCTATTCGGGGAGGTGGAGCATAAATAGGTATCTACAACATTATGAGCAGGTGACTGAAAGAAAGCATGTGCTAATTTTCAAATTCTTGAATAAGCAGGGATTTATTGCGAGTTCAATAGGTTGTTTTCACTATTTAGTTTGGAGGGTGAAATATGTTGGACTTAAGAAGCCGCAGTTTTATCTAGTCATGAGATGATCACAATTTGTTGTAGTATTAAAAACTGCATTGGTGAAAGTGGGTATATTGTGTAGCAGAAAGGTGTCAAAAATAGAGACTATGAGAGAGTGGTGTGTGGAGAAAGGAGCCGAGAAATATCACCAAAAGTGAAAAAAAAAAAAAGAAAAAAAGAATGCGCTTTAGGAGAGGAGCATTCAAGTCCTGGAAACATGACTGATAAAGAAGGGGAAATGACTATAGGAAAAGAATAGTTGTCACATGGTTATAGTCACTGAAAATCATGAACCATGTTGTAGATAAGAGACAGGATTTTATGAAGGGAGAACTGGAGACTCAGAAGAGAGGGAAGAGAATACAGAAAGCATTCTGAGGTGCTCTGATGTGAAAAGATGTGAGCTTAACAGGGAGAATACTGTTTTAAATAACATTTGTTTTGTTATTCAGTTGCATGATACTATCGTTTTTAACAAGCAAAGTGCTAGAGCATCAGCTTTGATTTTGCAGAATTATTTTAATTGCCAGTCGGCAGATACATCTACCAAAAGCTTCAGACATCCACAAACTCTGCTGACATTTTTTTCATGATTTAATGAGTTTGAGCTTCTCAAATATGTAAATATTTTTATGACTCAATGATATAAAGAGGAAGAGAGCTTTTGTGCTCATTATTTTAACATGTTCCTCTTGGAATACATTGCTGGCTGGCTAGAGGTTGCAGTCTGCCATAAGCCTATCAGCTTTTTCTCTAAGCTCAAAAATATTGAACTCCCTCTCTCCAGCAAAGCTTTCTGCTCTCTGTCTCCCCTTATCCGGAAAATGTCTCTGGGCCTGGAGGACTGCACCTTATCTGAAACTGTCTCTAAACCAGATGCCTGATTCATCTTTAGCTTGACCCTTGGCGCAGATCCCTGTTAAGACTTATGCTAGGAGCTCTGCTATTGGGCCCTACTGCCACATACTAAGCTTTGTGATAGGAGTATGCTACTTAACGCAAATTAGGGTTTGTCCCCCAGGCTCTCCAATCCTATATAGTCCTTTTACTGTGGAATAAAGTTGCACTGATTCACTGAAATCTGCCTCCCGGAGGGCTGTCTCCATTCATGTTCATGGGTCACACAAAAAGCTTTCTGTTGTCCTTTCTCCCTCTTTCCCCTCTCGACCTAGTGGCCAACAGGCCAAGAGGAAATGTAGGCCCCCACATGTTCCTATGTGTACAATGATCAAAACTCCATAATCAAGAAGCCATTGGTGACCCACTCAGCATGAAACAACTTGATTAAAGGATAACCAAAGATCATGAAGTTTATGTTGGAGTTATCACTTTGGTTTGTAATGATTTTGATTATTTTGCAGTTCTAGTGTTCTAGTTTAAATGGTGACTATTTATCTTCTTTAACATTTCCAAATACTCGGATTCCCCAATAACTAAGTAATATAGAGGAAACTGTGCTCTGAATCAACAGTGACCCCTCAGTATACCCAATCACCAGGTTCCTGACATTCTGAAGATTCTCTCCACTGAGTGCTTCACACACAGCATAGAATTTCAAAGGTGTACCTGGTGTCCTAAGTGACACACTAAGAAGACAACATAACCTAAGAAATAGCCTTTTCAAAATATGTAGCCTGGATCTGATAGGGAAGTAACAGTCAGACACATCCAATTGAAAACTGTTCAGAAAAAGAACTCATTTTGGCCCTGCAGTAGGTTCATTTCATGCAGACCCAACATGATGCCATAGGAATGTGATGCTCTAGACTGACAGACACAGTAGAGAGATGACACCAAAATGTCACATATTATCATTGATGAGATATTGGATTTATTTTACAAATATAGCTGAAAAGGCAGTATTCAGACAATGGACATATTAATATAGTCTATAAATGTAGATAACAATACTACATCATTTTCACATTTTCTGATACTGATGTCAATAACTGTTGTAGATATAAAGAAAATTCACATGCTTATAGAAACTAAAGGCTGAATAAATGATGTGAATGAATTTTTGAAAAGTTATTCTTAAATGATTCAGGGAGGAATAAATAACAGAAATGCACATAAATGACAAGACACTAGATTTTGTAATTTGAGATAAGATAGGTGGATATTCAAAAGATAATTTTTGCATATTCTGTGAGGTTTAGAAAATATTTGCAATGGTGTCTCTAAATAAAATATGAATAAAAATGATGCATCTGTACTTTGTTGTCCTTATGTAGAAATTTAATCTCCTCTCCAATGCGTGCACCTCACTAGAAATAATATGGTTCTACTTTACTGGATTCCATAAGCCTTCTGGGCAAAAAACAAGTTATGTCTTGTTATACAAACATAAATTCCAGAAAAGAGGACAGTCAAATAAAACACAAATGGTTGTTGACCCAAACAAAAAGTGCTCAATATGTTGAGGAAGGTCCTTCCTCAGATACGTTTCATTTCTATGATGGAAAAGGTACAGCCTATGTAAATTTTATTTCAAAAATTAAACCTCAAACTCCATAGATCATCAGTAAAAGATCCGCCTCAAATTTAAAATGATTATCACACCGATGTTAAGCAATTACATCAGATTTTAACCGGCCTGTTGTGGAGTGAAGTTCAACAGTGAAATACGAACTAATTTTTACTTAAAAATTAATTAGAAAATATAATGATAAAAACCATGAAATTTGAAATATGGTAAAATCACACCATTTTAGTTCAAGAAAAATGAACTATTTCATGAGTTTTAAAGATGTATTTTTAGTGTGTGTGTGTGTGTGTGTGTGTGTGTGTGTGTGTGTGTGCACGTGCGTGCATGTGCGCGTAAGTATCCCTGGAAGCCCGCAGGAGGTATCAGATTCCCCTGGCAGTGGAGTTAACAGGTGAGTGTGAGCCACCAGAAATAGGTGCTGGGAACTTGATGTTGGCTCCAGCAGAGCAGCAATGTCTTTTAACAACCGAGCAGACTCTTTGGTCCACATTCTAAAGAAGATTCGGGGACCTACAATGATACAAAATATCCTTTCTGATCACAGTTTAAACCTTAGAGTTTTAATTTTTGAAATTATATTTCAATGTTTTCACCCTTCCCTTTCTTCCCTTCAAATTTCCCATATACCCCTCCTTGCTCTTGTTCAAATCCATGTCCTCTTTTTAAATTAATTGTTATCACATGCATATATATGTGTACACACACACACACACACACACACACACACACACACACACACACATTGTCCTAAATATAACCTGCGCAGTCTGTATGTTAGTTACTTGTATGTATGTTTTCAGGGCTGGCCATTTGGTATTGGCTAGCCAATTTTTGTGCTCTTCCGTAGGTAAGACTATTTCTCTTGCTCTTGCATTTCTTATTTGTGTGTAATTCTTTGTGTAGGATTGGGGCCTCTTGGGCTTCTCATGATCCACTTTGTCAGGTCTATTTTGAAGGGACAATTTATGAATTGAATTGAAGGGACAGCCTACAGCCTTTTTAAATAGTACTTTCTACACTGGCTCTCCAAAAAGCCTTGCATTAAGACAGAGTTACTGGTAAATGCTGAAGAAATAAGATTGCATGAACAAATATACTACATAATAAAAAATATCATCGTAAAGAAGTTAAAAATTTATCTGGTCAGAGTAGGGGGAGGGGAAAGTAATGAGAAAAAAATATATATTGTAGGAAACAAAATTTGAATTAAAATTGTTTTTCAGGTAAAATTTTGATTACTAAGTTATATTCTTTTCATATTTAATCCAGAGTAACAATTTGTTCAGCAAATATTTACTAAACAATTCCTGTGTTCATTTTACAACTTCTTAAAAATTTAAATCAGTTTTTATTAAAACAATCTATCCAATAACAAACATTTAAAAAGAAAAATAACCATTTCCCGGGTTATTCCTTTTTTAATATTAAACTTGGTGCCTTGGAACAAGTGTTTAACATTTTTGCCTGGTGCTGACTTTTCTTGTGTTTGTTCCTGCAAATTCAAATTTGCTCATGTAGCTTCTTCTTTATTGGCCATTTTAGATTTCTTGTTCGGACAAATGAAGATTTGCCTCATTTTAACAGCATTTCATCCCTGCTTCCTGCATTTTTCATACCATGTATTTTAATCATATGCTTTTCCTCCCCCCATCTCTTCCTCCCTCCTCTCTCCTAGCTCCTAGAAACTATGTAGATCTATACTGAGAGTGAGGTAACTCCCCCAACCCTAGTATTTATGTTTTATTCAAGAGCATTGTTAAGCATCATCTACTATTCAGAATAATTCCTAGGCATGGTGGCATACACTTTTAATCCCAGCACTTGGGAGGCAGAGGCAGGCAAATTTTTGCATTGGAGATCAACCTGGTCTACAGAGCAAGCTTCAGGATTGCCATGGCTATGCAAAGAAACCCACCCTCCTCTCCCACTCTGTCCCTGTTCCAGCTTGACCCTCCCATTTCCCTATGTTCTCTTCTCCCACTCCTCACCCTCTGCCACCCCTGCAACCCAGTTCACTCATGTAGAGCTCATCCACTTCTCCTTCACAGGATCATCCATGTGTCCATCCTAGGGTCTTTTCCTGTTAACTAGCCATGATATTTGAGGACATCATGGAAATAGGAAGAGGCAGGGTGCTGTGGAGGCTCTCAGGAATTCACAAGGTTGACCCCACCTTGATCTGCTGGCAGTGGTCTAGAGGGTGCCTGGACCGGTCTACTCTGATGACCAGCCTAGCAAATAACCTAGCTGTTATCATAGAGCCTTTGTCCAGTGACAGACGGAGGCAGATACAGAGATCCACAGCCAGGCACCAGGCTGAGCTCCAGTAATCCAATTAATGAGAAAGAGGAGAGATACTGCAGGTGGGGAATATCGAGATCATGATGGAAGGATGTGCAGAGATGACCAGCTACACTAGTGGAAGCCCATGAACTGTGGACTGGTGGCTGTGGAGCCCCCATGGGACTAGACTAGGCCCTCTGGATACGGAAGATGGTTGTTTGGCTCAAACTGTTTGGGAGGCACCCAGGCAGGGGGATCGGGATCTGTCCCTGGTCTATGGGCAGGCTTCTGGAATCTGGTGCCTATGGTGTGATACCTTGCACAGTCTTGGTGCAGTGGGAAGGGGCTTGGATCTGCCTAGGCACAGTGTGCTGGGCTCTGCTAACTCCCCATGGGAGACCTCAATTTGGGGCATGTGGGGTTGCAGGATGGCTTGGGAAAGAGGGCTGGAGGGTGGGAAGAGGGAGGAGGGGGGGTTGTGGATAGTATGTGGAGTCAGTAGAAAATTTCTTAATAAAGAAAAAAGGAAAGAAAAAAAAAGGAAATCCTGCCTGGAAAAGCAAGAACCAAAAACAAAAAATCCAAATGTGAGACTACAAAATAGATTCCCCCAAAATTGGCTCAAAGATTTTATTTATTTATTTATTTAGACATTATTCTAGTTTATTTCCAAATTGCAGTGATGAAAAATTGACCAAAACCAACTTAGGAAGAGTCGTAGTAATTTGGCTTACATTTCCAAGCCATAGTCTATCATTAGGGAATTTAAGAAAGAACTAAAGGCAAGAACTAAAGCAGAGATCATAGGGAAACATTGTTCACAGGCGTGTTCTCTATGGTTAGACCACAACTCAGGACCACCTGCCTGTTGTGACCACCTACAAGGGGCTGAGCTCTCCCAGATCAACTGATCAATTACTAATCCAAAATATATATATATATATATATATATATATATATATATATATATATATATATATCTCCCACAGACTTTCTTATAGGCTATTTTGATGGAGGCATTTTCTTCATTAAGGTTGCCTCTTCCCAAATGAACCAAGTTTGTCAGGTGAACAAAAACTAACCAGCATGACATACTTCATCAATGGTATTTGGGTCTGACATCTTAGAATCAATTCCCCATTCTTAGTAACATCCATGTGAATTAGGAAGCAGCTAAAGCAGATACAGTTTACTGGGACACTAATGCGGAAACTGACCACTCAGAGGCAAAAAATATAGGTCCGTGTCCCAAGGACAACTGAAAGAATATTACACAAAACACAAAGGAGGGATCTACAAAAGGATGGGTTCATCCAAGTCCTTTCCAGGAAAGGCTGATCGTGTAAAAAATAATAAAAATTAACAATTAAAGCCTGTCTCGTGTGGGAAGGTTTGAAGAAGGTTCATGTCAACCAGTAGCAGTGGTTTCCACATACCCTTCATTCATCAATTTTTAAGTCTCTACATAGTGATCAAGACAAAACATTTCTTCCTGTGCCTTCCATGGGTGATTTTTCTGTTTCCTCCCTTTAACGTTATCACTTGCAAAGCAGCATATAAATAGCCAGGGTACACCAGTCATTCATGATGGAAGCAAATGTATAAAAGATACAGTCACCCTCTGCATGCCACCACAGGTCTTACTTAATCAACTGTCTTTATATTCGTGTGAATGTCTCATCTTTCTCCAACATCACTACCTTACCTGTTCACACACCCACTTAGCATTCCAGTATTTAAATAAATGTTCATTAAAGAAGTCATGAGTTCCCCCCCACACCAGCCAAAGAAAATCAGAGAAGGTATTCTTGTCTAAAATGGGAAAACAGAAATGACTTAAAACTTAACAGAGATCCTCTCATCACGTTACTTTGTTTTGAGCAAGCAGCTGTCTATGGGTCAACTCTATCTTTCAGGAGCTCTGCGTGGGATGAACTGTAGTGGGTAGCCATTCCAGCTTTGTTCTGGAAGTTCCAACCCCCATTGAGACTTCGGCAACTGTCACGCCTACAAGGCGGGGCCAAGGGAGGCGCCTGGGGACCCGAGATCCGGATCGGCGAACGCTCTCTTGGTTCCAGGACGCTGGATGGTGGAGGTAGACAGAGGAGAGCTCCAGAGAACACCGCTGGACTGTGATACACCTTCCCCAGACCCCGCGACCTACCTATCCCTTAATTTGTAAGTTACGCCATTAAATAAATCTTCTTTTAACTACGTGGAGTGGCCTAAATAAGTACAATATATTTTACCCCCTTGCAAAGATCACACTTAAACAAAGACGTAAAAACAGTAGTGGTCAGAAAGATGTTAATCCTACCTATCCTTAAATATGCTGCTGCAAGAGTGGGATGGAAAATCTGTCATACAAGGCAAATCTTTTTTTTTTAATTTTTTAAAGACATTTTCTGCAACAGAAATCTTAAAGGTAATCTAAGGTTAAAACCCCAAACAAGCAGGGGGTTCCTTTCAGGCAATTTGTGTGATTTTGTTCAGAATTCTCAGAACACAGTGAGAATGGTCATAATTCTGTCCTCCATCCAAGAAACCTTTCATATATTTTAAACTCACCTTTACCTCCCACTTTTATTTCATGTTCACTTAAGCGATCTTGCCATCAGTACTTCATAGAAATTGTCTCCTCAAACTTCAGAGTGACTTGACCCCTTTTAGAAGCATGTGAACCTTTAACTATATTAGTAAATGTTGTAACCCATTTTCTCTCATTTTATCATTTTAATAATGTTACTTTTGATCGATGTTTTTGATAAGGGAAGAGTGAGGTCTTTGAAAGTAGTAGAAGCCTGATCACTCACTTTATATAAGTGCAATGTAGAGTGCGAGGATCTCAAAAAGATCAACAGACACCAAAGCATCACCAGGCTTCCAGGTCTTTTGTGTAACGAATTAAAAAATGAAAATCATAAACAAGGAGATGAGTCTAAACAGGCTTTTTTTTTTTTTTTTCAGGATTGCAGGTGAAAGTGTAGGAGAGAAAAAACCACAACAAAATCATGAGGTCCTAGTAAATAGGGGACATTGAGCCTTACAGGATTGGTATATTTTGTAGGGTTTAGGGTTGAAACAGGGATGCAAGATGAGAAACACACTGGTCAGTCCAACTGGCCCACTCACAAGGTGGTCGGTCAGGTATCTCTCAGAATTCTTCAGATACAGGTTCCAGACAGGTTTATTCATTTAGGATAGGCAAAGGGGGAAGAAGATAAGAAGTCACACAAGAAAATGGTTACCTTGTGGCATTTCTAGCCTACTCCCAATACAGAACCAAAAAGGTTTTGTTGTTGTTGTTGTTTTGTTTTGTTTTGTTTTTAGTTTTTTTCCAGCTTCTGACTGAGGACAAGAAGTAGATCTGTTTGTTTCACATTTACTGCCCTAAAACCACCTGACCAGTTTCTAGCTCCTGTTCTCATCACTCTGTCCTTAACTGAAGGAACTTTAGGAAATAACTTACAGGTAACTTGGTAAGTTCCTCATAAATAGGGAGACTTCCATAGTTCTTTAGTTCCAACTAAAACTGTTGCCCATCTAAGATAGTCAAACCAACTTATTTATGTCTCATTCTTTGCTACCAGAAATGTTTTATATTACATGATTTTTAGGCTTATCAATTTAATAAAAGTCAAATGAGAATAGAAATTTTAATTACCCATGTGCCATTAAATAAGTTTATGCATAATGTAAGAAAATCAATTTATTCATATACTCTATATTTGAGTGTTTAACAGTTAATTTTTTTAGAATATGCCCCTAAAAAGGGATACAGTTACTTCCTCAAAGCTAAACTGAAAATATACATGAACACATGCTTCAGATTTTATTGGCCCAAAGAGTTCAATATACAACTAAATGTCCAGTTCCAACACAAACTCTGAAATTAAATGTAAGCTCATTAATTAGCACCTGGCTAACTGCCTGTCTGTGACTTTGCTGATTTATTTTGAACATATGTATGTCTGTGTTGAAGAGTTTGACCTGTTCCTCTACTGCTAGAAGAGGTCAGTACTTAGGCACAGTGTCATTGTTCTCCTGTCCTGAGGGCACCCACATGAAGTTTTTAATATCACTGTGGCACTGTTATGGAAATCCCTGAACTGCTTTGGCATCTGTGAAAATAAAGGGTCCCATTGTTACACAGTGTACTATGAAGAAAGTGCATGCCTTTTATTCTTGTGGTCCCTTTATGGTATCTGTTGTTACTGGGGCAGAGACTGCTGAGGGCAAGAAAAAAAGTAGGGCATGCTAAGAACCAGTGAGTTTGTGCATGTGCTTTTGTGTTCCCGGGTGGACCACTTTCAGCAATAAAATCTTTCTGTTTTGGCACTCAAATTCCTGAAATTAAAATGACTACTAAAGCATATCACAGGCCATTTACTTCTATGAGATATATTATTTAGAGCTATAAGTTATGTGTTTAAACCAATAAAATACTCAAACAGAACCTGTGCCCACGGTTGACACAATCCTGGATTTGATATTTTGGGGAAATTTCTAGCAGTGAATCAGAACACATAAAAGTTTCATGTAGATATGGAACTGTTGAGAGTGAAGCTGGAGCTAAGAAACAATTTTGAAATTGTGAAGGGAGTATTACTCTACACACCATGATTCCTTTATCGAGTCTACCACATTGTTAGACTTCCACTCTTTCCCAAGTTTGGACTATCTGTTTATTCTTTAGCAGATGAGAAAAATGCAGAAATATAAATAGTAGTTTCTAGCTTTTGTCTCTAAAGATAACACAATCATAAACAAAATGCGAGTAATTTGTAGATTAAAAAAGAAGATGGCCCAACGGCTAACCAAATAAGAACACAGTTGAAGAGCTTATAGTGCCTGATTTTATGGCTTATATAAAGCTGAAGTCAGCAAGGTGGTATAGTTTAGATGCAGTAATGGGCAAGCAGATCTATGGAACCAAATAGAGATACCAGAAAACAGAAATAGAGGTATACAAATATAATCAAGTATGTAATCAAGTGATTTTAGAAGAAACAGAGAGACAGAGACAGACAGATGGAAAGACAGAGATAGAACAATGAAAAAGAAAAGTCAAAAATAAAGGAAAGCCTTTACAACAAATGGTTCTGAAATAACTGAGTATCTACATGTAAAATAATAATGAGAGTAAATAAAGATTAATTAACCCCTTAAAATATAGCATAAGCCTGTATTAAAAAATGGAAAGCAATAAAACTTCTAGAAGAAAACATAAAAGAAACCTGGGACTTGGCAATACATTTTTATAAACAGCATCCAAGCATCATTCATAAAAAAAATTTAGAAGCTGAGACTTAAATAAAATAAATCTCTATGAAAGATATACAGTTAAAGGAATGAAGAGAAAGTAAAAAATAATAATAATTGGAATATCTAACAAAATACTTATATCCAAACTAAAGAAAAAAAACCACAACCTAACAATTAGAACGTAAGTAACCATGTTAGAAAAATTATGCACATATTTGAATAACCCTGTCACCAAATCAGTATATAAAGAGTAGCAATACCAAAAGGTTGCAGGAAACTCAACATGTCCATCTTTCTATAGAAAACACCTAAAAAACAAACAGACATATCTGAATGAGTATTAACAAACTAGAAAATAGTCACAGGATAGGGGAGGGTGGCATAGGCCCCTAATCCCAGCACTTAGGAGGCAGACATGGAAGTTTTTGTGTTCCAGGCCCCTGAGATACAATGTGAGCTTATCTCAAAAACTAACAGAATTCTTACTATTCATTTTGAAAGCAGTCAAATGTTTCTCTTGGCCAGATGAGTGCTGAAGCAACAAAGAGGCTACTGTACTCCAGTAATGAAACTTGGCAGGACTTCTGTTTCCCTTCGCTAGCCTTCCCTTTCCAGCTCACTGTATGTATGTTTTTAGAGCTGAACATTTGTCACTGGACAACCAAATGGTGTGCTCTTGTCTGGAGAGGACCACTTCTCCAGCTCTCAGCATTCCTTAGTTGTCTGTAGTTCTTTGTGTACTGTTGAGGCCTTGTGGGCTTTCCCATGTCTACTTTAGCATGATTACTGTTGTCCTTGTTCTGCCCATGCTTAGGCAATCGGGTTGATTGATTTTATGGGTGTAGCTTCTGACACTCCTAGGTGACACAAACTCCATGATCTTCTGGCTCTTACAATCTTTTTGCCCCCCTGTTGTGTAGTGATCCCTGAACCTTAGGTGTGTGAGAGTATTTTGTAGATGTATCCAGGGGCACTTGGCTCCACAACTCTTCATTTTAATTGGTTGTGGTTTCCTGTATTGGTCCTTATCTGTTGCAAAGAGATGTTTTCTTGGCAAGGTGTGAGAATGAGAGCTATACTTATTTATGGGTGGATATATGAAAAAACATTTAAAATATGGTTAGATGTTGCTAGATCCTAACAGCTCCCTCAGGGGAGGTAAGAAGGCATGGCATCAATGACACAGACACTGGGAGTCAGCTGAAGGCAAACAGCAGATTCATTTAGTCAATAATGGGGAAGTCCTCATATACCCTCTTCTAAGCACCCAAGCTGTGTCCCAATGGTGGCATTGCATGGTCATCCCTCATTGGCTAGGCATGATCAGAAACTCTGACAGTGACCAGGAACTCTGACAGCACCTGTTGCTAGGCCCTCATTCAGACTCCAGGTTGGCTCATAAAGAAGTACATTATGTGCATGCCTTGGCAACTGGTTTGAGCCAATTTCCTCGATCCTATGGGCCTGTCCTGCTACAGTTAGGGATGATGCTGATTTAGTAAAGTGAGAATTATAAATTCTCATCCAAGGTCCATGATTTCACTACCTCTGGGTAATTGTCTAGGTTTTTAGTATCAGGCATGACTTCCTTTTGTTGAGTAGGTGTTAAATCCAATTAGAGAGCCGTTGGTTACCACCAAGGTATGCATAACACTACTACAATCTTAGGATCATCATGTCACACTGGCCTTTGTTGTCGTTCATAGATGTCATGGACTATTGACTACTATTGTAGGACTATTAACTACTGCCTTCCTTTGGAAGTTTGCTCGGGACCTTCTGGTACCAAGAAAGGTGTACAATGATGTGTTTTCAACATATTCATCCGCAGTATCAACTTTTTCAAGGTCCACTCCTTCTCTACCCATCCATCTTTGTGTTCTCTTTTCTTTGTTCTTCTTCTTTTCTTAACCATCAAGTCTAATTTGAACTTTGCATATGTTCTTGAATGTGTTGCCTTGCCCTGGAGCATGGCTGACATACATACCAGGGGTTACACTCTTTAAGAAAACTATCCCGGGGCTGGAGAGATGGCTCAGAGGTTAAGAACATCAACTGCTCCTTCAGAGGTCCTGAGTTCAATTCCTAGCACCCACATGGTGGCTCACACCATCTGCAATGAGATCTGGCACCTTCTTCTGTGTACATAATAAATAAATAAATCTTTAAAAAAGAAGAAAGAAAA
This sequence comes from Peromyscus eremicus, assembly GCF_949786415.1. Lineage (NCBI taxonomy): Eukaryota > Metazoa > Chordata > Mammalia > Rodentia > Cricetidae > Peromyscus > Peromyscus eremicus. The sequence continues at coordinate 15,071,491 of NC_081434.1, read as the reverse complement.
CTATCCCTTTCTCAGAAGCTTTCAATTGCCAATAGCTCCTCTTTTATACATGGAAATTTGTGTATACCTTCCCTCTTGGTGATGTGATATGATCTAGCTTGAGCAAGCAGAAGTCTTGTTGATGTCCTCACAATCTTTTCGAGTTCATATGTGCAACTATCCTGCTGTATCCAGAATGAGAATGCCCTGTTTCCTTGAAGTTATATACCACTACTGGCTTTTACAATATTTCTGTCCCCTCTTCCATGATGATCCCTGAGTTGTGGAATGGGAGGGTATTATGCAGTTTCTTTTTTAATGTGCATGAATGGGTGGGCTTAAAGTCTTCTTGATCTAGGGGCTGGAGAGATGGCTCAGAGGTTAAGAACACTGACTGCTCTTCCAGAGGTCCTGAGTTCAATTCCCAGCAACCACATGGTGGCTCCCAACCATCTGTAATGAAATCTAGTGCCCTTTCCTGGCCTGCAGGCGTACATGCAGGCAGAACATTGTATACATAATAAATAAATAAATCTTAAAAAAAAGTCTTCTTGATCTAATAAATATATTGCACTGATATAAAATGTCAAAAACACATCTAGTGGCTGGAGGTATGGCTAGGTCAATAACAGTTTGGCATGTAGGCATGAGGACCTGAGTTCTCCAAGACTTTTATCATGAAGGGGTGTTGGATTTTGTCAAAGGCTTTTTCGGCATCTAACGAGATAATCATGTGGATTTTTTTCTTTCAGTTTGTTCCTAGCAGTCTCTTTCAGGACTCTCCCCCTCATTGCCCCCCAGCTGAATGCTCATGTTCCCATTCCCACCTGCACTCAGTCCACTCACAAAATCTCTTATATTTCTCCTTCCCAGGGAGATCTGGTCATCCTCCCCAAGAACACTCATTGTTATCTAGTTTCTCTGGGTCTGTGGCTTGTAAAATAGTTACCCTTTATTTACAGCTAATGTGCACTTAAGAGTGACTATATAGTATGCTTGTCTTTCTCAGTCTGGGTTACCTCACTTAGGATGATTTGTTCTAGTACCATCCATTTGCCTTGTTTTTAACAACTGAGTAATACTCCATTGTGTAATTATGATGTACCACATTTTTTTATCCATTCCTTGGTTGAAGGACATCTTGGTTGTTTCCATGTTCTGGCTATTACAAATAAAAGCTGCTATGGATATTGTTTAGCAAGTGTCCTTTTGGTATGATTGAGCATCTTTTGGGAATTTGTCCAAGGTGGTTCTTGAGGTAGACTGATTTCCAACTTTCTGAGAAACCAACATATATGATTTGAGGCTATTCTAAAGAATGTTGATACCCTGATTTCTTTCTCAGCCCATTTATCATTTGTATATAAAAGGGTTATTGATTTTTTTAATTAATCTTGTATCCTGCCACATGACTGAAGGTGTTTATCAGCTATATGTCTCCCCTGGTAGAGTTTTTGGGGTCACTTTTGTATACTATCATATCATCTACAAATAATGATACTTTTAATTCTTCCTTTCCAGTTTGTATCCCCTTGATCTCCCTTTGTTGTCTTATTGCTATAGTTGGAAATTAAATTATTATATTGAATAGGTATGGAGAGAGTGAACAACCTTGTCTTGTTCCTGATTTTAGTGGAATTACTTTGAGTTTCTCTCCATTTATTTTGATGTTGGCTACAGGCTTGCTGTATATTGCTTTTATTATGTTTAGGTATGCCCCTTACATCCCTGTTCTCTCCAAGACTTTTATCATGAAGGGGTGTTGGATTTTGTCAAAAGCTTTTACGGTATCTAACGAGATAATCATGTGGATTTTTTTCTTTCAATTTGTTTATATGGTGGATTAACTGACAGATTTTCATATGTTGAATTATACATGGGTCTCAGGGATGAAGCCTACTTGGTCAAAGTGGCTGATGTTTTTGAGGTGTGTTTGAATTCAGTTGCCAGTATTTTTTTATTAAAATTTTTTTATTCATTTTACATACCAACCATAGATCCCCCTGTGGTGGTATTGTGTTCCCCAGAATATTGTGCACCCTAATAAATTTATCTGGGATCAGAGACAGAACAGCCACCATATTAAGCATAGAGGATAGGCAGTGGTAGCACACGCCTTTAATCCTAGCATTCCAGAGGCAGAAATCCATCTGTTCAAGGATACAGCCAAGCATGGTGACTCACGCCTTTAATCTCAGAAAGCGAGCCTTTAATCCCAGGGAGTGATGGTTGAAGGCAGAAAGATATATAAGGCGTGAGGACCAGAAACTAGAAGCTTTTGGCTGGTTAAGCTTTTAGGCTTTGGAGCAACAGTTTAGCTGAGATTCATTTGGGTAAGGACTCCGAGGCTTCCAGTCTGAGGAAACAGGATCAGCTGAGGTGAGGTAGCTGTGGCTTGTTCTGCTTCTCTGATCTTCCAGCATTCACCCCAATACCTGGCCCTGTGTTTGTTTGTTATTAAGACTCTGTAAGATTCATGATACATCCCCCTCTCTTCCCTCCTCCCACACCCCAGCCTTCCCCCCAACACATCCCCTATTCCCTCTGACAAACTAAGGCCTCCCATGGAGAGTCAACAGAGCCTGATACATTCAGTTGAGGCAGGTACAAGCCCCTCCCCTGCATTACAGCTGTGTAAGGTGTCTCACCATGGGTAGTGGGCTCCAAAAATTCAGCTCATACACCAGGAATGGATCCTGATCCTACTGCCAGGAGGCCCATTTAGCAGATCAAGCTACACAACTGTCTCACTTATGCAAAGGGCCTAGTCCAGTCCTGTAGAAACTCCACAGCTATTGGTCTAAAGTTCATGAGTTTCCACTAGCTTGGTTCAGTTGTCTGTGTAGGTTTCCCCATCATGATCTTGATGTCCCTTGCTCATAGAATTCCTCTTCCCTCTCTTTGACTGGACTCCTGGAGATCAGCCTGGTGTTTGGCTGTGTATCTCTGTATCTGCTTGCATCAGTTACTGGATGAAGGCTCTATGATGATATTTAGGGGATTCACTGATCTGATTACTGGGGTAAGCCAGTTCAGGCACCCTCTCCACTATTGCTAGTAGTCTAAGTTGGGGTCATCCTTGTGGATTCCTCAGTTTGTCAATTTTTTATTGAGTGTTTTTGTATCAATTTTCACAAGTGAATTTGGTCTGTAATTCTATTTCTTTGTTGAGTCTTTGTGTGGTTTGGGTATCAGGGTGACTATAGCTCATAGAAAGAAATTGGCAATGTCCTTCTTTTCTATGTTGTGGAATAATTTGAAGAGTATTGGTATTAGCTCTTCTTTGAAAGTCTGGTAGAATTTTGAATTAAAACCATTTGGCCCTAGGGTTTTTTTGTTTTTGTTTTTGTTTTTTGTTTTTTTTTTGGTTGGAAGACTTTTAATGACTACTTCTATTTCCTTAGTTGTTATTGATCTATTTAATTTTTTAGCTCATCTTAATTTAACTTTGGTAAGTAGTTTCTATGAAGAAATTTGTCCATTTTTTTAGATTTTCCAATTTTGTGAAGTACAGGTTTTTGAAGTATGACCTAGTGATTCTCTGGATTTCCTCAGAGTCTGTTGTTATGTTCCCCTTTTCATTTCTGATTTTGTTGATGTGGATAGTCTCTCTCTGCCTTTTAGTTAGTTTGATTAAGGGCTTATCTATTTTGTTGATTTTCTTGAAGAACCTATTCTTTGTTTCATTGATTCTTTGTATTGTTTTCTTTGTTTCTATTTTTATTGATTCCAGCCCTCAGATTGATTATTGCCTGCTGACTACTCCTCTTAGGTGTGTTTGTTTGCTCTAGAGCTTTCAGATGTGTTGTGAAGTCACTAGTATGACATCTTTCCAAATTCTTCATGAAGGCACTTAGTGCTATGAACTTTCCTTTCAGCAGCGCTTACATTGGTACACATCCATTTTTGAGGGTGTCTAAGCATAGAGATATGTGAGTGGAAAGCATGTAAAATTGTCATCCAGATAAAAGATAATTACCCAATGAGTAGTTCAATGGCTAAGTTAAATGGTCATAGTCATGCTGTGCAATTTTTAGGATGAGAGATTCATTATACAATAAATTTCAAGCAAAGAGATAGAAAAAGACTGTTCATTATTAGGATCTGTCATTTCCTCCTACCTCTCCACGGGTGGTGGGCACCACAGAAGGAGTGATGCATTTAGAATTTCTAAACAGATTGCTAAACAGCTATAGTTATGACCTTTATTCCTGTTCCTCTCCTGAAAAAGCTAAAGCTTCCCTTTCTCCTTCGCTACTCATCGTGAATGCTCATATAATTTTCCTGGAGTCTAATGACTCCAGGAGCCTTAAGGCCTATGACTGACCCAGTGAAAGAAAGCAGCTTCCTTGACTAGTCAAGCAGAATAACATGCATGACCCGTGATGAACCCCTGATGGTCCCCTGTAGGGGTTCTAAATTAGATTGTTAAGGTATTTCTATAACCCTAGGTTATCATCTGTGGCTAAAACACAGTTATTTTACATAAATGTGTTTAAAGAGAAGACTGGATATAGTTGTTTTTATTTGCATATGTAGCAGATTGTGTACAAATTGGCTAAAGGTACCTGCCACTTAGGAAAGAGAATGTTTTAAACAGTAATAAGACCTTCTTATTTGAGTTAAACTTTCAAAAACAAAAAGGTTGAATCTACCATAATTAGTAGTAAACTGAGCAAGGCAAGCAACTATTAAACACAAACAGTTATAGAAAGAAAAATATAGAAACAAAATTACTAGATTTATGACTAAATGCAAAAGGTAAATTGATATTCTAAGTTTCTATTTTAAGAATTTTTTGAATTAATATAGCAACACATAATAATTAGAAAAATTAGAAGTGGTGAAATATTAGCTAAAGTTAATAAAATAGAATTGTATAGCAAGCAATAGCAAAATTCATGGTTTCTTAAAGAAAGTATTTGCACTAGATAGAGATAGATAGATAGATAGATAGATAGATAGATAGATAGATAGATAGATAGATGATAGATAGTTTTGATCTCCAATAAAAGACTGAAAACACAGGATATTGTCTAAGATTCTTCAGACTCAAAGAGAACATGGTGGTTAAGTTAGTGCTAAAAATTTTTCAGTGTTGGTGTAGATGAAATAGGAACACTCATTGAAAATGTACAGTTATGAAAAACACACACAAAAGGAGGAGAAAATATGAGGGTCTAAGTCTGCAACCCTTCTATTTTCTGTTAAGAACATAAAATTGCACAACTTTGGGGCCTGAAAACTCTTCTGAAGACAAGTTGTTACCGATTTTTACATCTTAACTGTTTCATGGGTGGATCCCTACAATTAGAGTGAAAACCTGCATCCACAACTATCTTATTTTATTTTCATTGAAAATAGATTTTTTTTAATACAGTGTGTTCTGATTACAGTTCCACTCCTCCAACTCCTCTCAGAAACCTGTGTCCAGAATTCATATTTACAAATGCTAACCAGGGTATCAAAATATGTTTGCTGGAAGCATGCCTATATCTACACACTATTTCACTCTCTCATTCTTTCTCTTAGATTGATTGATGTACCAAGGAAACTTCAGGGACTTATTTTCCTTCTTCACCAGTATATTGTCTGTCAAGAAGTGTATTATTAGAAGTAAACTGGCAAAATACTGAGATCTTATATCCTACAAAAATACTGTGACCTTATATCCCACAGGCAAAAAAAAAATAAAGGAAAACATGAAAAGTATATTTATTGGATGAGTAATTATTATTCTATTACTGAGAGTTCATACTTATAAGAATTCTTTTCTGTTTGGTTGGTTGGTTGATTGGTTGCTTGGTTGTGTAGTTGTAGTATGCCACATCTATGTATTCCTCACTAGTAACAGCAGATTTTTGGAAAGTTATTAATCACAGTTTTAAGCTTGATGCCACCAATCAGCATGTCTTGCATTAGGAACAATTAGATTAGACAAATGTTCCTCATATTCATCTTTTTTTTTTTTTTGGAGCTTGCAATAGAAAGATGCTTAAGACAGGGATGATTCATCCCTAGGATTTTAACAGTGCAATGTATGCTAGCTTATGTAAGGACCAATCTTTTTGTCTGTGGAACTTCTACCAAGTGCCTATACATGAGGCAAAATTCTAGACTTGGATGATGTTGAAGTAAACAAGACAGAATTTTCTGATGTTGATAAATTCATAGTATGAGGTGTACAGGAAACTCTAACACAATGAAAGATGACTTTCTGTTGTTATTGTTTAACCCAGTATGTCACAATCTGCTATAAAACCCCATTCATTGGAAGTAAATAGGCAGACCATGCACATTTCAGCTCATTTTGGAAGGGAATTTTTAAAATAGTAATGACCAAAAAAAACCTTTTATTTAAACTGTGCCTTTTATCTCTTTAATATTTGGTTGAACTAATTGCAACATAAATAAATATTAAATTTGACATTTACTTAACCCATGAGGATCACCTAACATACACTGTACTTGGACATTACATGTCTTGTTTGTGAATTTTGAATTATCACATGACCTCTCAGAGGATCTCAGGTTGTTACACTTAAGATTAATGAGGCATTGGATAGCCATTAAGAAGCTATTCGAGAATATGCATTTAATTAAAATGAATTATGCATATGTGATAATGCCATTCAACCTTTTTAATGTAGAGTGATAAATCATGGCTATTTCGTTCCTGAGAAGGGTTCTAATGTTGGTAAATTGAATATTGATGTTACAATGCCCAAATAATTAATGCCAGTCAGAGTCATCCATAATGGTATATCCTGAGACTTTTCCTACTAGAGAAAATTAGTTTTTCTTTTTGAGTTGACTATGTGCGTTCTTCTTGCACAAGTAATGAGATACAAATAGTAACACTTAGCATAATCTCTGAATACAAAGCAACTGGTAGCATCAATTTTGAAGAAAATACTGGCCAGCCACAGCCTTAACTTATGCATTAGTATTGGCGACTCCTCCTCCATCTAAATGCTTTCTTTAAACACAAACACTATTCATATGCACAACATCAACCATCTATTGACTTAGCAATGCTTCCAGTGATATGTTTTTCTGCCCCAGGGAAATGATGCCAGTATTTTAATTCTAACAAGTTTGCATTCAGCACAGTGTCATCCATCCAAAGCTACTTAAGACCCTGATGAACAGAAATTGCCTTCTTTTCTTTTATACCTCATACCAGTACAGCCTTCTGTCTATGTGTAATGAGTTGAGCAGAGCAGACACTGTGATCATCCACCTTAGTGGGACATTACTCTTATGATACTTTTGTAGATGAGGAAACAAAGACTGATGGAGTTTGAGGGTTTGCTTAACATCACAGAACAAGTATGTAATGGAAACTTAATCGAAATACAGTAATCAGACTCTCAGCTTTCCTGAAGACTTTGCTGTATGAAATGTACATCTCACTGGACTTAGATGTCTAAAGGAAACGCAGTCCACCTCCTCTGTTGACTTATTATTCATGCTCAGTGAACTTAGTGACTTCATATTTCATGATTGTTAGCAACAACAGATCCATTCTGAACCACATTTCTTAGTTCTATTTTCTAAGAAGATCCAAATGTGTCTCACCATAAGGAAATGTATGTATAAGTATACTTTAGTCATTTGCCTACCTAATAGGAACCCAAATATAAAATGGTGACATTCCATACCAAAGCTGAGGTTTCTATAAATTTTGAATTCATTCCTAACAAAAAAGGAAATAATATTTAATTAGAAATTCTTTTTAAAAAATGGAATTTAATAGTTACCTGGGAGGAGTGGTGAAATGTCAAGACTAATGTGATTACAGTTTCCTAAAAACATCTCATTTGTTTTTCAATCACTGCCATCAGAGCTGTAGCCGTCTGAGTGCAAGCATAGCAATAACCTTAAAAGGCTCGTATCACATAGTTTATGCTGCACTTCCTCCAAGAGCCTCACAGCGGTTTAATCAATAAAGCAGCGCAAGCTGTGAACAATTACAATAAAACACCTTAAGGAATGATCCACAATTAAAAGGTAGAGGAGAAAAACACCCTCAATTTAGATAAACCAATCTGCCACTCAGTTTGACAAAGTTCTGAGGAAGGGTTCTGACACTCTTATGGCAGGTATCAACACTAAGGCCTCTCCTCTTGAATCTAAATTATAAAAATCTAAATTAAAGTATAAGTATCTGGTTATATGCACTGAATCTTTGCTTATTTGCTGAACAATCAACTTCCTGTTAAAATGTCACATGGAAGTTTACTATAAAAATCTCTCTATCAATTTTAAAAAGTGCTTTGAAGCATATTTCTGAACTATGACAGCTCTTCGGATAACCACATGAAAACTGCTAAACACATGCTCACAGTTCATTTAACAATACATAATTACTTCCAATTTGCTAGATAATATAATAGCAAGTGTTACATGATCAACATTCTCTCATAGTCTACATTATTGTGATAGGCTGTCCTTCACTAAATTTGAAGAGTGAGTGAAAAGAGAAGATGATACAGGAACATGAATATGACAAGTCCAGACAAGGGGCTTCCCTGTGCAAAGCCCCAGTGTTTAAAAACAATTTCTTCTTTTAGATTTGCAAGGTGGTTTGGAGGTAAAGACAGTCCATGAGAAGCCAGTGGTCCTGGAGGTTACATATTAAAAAGAGTTAAGCCTGTACGTGGCATGATTTGACTCTGAAAGCTCCAATTTAGAAATGATCTCTGGATCTGGTGACAGGAAATATTAAAAAGGAACAAAATTGGCAAATCTCATATCATTTCAAGGGGGAAATCTTAAAGAATTGGTCTCTTCTCAGTTATCTCTACAAGTATCCACTATATGGTGAGACAAAGAGGATGATGTGAGAGGGGAACTCACAACCTTCAAGGTTGTATTCCTGTCATTTCTTAGCTCACTGCTTATTTATCAATCACAGAGGAGTGCATTAAATGTATCCTTTGTAGGTATATGCAGGTTGGCATACATTTATGTTATCCCTTGAATATTGTCTTCACAATGCCTTAATTTGGGACTGGTTCTAAAAACCTACAGTCAGGTATAGAGTAGGACTTGTGGAAACATATGCACAAAAAGACAGTGATAGTAGATGGAAGACCCATAGAAATTTGGTACTAGAAGACCACAGCATCTGTATTAAATGCATTCAGAAACAGAACTCAGAAACACTACTCAGTTGCCCTACCAGGCTATAAATGCTCAGAGTTTGGTACGGTGTGGTAATTTAGAGTTGTGGCAGTCAGAAAAGCAATTTTCCCCACTATTATGGTAGCAATGTCCAGAGTTATGGAGCAAAGCCTAGGGAACACATGAAATAGAAAAAAAAATGCCTGGGTGAATATCAAAAATAGACTTACAAGGTATGGGGAATAATGAAAAAAACCTGAAAGTTATTAATTTATTATTAGCTATTAGACAAAATGCTATACTTGACATGCAAAATATAACAATGGAAAATAAAAGCTCTATGATGGCCATGTTAAAGAGGTTCCCTGATGAGTTCTACCATCCTGTCCTTAACATTGCTGCAGACTTCTGGTTTGCAAAAAAGTCAAACTAGTAATCTACTACGCACTACTATAGCAGAATGCTACATACTAACTGGCTTCTAATGAGCCATAATTCTCCCGTTTCTGGGGGTTGGAAGGCCCAGATCAAATGGCCAGAATCTGGCAAAGGCCTTCCTGTTGTCTTCTGCTGACAAAGGGCAGGACAGGAAATAGTGTGAGGGTTGGGGACTGAGCTAGTCCTGTGTCATTGGGAACTCTCTTCTGTAAAACAGAGCCTGCTCCTACAATGATGGCATTAATTACCCTTCATCATGCCCCACTTCCCAACCTACTTGCAATAGGAACACACTCCCTATTCTTAGTTTTTTAAAGAGACCCACTTAAACAAAAACAATGTTGTTACATGAGGTTTAGAACAATTAAATGCCACTTTAGACTGTGGATATTTTTAATCACTTTTGGGATACAAGACAAACTAATGGTAATCCAAATGAAGACTAATGCTCCCACTGGTTAGTACAATAACTGGACGTGAATTACACTGACAACCTGGACAATGAGAAACAGCTAAAGTCAACTATTTTATGTGTCTCCACTTCTGCACCACTGATAAATGAATCAGTCACTTGGAGCTTCTACTTACTTTCTTAAGATCACTCACAGGTATTTTGTGAGGCTTCATGTAAGAGTATATGTAAGATCAAACAAAGGACTGACCACAGTTTCCCTTTCAAAGTGCCAGTCAAAACAATGCATTTCAAAAGAAATGTGTTGTTCCAATGCCCAAGAGTGTATAATGAGTACTGAGAATGGGTCACGTGATATGGTTTACATTTCATTGTGGAACTGAACTATGATTGGAGAAAAGGTAGCATGGAAAAGATTCAGTGGCTCAACACAAATTCTTTTTGGTCAATGTTTGGAGAGTAGGTTTAAGTGTTTTCTCTCACAAGGTCTATGGATGGACAGTTCTCTCAGGTCTCTAGTGTTTCTGAATACCATGTCAGCAGAGGTGCTAACAGCCCTCATTTTCTACTCCTGCTTTAACAGTTCGTGTAACCAACAACTTGAAAACTATGGGTGGTGTCCCCTGTTCAAGGAGACATATTTCTTGTCCAATAGAGTAAAGATAACATCCATCTGTCATGGAAATATTGATCAGATTTATAGAGAGTTCTTTTAAAAAAAAATTGAGGCTCCTTTGCTCAAGGTTCACTGGCTACAGTGCACGTACCAGCATGCACAACTTCTCACTAGCTACTTTGAATTGGTCCTGTGGACTTAGAGTCAAGGAGTGGTGACATCAGTGGGCAGCTCATGCTGCCTGATGAGCTATGAGGAAAGTGTTTTGTCTATGACCTCAGAGGTTGCTCTGTTCTACTAGAACCTGTCAAAGACAACAGGGTGACTTTTTCAGCTAATAAGAAGAACATGATGCAAATCATTCAAAATTATTTTTAAAAGGTGGTTGCTTTATAATAGCATACAAGAATATATAAATTTTTAGGTGTACTGTGAGATTACGTTTATGATACAGATCCAGTTTGCAGGAATGTGTATAACTGTAGCTCATTCTGTTATACAATCGCCCTATAGTTTAGATAAGTGTCCTCCAAAATCTCCAAGTTAAAGGCTTCGTCCCCAGACATGTGGCCATGGGCAGGTGTTAGAGTCTTTAAGACCTGGGGATTTGTAAAAAGCTTCCATAGAAATTCCAAGAAAACCCAAAGGTCATGACAGCAGGAAAGCAGGTAGGCCAAGTGCAGATCTTCAGGTACACCTCCTCACCCCCACCTTTGTAGCAGACCACCTGCTGTACTCCCCCTCTTCTTCTCTGCCTCTATCTCCAGCAGATCACACAGATCTCTTCTTACCTTTCTCCCCACTCATCCCATTTTCACAGCCCCCAACTCTGGCAGGCATTTCCTGGGAACCTACCAGACAAGCCTGCCAGAGATGCAAGCATCTCCCAGTCTCACCCCCAGCTCTGTAGATGGCTACCTACTATGGCCTCTCCTGACTCTCTGACCCCCTTCACAGGGGAATAAGCAGATCTATTTGGAACAACCTGCTCTCCTACCTCCAGCAGAACTCTCACTCCTCCATCACACACACAGACACACACACACACACATACACACACACACACACACACACACACACACACACACACACACACACGCCCCTAGCCGAACCTCATTCCTATGTATCAGCTCCCAATACCTAGAAACACATTCGACTTGGAACTCCCAGTACTCACACTTTGAAGGATCCCAGAAAAATTCCTATACCAGGAAGGACACAGCCACTATACCTACCTAAGATTCAGAGAGAGCAACAGAAACCAAGGGACAAAACACCCATCCAACAAAGACAAAACTAGATATCAACACCTACAATTAAAATAACCCAAACCCAAGACTGCTTGGGTGACCAAGAACTTGAGACGAGACAGCTCGGGGACTCAGGGTAAAGCCAAATACTATTGTTTTACTGAAGAATTATAGCAATGAAATTACTCCTAATGACATTCTACTGTACTCATAGATCAGTGCCTTGCTCAGCCATAATCAGAGAAGCTTCCTCCTGTAGCACCAGGCAGAGACAAAGATAGAGACCCACAAACATACCATGTGCAGAGAGTGAAAGAACTTGGAATACTCAGCCCTAAATGGGATGTCTTCATCCAATACCTACCCTCATAGCTCAGAGAATCCTACAGAAATGGAGGCAAAAAGCATAAGAACCAGAAGGGATGGAGGATATCAGGGAAAAGGTGTCTTATAAACACAGCAGAACCAAAGCATATAAAGAACTCACAGAAACTGAGGAAACTTGAGCAGGGTCTGCATCATGTCGTATCCTAGAGCTGAAAGAAGTTGACACAAGCCCCAATCCCTAATGCAGAGGTATTGCCAGTTGACAGACATTTGAAAATGAAAACTCTTTATTTCCTCTCACTGAGGAAATAAGCTACTCTTTTTAGAGTAGGCCACATGCCCAGTAGTACATGGCCAGTAGAAAATAAACTCAAAGGTGTCTTTGGAGGTTCCTTGTCTCATAATGTCAGAGCCTTTCTTTTATCTTTTCAAATTTTACCTTTAAAATTTTCTTTATATTTGTTTATTGATTTTTTTTACTCTAAGTTTCTTTGTGTGGGTGTGCATTTGTGTGTGTATACATTATGTATATATACATTGTGTGTGTGTGTGTGTGTGTGTGTGTGTGTGTGTGTTATGGCCTTCAGTTTTGTACAGATAAGTTCAAATAATTTAAAAGTTCACACATATAAATATGCTCAGGCAATTATAACTAAGATAAAAGAGCTGGCTGTTTAATTTATACTAATTTATGTTGCTGACAATATGTGACTTTTAAGAAAGAACTTTAAAATCTGCTCTATCATGAATACAGTTGATAGAAATATCAAAAGGTTAATGGTGTTAAAAATAATTCTGTAAATATCAATGAGGCTTAAAGAAAATATAAACTATCTAAGGATCAGATTGTAGAAATGTATTTGCCATAATAAATGATAATACTAAGTATTTTTATTTTATTGTCTTATAGTAACTAGAAGTGAATAACTTTTACATATTTTATTATTAAATGATATACCCATATTACTTCTTTATAGATACTCTTTAAAGATTTGTTTTTATTTATAATTTGTAAAGTTAATTTTAAAAAATAAGGTTGTATGCTCTTAAAAGAACAATCATTTATTAACAACCACAGTTAAGTTAGAAAACAGTTCCACATTCCACCATCTAAATTCCTTCTTATTGGGATTGTGTATCTATTATATCTACTATGGTCCTCTGTCAACCGTGGTTCATTTGTTCTCTGTTCATGTCTCTATACCCATGTCTTTGATAATGGAATTAAATAGTGCGTACTCTATTGGTTTTAACTTTATTTATTTACATGCACACATACTTGAAACTCATTAATGACATTATATACATGTGATATATAAATATATTATACATATATGTAGAATGAGTACTTATTCCTTTATATTACTAAGGATTGTTGAACTTTGGTTTAGTCATTCACTGAGGAAAATTTTCTATTATTATGAACAAATTTGCTATAAACATTGCATTATTAAGTTTTCTTATTTCTCTTACAGAACACTTGGCAAAAACAATTAAAGATGAGGAGGGTTCATGATTCAAAGTCCATCCTGGAGATATAGCATGGCTGCAGGAGCTTGAGGTAGTTGGTGCCATTGCATACTATTGCACATGCATTTAGGAAGCAGAGAAGAATGCTCACTTTCCTTTTATTTGCTTGGTTTTGTTGATTTCAATTGAGACTGTACTTCTCAGACAGTGCTGCTCACAATTAGCGTGAGTCTTTCCGCCTTAGTTAGGCCTTTCTGGAAAAGCCTTTAGAGACATGTCCAGATTGGAGTATTAGGTGATTTTTAAGTTAGTCAAGTTGACAGTGAAAATTCACCATCACTAATTTGTTCATTTAGTTGTACATGTTCATTTTCATTCTGGTTGATAGATAGCAGGCAATAAGAATGCTGAGTCATAGGCCATGCTAAGCTTAATACAAATGTGTAACATTTAGTAATCTTCCACACTCTTCCAAAAGTTAATTTACCACTTTTGCATTGCCACCAGAAAAGTGTGAACGCTTGCCCACATGCTTTCTGCCACTTCGCAGAGGTTTTGTTTTATCTTAAATTTTGATGCTCTGGTATATGTGTGATGGCATATCATTGAGGGTTTAATTTGCATTTCCTAATAACTAAGGATATTTTGCAACTTTCAAAATCCACCTTACCATCTACATAGGTCTTGATGAGATGCCTACTGACATTTTGTCCTGTGTCTAAGATTGGCGAGTTCTTTGATTTATCATTGCTATTTAAATTCCTTGTTTATTCTGATTCATGTGATTTGACACGCATAGGATTTCTATGTATTTCGTCTCAATGTTTATCTTATCTCTGTCTTCTTTCATAATAAATTTTATGAAAAAGCAATTTTAATTATGCCAAGATTTTTTTGTTTGTTTTTTATGTTTGTCCTTTTGTGTTTGCATTTTAGGGACTTTGAATTTACTTGCTTATCCAAAAATTCCTTTTGCATAAAACATATAATGAAGACATTTATAGTCTTGCTCTTTATATCAGGTCTATGTCTATTTGTGTATAAGATACAATGTATGGGCTTTTCCAGCTTATTACATATAGCTATCCAATTTTTCTGCACAATTTATTATTGGAAAAATAAATCACTGACTGCTCTCCACTAACTTGCCTTCTTCCCTTTGTGGAGAAAAGCAGTTGACCATATTTATTTTGGTCGATGTCTAAACACCTTATTCTGCCTCATTAATCAACAAGTCTGATTTTCATCAATAGTACCATGTCTTGATTATTATACTATTATAAGTCTTTAAGTCAAAAAGTGCCAGTCATTCAATTTTGTTCTTATTGTTCAAATCATTTGGCTTCCCTATTTGCTTTCCTTTCCCATATAGATTTTAGAATCATTCTGTCAATATTTACAATGAAATCATGGTGTGATTTTGATTAGAATTTCATCGACATCATCGCAATATTGAGACTCCAATCGTTGATAACATTAAATCTCTTTTTAGAGAAATTCTTTGTCTTCTTTCATTTGTTCTTCAGTTTCAAGCTTTCAGAATATGACAGCATTCTATTAAATTTGTGTCTAATTATTTCATTCCTTGATAGTGATTAGTCAATGGTAGTTGTTTTGGTTTAAATTCAGAAAGTTTTGGTAGTGGATTAAAATAGAGTTATTATATGAGTTGACTTTGTATAAAGCCTTGCTTTGTTTTGTGCACCAATAAAAGAGTACTACATGTGGAGGACCCCATAATGAACCCCAATTTACTAGTTGAAGGTCCTAGACACTGGAAAATCCAGCACTTGGCAAGGTCCTTTTTTCCTCATGCTTGGCAAAGGAGAGAAAAGAGGCAAGAAAGCACAACAGAAGGCTGAACTCTACTTTTTTTTTTCATAAAGAACACAATTCTAGACACTAACACTAATCTAGGTGTTTATAAAAGTGATCTTCACATCCTAATCACTCTTTTCAATGCTACCTAGCAATATTGTTAAAATGGCAAATATCAATGAGTTTGTGTGGAGGCATTTAAACCATATATTCTACCTCCAGTCTCTCAAACTCATGAGTCCCCATTTCCCTCATCACCAAATACATTTATCTTTCAAATATTAAAGTTTTTATCTCATTCCAGGACCAACCCAAAACTTTGGTAAACTCAAATTCCACAGACTTATTTAAATCAAAAAATGAAATTCAAGGCATGGTTTTTCCTGAGGCAAATTCCTTCCATCTGTTAGTCTATGAAATAATTATGTGTTTCCAATGATGGTTAAAGAGGTACAGGATAGACATCTTCATTGCAAAAGAGAAAAAATGGAGACAAATAATGATGTAGCTTACCTAAATGAGGCTAAAACTCAACAGGGTGAAGAGTATTAAATCTCTTTTTACATCCTGGCCATAGTTTCCCCTCTCACCTCTCCTGCCAGTCCCTTCCCTGAATCCCTCTCTGTTCCCACCCCCAATTCACTCCTTTTTTCTGTTTAAAAAAGGGCAGGTGTCCCATAAGTATCAACAAAACATGGCATATCAAGTTGCAGTAAGACTAAGCACCTCCATGGATTAAGACTGGGCAAGGCGACCCAGTATGAGGAGTAGAGTCGGAAAAGCCAGTAAAAGAGTCAGAATCTTAAGCCTCCAGAAAGACATCTCTTGACTCCATGCTTAAGTCTTCTGCATGTACGGGGGTGCACATTGTGTTCCATAGATGCCTCTGTCAATTGAATCTTTATGAGTTTGCTAAGTTCATCTGATGCAGAAGCTCTAGTGAACATAATCCGGAGAACTGGGAGCAACCCAGTCCCCAAAGCCCAATTGGATATTGTCCTAGAAAAAGTGTTGCTAAGGAAGCTTTAGCTTCATCTTTCCTGGGCATTTTTCTATCGCGTGCACTCCATACTAGCTCTTTTCTCAGTCTTCTATCATGAAGGACAACTATTATATACTTTATCAACTTTGTGAGCATTCACTGAGGTCTGTGGTTCAGAGATGCCTGAGCAAAAGAATTTTCAGTTCTCTTTACACCCTCCAAAGGGTCCACATTGTTTCACTCCTTTTTATACCTGCCTTTTGAAATTTGTTAACAATGTTATCTGAATTGTACTTCTAGTTACTTTATTCCAGGCATTCAATCATTCTGCTTGAAGGAGCTTTTCATTCCTTAGAATACAGCAAAGTCAGTTGTCAAGAAATTTCAACTGTCTGACAGTTTAATCAAAGTTGTATTGCTGTGTTAAACATGGAGTTGAAACTACAGCTTTCTCCACCCTAAAATGAAGCCAGAAATCTCAATATTTACTCCACACAATGTTAAAGTACACAGATAAACACAAAAAAACTTTCATTAGAAATTACTACTATACCTTTTTAAGCAGTAATATATTAATAAGACAAGTTTTCTATTATGCTTATGTCTGTACTTGAATGACATCTCAAAAACAGTTGTCAAAGAAGAAAATGAACTATCAACACATTTGGCTTTACCCATGATTCTTCAAGAGAATTTATATTGTGTCCTCCAGTTCCACATCTCAAAGTTTCTGCAGGAAGATTTAATCCTAGGCTTTCACGGGGAGGGAGGTAAGGTGATGGGTATTTAGAGCTCTTTGCAATCAGATGTTAGAAACAGTTCAAAACAGAATATTTAAGTCTGTGTCTATCAATTTCAGGAGACATGCAGTTCTCAGCTTTGACCATTTATGAAACAGAGGATATGATATTGGATTGTGTATGACTGGCTTTGTCCACAGGTGCAGACATGCAGACAATAGTGTGTATTGGACTTCATCACAAGCAAACAGTCAGCCATCCAGAGATACTAAGGAAGTCAAGAGAAAGAAAGAGTATTTTTATTGTCGTTGAGAAAAGAATTGCCTACTGAGGCAAGGTGTTTCCTCCATTACCAAAAGATGGGTTTTTGGAAAGTAACTACTAGTGCAGAATTTTGACTAATGTTATATCACTAGTTAAGAAGTATAATCCATAACTCAACTAAATTTCAGGACTGTCAAAACCATAAAGGTCACAACAAAGTTGTGAGATACACTATTTCCTTAATAATGAGTTTAAACCATTCTGTAATATCTCTATCAATGTACTCAAATTTTCTATTCCTACTGAAGGGAACCTCCTCACAGTCTGGGCTTCCAGACCCCTGATTAGGCATGAACTACACCCAAACACCTGTTTTCATGGAGAGGTCCTTTATTAAGAAGGGAAGAAAAGACTCTAGCAGGAAAAAAGAAAAGAAAAGAAAAATGACCTTGCAGGTATAATTTTTAAGAGGACAAGAAGGGTAGGTCTTTGTTAGAATGGGCTAGAATACAGTAGTAAAGGAGATAGGGGACAAGGGAGAAGGGGAAGGGGACAAGAGAAAGGTGGAAGGGTATTTGTTCCAGAGGAACAAAGGACTGCCTCTGGATAGAAAGGAGATAGATGTGGTCCATAGGCAAATGACAGTTTATAAATGCGAAATGGGAACCCCCATGTTACCATGAGATGTTTAATTGTAATTGGGCATGTTAAATAGGTGAACCAAAGGGGGCTTCGGATTTTTGGACTGCAATACTTTGATATTTGGAACTTGATTTTTAGCCTTAGAAGGAAGACGTGGCCAAAGAAGGGAATAGATCTTGGTGGCTAGCTTTAAGAATGTAATCTAATGGGTTTTAGTAAGGCAGAGGGAATGGGGGAGAAGGGCAAGGCCTGCCAGAGCCATGCTCGCCATGCTTGAGCTGGCCAGAGTCCCTTCACCTACAATTCAGCTTCTCAATACCAAGAATTATTACCCATTTAAACTGCTGGGCCTCACTCCAGTACACACAGACTATTCTTCATTTTATTTTTATCTTATTTGTTAGTCATCTTTCACACTTCTCCACTAATAAAAGGAAGTAGACTTTAGGGGAAAATATACTTTTATTATTAGTCACACATAAAATAAGCTCCCTAATAGCTAAACTGAAAGACAGTTAACAGAAAGAGGTGAATGAAATGATATTCAATGTCAGGAAAATCACTGGGCTGAAGTAAGGTGAACTCTTAAGTTTGGAGAATGTAGTTCTAGCTATGTCAATATAAGCTAATTATTGTACCACAGACTTGAATTGGCTAATGTCAGTTTTAGGCAAATTCAATACAGATCTGTATAGTTCTCTGGCAGTGAAGAACATGTGTATGAAATCGGTGTGAATGTAAGTTCAAGTCATTCCTGCTTTTCATGCTCAAAGTTTGTTAAAGTAACTGTAAGTATTTGGCTTTTTTGTTTTGTTTTGTTTTAACCAGTTTTATTATCTATCTACGCTCACAGGATGACTCATTTAAAGTATTAATTTATCTAAACCACCATGAAAGTGTGTTGCTTGATTGACACACCTAGGTATGGTTTTTGATTAACATTTAGTTAGTAGTCTCTTCAACGGAGGATTCTCTTTGCCTTATATGGGTTGGCCGCTTCCTGTAAATTGAATGCCCTTAAGCAAAAGGGCTGAGTAACTCTGCTAAAGGAGATTTCTAACTCTAAGAAGATCTGACTGAGAAGCTGGTAATTCTCTAGGTCTTCTCCCTGCAGCCCTGTTAGGGACATCTTCAACTTATCAGCTTCCACATCGGTATGAAATTATTTCTTCCTATCCTACTCCCCCAGCCCCCAATCCCACCCCCCATCTGTCCATGGTCCGTGATCACCATCTTCTTACCACATTATCCTGGCTCTTTTTGAATCAGTTGTCTGCTTCCTTCAGCAGTGATTATTCTTTTAGAAATATATCATTTTCTCTCCCCCCCCACCCCATGACCCCATCCCCCAGTCTTGTCCCAAGCATTGCCATAGAATACCAGCAGCAGAGCAGCAGCGTTCCCTGACCCCCTCCCCACATCTCCTGTGGATCTCACAGACTGTCCCCTCCTAATTTCCCTCTACTCACTCATCACTGCATCCCAGCCCCCGACTCCAACAGATACCCTCTACTAACCTAAGGGCAGCTGCTCCCAGGTCAATAAGTAGGCTGAAGGCATACCCACACCTTTCCAACTGCTCTGGAGAGCCAATCCCCCGAGTCATATCCCCACCTCTGTAGTTGGAAACCTTTCATAGTCACCCTTTCCTCTCTGACCCCATCCCCAGCAGGTCACAGAGACCTTCTCCTCTGACTTTCCCCCTCTCAACTCATCTCAGTATCCCAGCCTCCAACACCAGCAGGCACTCCCTGGGAACACACCAGCTAAGCAGGCCAGGAAAACAGGAAACATAGAGCCATCACACACTCTGAAAATCCAGAGAGGAAACAGAAACCAAGGAACAAAATACCCACCCAACAGAGACAAATCCAGAAATCAGCACCTAGGCCTTTATTTATACCAAACCTAGATGTAGAGAGAAAACACAATGAACCACAGCCAGGGCAATATGTCTCCATTATAACCCAGCTATCTTACCACAGCAAGCCTTGAATACTCTAACATAACTGAAGTACAAGAAAAAGGCCTTAAAACTAACTATATGAAGATGATAGAAGTCTGCAAACAGAAAATAAATGAATCCCTTAAGGAAATTCAGGAAAATACAAACACTTGAAGAAAACAAATGGATCCCTTAAAGAAAGCCAAGAAAACACAAACAGTTGAAGGAAACAAACAAAACTGTTTAAGGCTTGAAAATGGAAATAAAAGCAAAGAAAGAAAACAAACTAAGTAAATTATGGAAATGAAAAATTTAGAAATTCATGCAGAAACAACAGAGGCAAGCTTCACCAACAGAATACAAGAGATGGAAAAAAGAATCTCAGGCATTGAAGACACAACAGAAGAAATGAATATGTCAGTCAAAAAAAAAAGTTAAGTCTAAAAAACTCCTGACACAAAACATCCAGGAAATTAGGGACAGTATGTAAGGACAAAACCTAAAAATAATAGGTACAGAATAAGGAGAAGTATCCCAGCTCAAAAGCCTAGAAATGTTTTCAACAAAGTCATAGAAAAAAATTTTCCTAACCTAAAGAAGGACATGCCTGTAAAGATGAAAGAAGCAAACAGAACACCAAATATATTGGACCACAATGGAAAGTCCCCTTGCTACATAGTAATTAAAGCACCAAGCATACTGAACAAAGAAAGAATACTAAAACCTGCAAGGGAAAAAAGAAGTAACATATAAAGGCAGACCTATTATAATTACACCTGACTTCTCAACAGAGACTTTAAAAGCCAGAAGGGCCTGAACAGACATGTTACAGATCCCAAGAGACCATGGATGCCAGCCCAGACTATTATACGCAGCAAAACATTCCATCACTATAGATGGAGAAAATACAATATTCCTTGATAAATTCAATTTTAAACAATATCTATCAACAAATCCAGCCCTACAGAAGCTTCTAGAAGGAAAAAATCCAAACCTTCTTTCTAGAAGGAAAAAATCCAAACAAGTAGGTTAACTACACCAATAAAAATACAATAAATAAATAATCTTACAACAGCAAAATTAAAAGAAAGGATGAACACACACACACACACACACACACACACACACACACACTCACATGAACCATCAACACCACCACCAACAACAACAAAATAACAGGAATAAACCATCATTGGTCACTGATATCTCTCAATATCAATAGTCTCAATTCTCCAATAAAAAGACACAGACTAACAGAATGGATGTGAAGTTGGGATCCACCCTTCTGCTTCATCCAAGAAATACATAACACCAAGGATAGATATTACCTCAGGGTAAAGTATTGGAAAAAATGATATTGTAAGCCAATGGAACTAAGAAAAAAAGTATAGCCATGTTAATATCTAACAAAATAGACTTCAAACCACAATCAAAATCAAAAGAGATAGGGAAGAACACATCATACTAATCAAAGGAAAAATCCATCAACAGGGCCTTTAAATTCTTTTGGTTGTTGTTGCTTTGATTTTGTTATCATTGTTTGTTTTTACATCCCAACCAAAGTTCCCTCTCCTTCCCCCCACCAATTCTCCCTCACCTCCACTCTACCCCTTCCTCCATCCACTCCTCTTTCACTGTTTCTTTTTAGATATAGGTGGGCCTACTATGGATTTCAGCCAGCCAAGGTATGTCAAGTTGCATTCTTGTCTCCTCCACTTCTATTAAGGCTGGAGAAGGCAATCCAGGAGAATCCATGCCCTAAACACAAGGTCACAGAACTTTGTAAAAGAAACCTTACCACAACTTAAATCACATATTGATTCTCACATACTGAGAGTGGGAGATTTCATTATCCCATTTCACCAATGGATGGATCATATGAACAAATACAAATGGAGAAATACTGATGCTAACAGACATTATAAACCACGTGGTCCTAACAGATATTTGCAGAACACAAAACACAAACACAAAAGAGTATACCTTCTAATCTGTACCTCTTAGAACTTTCTCCAAATCTGGACACAAAGCAAGTCTCAACAGATACAGGAAGGTTGAAATAACATGCTACATCCTGCCCATCATGGATTAAAGCTGTATAAAAGCAACAGAAAGCTTACAGACTCATGGAAACTGAACAACTCTATACTGACTGAAAAATAAATCAAGACAGAAATAAAGAAAGAAATTAAAGGCTTTCTAAAATTTAATGAAAATAAATATAGAGAATACAAAAACTCACAGAACAAAATGAAAATAGTGCTAAGAGGAAATTTCATAGCACTAAGCGGTTACATTAAAAAAAAAAAATGGAGAGAGCCAGGCAGTGGTGGCACATGCCTTTAATCCCAGGACTTGGGAGGCAGAGCCAGGCAGATCACACTATACACAAATATATAAATCTATTATGTAGCTGAATCCAGGGAAATTTAAAGCCTGCTCAATTAAACCAGAAATAAAACAAAGATGCTTGTTTACTCAGTGTTATTTAATTTTTATTGTTACTATGTAATAGTCTTTTATCCTATAGATAGGAGTTGATTGTAACTGGAATTTTCCTATGTCCACCCAGCTCCTGCAGCCACTCAGACCCAAGTAAACACACAGAGACTTATATTACTTATAAACTGTATGGCCACAATAGGCTTCTTGGTATTTAGTTCTTATATCTTAAACTAACCCATTTCTATTAATCTATAAGTTGCCACATGGCTGTGGCTTACCAATACTTTTACATTTTGCTTCTTCTCTGTCTGGCTGGTGACACCTGACTCTGCCTTCCTCTTCACAGAATCCTTCTCTCTACTGGTTCAGTATCCACAGCAATTGATTATAATGCATTAGAAAGCAAAATAAGGCTATATATCAAAAGAAGGAGGCAAAAACCCTATTATTATATAACTCTTACATAGAATCCCCAGTAACTGAAATATTTTTGGAACTAATTAGACTTGAGAAGGCAAAGAGTTACCAAATGAACCAAAATGCAAAGGAAAAAAGTCACTTACTATAATACCCAAAATTTAAAAAAGGAAGTTCTAAAAGCAATGAAGTAAAATATATAAAAGCAAACACCACACAAGATGTGAAAGCCTTCATGAATATAAACAATCTTTTTGAAGAAGGTAAGTTCAATATATGAAAAGATTTCTTCACATATGGAAATCTTCACATCATACAGGCAACTAAATATCTCCTCAAAATGAATGTTTGCATTCAGTTAATGCATATTACTAAAGAATGGCTGAGAAGCAGAGGTTGTAAATGTAGGCATTGCCTTCACCACCAAGGTAAAAGAAATCTCTGTTATGAACATAAACACTCAAAATAGAACCTAGTAATAAATTCTGCACATGTAAAATATGTTAATTCACAGGCTTATATCTAGACTTAGGACTGAATATGACTTAAACTATACACATATGCTTCACGCCTACTCCAAAATTAGTTAACTGTGAACAGAATAGGGAAAGTACAATCTAACCCTACTGAATATGTGAGAAAAGCTTGAACCATGAATGATAGCAACCTATTGTACAACTAAGAAAACCTCAAAAATGTTAAGAATGAGACAAACTGGAGTTTAAAATTGGCACACATATTATTCTAAAAAGGAAATTTTATTCTGGGACCTATGTATAAGTATGGCATACTTCTTATTAGAAATGAAGGCTGTTAACTCAATGTACTTCAATTTGCATGTGAACATGACAGTTTTGACTCCAAGTTTAGCTAATTATTAAAGCATATAGTACTATTTTTAGTGACATTATCTGCAGGCAAATCTCAAGGAACCTAATCTTAAACTCAAGGTAGCTCCTAGAAAATCTGTCATCTGTTCAATTGCAGACAAGAGTATGAAATTAAATCAGATGTTTGTAAAACGTTATAACTGGATTGTATCTTCTTAGATCCTCCCCACTTCCATCTTTTCCTACATTCACAGTTGTGGTAAATGTTAATAATATTTTTGTACAATGTGAATTGCCATCTCTACTGCATTATGGTCTAGGCTGTAGGTTGAGACACTATGCACAGTCTTCTATTGTGGCTCCAAGGAGAAGCATCTCTGGTCACAGAATTGGGAGCCACAAGTTCATCTTTAGTTGAAGGAGCCTCTGATTCCTAAATGTAAATATTTCTATACTTGCCATTTGAAAATCTAGAGCTAAATTTCATATAAGTGCAGGGCTTCATTCCTTTCGATTCATAAACTTTATACTAATATCTTTTACCATGTTATCTTCACCCTCTTAGGTATATATATCCAATAGCATTTTACTGGCGCTTGTTTTTTTTTTTCTTCTTACTTTTGAAATATGGTGAATTACATGAGATATTTTATAAAACAAAGGTGTTAAAAATAGAGATAAGGGTGAACAATTCAAAGACATCCACTGGCAACTATCTACTCAAAAAATACAAATGTACTCTTCCCAAATACACTCTGTTGCGGAATACTAGCTTAAGATGTGTTACATTCATTAATGCTGTGGAATATCTGTTTAATGATGCAAATATGTATTGAACACTTTTATGTTTCATTTGTTTAGCTCTGTAAAGCTGTTTTACTTTGCCTATCTAGAACACCAGATAGGCAAAACACCTAATAAATAGCTGAACAGCCAATAGCAGGGCAAGAGAAAGGATAGGTGGCCCTGGCATGCAGAGAGAAGAGAGAGAAGCAAGAAAGCAAGAAGGAGAGGAGTCCATCAGAAGCCGGCCTCTCAGCTACACAGCCAGCCTTGGAGTAAGAAGGAAAGACAGGTATATAGAATAGAGAAAGGTAAAAAGCAGAGGCAAAAAGTAGATGGAGTAAGTTAAATTAAGAAAAGCTGGCTAGAAACAAGCCAAGCTAATGCCAGGCATTCATAAGTAAGAATAAGTCTTCATGTATTTATTTAGGAGCTGGGTGGTGGGACCCCAAAGAATACAAACAAACAAAAAACTAAAAAAAAAAAACAAAACAAAAATAAACAACTACAATACTCAGTGTTTTTCTAATTAAAGTTTACTCTGCCTGTGGTTGGAAGAGTCACAAAATGGAAACCAGGTAACTCTGATCGTGACTTACTGGCAGAGTCCTATGCACAGTCATATTTACATTTCAAAACAAAAATTGAGTGGATTAAACAAACTTCATTGATTTTACAGGTCACTGAATTAGCAATATGATCACCATAATTCTACTGAGGTCCATATAATTTTCATTTTTACAGAAAGACTTGATGCTGAATAACACAGGACAGCAACAAAAAGCAGAACTGAATATTGTTATAGTAAGGGGACATAGAAAACCCTTATCTTAAGTCCTCTAGGTCATCTCATCACCATGCACTGTGGGAAAACCTGAGCTGTCCTAAGATTCCTCTCATCATCATAGTAGTAGTAGTAGCAGCAACAAATAATAAATAAATAAGGCAAGGAAGAAAGGAGGCAGAGATTAGGAAATTCCCACACACCTTACATGTGTGCCATTGGCTGTTCTCAACACTGCTGGAGCCAGGGACTTCATGCAAGCCTATCCTGATAAACATCATAACAAAGTGAATACAGAATGGTGTAAACGCCTCCCAAATAAGCCACTGATGTCATCACTCACTATAATACATGATGATCAGAGAGGCTACTATCAGCAGACAGAACTGGATTAATCCAGAACAGCAATAAATAAAGGTATCCCCTTCACTAGTAAACACATTGCTCTCCCATGGGACTCATCCCTGTGATCCAGGATCCAAATCCATCACCAGCTCTCAGAGCTATTGATAGATACACATTCAAATCCATCTCAGACACCAGAGTGCAGATAAAAATCAAAATCATGTTGGCACTTGAAATTCTGGAACCACAGGCCAAAGTGGTTCAATGAAATGAAATAACCCCAAATGAATGAGAAAGCGGATATTACTCTTCACACTCATATTTATTTGTGCGCTCATCTTCCCATGTTCCTTTTGATATTGTATTATGATTTGTTGATTACCATATTTCCCTGTCTCTACTTTTCGTTTTGTTTTTAAATTGATTTTATTTGCTTTTTGTCACAATAATTTCAATATATAAATAGAACCAGGATAAAAGGATATCTTAATTTAATTGAGACTTAACTGCACAATTACTCAATATTTCTAACATTTCCTTCAAATATGACCCAGTAAAAATTTCAGGGCAAAAGGTTGAGATCACTTTTCGTTCTTGTCATCATCATTATGATTGCTATTATTTTATGGTGTGGATATCAAACTCAGCTATTTGCACATTCTAGGCACTCTACCAGAATTCCATCCTGAGCTATAGTCTGTCTCCTTTGTTAAGGTTCATTTTATTTTTTTGAATAAAGTAAACTAAAGTTTTCCTTCTTACAGTGGAAGCTAAAGTAACATTACAATTAGACATCTTGGGTACATTTTATTTATGCTAATGTCATCTATAAAGCGTTATAGGTACAATGTGAGGGGAAAGGGCAGATGCTTGATTACTCATGGGAGAAGAAAGCAGACTGAGGAACCAGAGTGTAGCCACAGCAACTGGTACTTTAAGGCCCTAGGTAAATATGTATCCTGTGTGTCAGCAGTTTAGAAGCAAAAATGCATAACTGATACTCATCAAGAAAAATTATTAAGGAATAGCAAAAATGAATCTAGGCAATGTGACTATGAATTGACATGAATGGTGCTTTACCAAATAAATCTGAAAGTCTCTTGCAAATTAATTCTGCAAATTAATTGTTAAATCAGAAGAGAAATTCTTATCAAAACATGTAGACAAATCTCTAAACGGTCTTAATAAATAAAAACACAGAGCCAAATATAGAGGTGAAAGCCTTAGAGAAAGATCAGAGGAATAGGACAAACCATGAGCTAACCTCACCTTACCAACTCATTGGCTTCCAAAGAGAGCTTCTTTCTGTATACTCATGTGTATATGCCTTTTCTGTTCTGTTTTCTCATTGGCCCTCTTTACCCAGCTACATTACTTCCTCTTTCTGCACAGCTCTGTCACTTTCTGTCTGTCTGGACAGACCTCCAGACCTCTAAGGTTGGTACTGGAATTACAGACATGTGCCACCATGCTTGGCTCTGTTCCCTAGTGTGGCCTTGAACTCACAGAGATCCTGCCTGCTAAGTGATAGGATGAAGGGTGTGTGCTACCACTGCCTGACTTCTTTGTTTACTTATAATGGCTGGCCTTTTTCCTCTAATCTCCAGGCAAGCTTTATTTATTAAAGCACCAATAAAATTTCACCACATTGCTGCACAAATAAAATATCACTACAAAAATATCATTTTTCATGAGACTTTTGTAGTATATTATTTTGGGTATCCTCCAACCAATCATTTCACATTTTAGAGGAGACTGGCTTAAAGCAACCAACCATTACTTACTTAACATCAGCTTAGGTAAATAAATCAGAACATTGACAGTGTTATGCTACTCAAAATATGACCAAGAAAGTAATTTTGAAGAAAGTAATATAGAAGTTAAAATAAAATGAAGTGGTTAATATGTATTGGTGCCAAGTGAGCTATGTCAAGAAGTCCATCTTTCAATTTATTCTCTACTACATGTCTGTTGGTGGGCATGGGGGCATAGAACGAGCATAGAACATAATTATTTTAGGTTAACCAGAATCCAATGTAGAAGCTGACAAAAATGCATATTTTCTATGTTAATATTACCTGCCTTACAAATTAAAATACAGATTATACATAATACATAAACCACTATGGAGATGGACAACATGAAATTTCCATTGGTGAAATAAATTCTGAAGTATCATATTTTAATATTCAGATGCTCTTCCTGGTATGAAAGTTTATACCATTTTTCTGTGACATCAAAGGTCTAATTTCTGACTTACCTGATACATTAAAAATAATGTATTTCTTCCTTCTTTAATTCAGCTTCCTGGAAAGAACAAACTGGAATACTGTAATATTTTAACTTCCTATTAAAAAACATGCAGATCTCTCCAATGTGAGTACCAATTTTACAGCCTTATACCCTTTATATCTATTGAAATGCTTCTGTCAATGCATTTTTTTTTTTTTTTTTTTTTACCATATGAGTCATTTTCTACGGAAAGCTGATTGGAACAAAGAGGAAATTTCCTGTGTGAATGAATTTACTAATATATTAATTTCACAGTAAATAGCAATCTCTGCAGGAGTTAAACTTTTATCTTTGGTCTACACCAGCAATGTTATTACAATGATAATATGGTTTCTTCTTTTTTCCATCTTTGAGATAGATACTTTAAACTAGTCCAAAAGCCACATTTCTAATTAAACCCCGTACTTCATCTTGGCACTCTTCTCTCTAAGTCTGCTAAGATTATAATTATGTGAAGACTGAGGTTACAGTTTATCTCACTCCACAGTTAAAGCCCCTGCACTCAAAGTTTTGAATGCATAGATGTCCACTCTCTACAACAGAAGCTTTTCTCTCAAGAACATGTGAAAGTAGTATGGGCAGATTACAGCTCACCTTAAATGAGCCAGGATTAGACAGTGTGTGACCTCAACACCCTTATCTCTGGGGCAAAAGGAATGATAAAGAGATAAAAGGAAAACTTTGCTAACATAATGAGATATTTGAAGTAGAGTTCAGAAAAAGGAGCTCTAAATTTAATTATGTTAAATATCTTTTTTCAATAAATTTGGATTGTAATGCATTACAAGGTAGGTGGGGTTCAGCCAAATGTCAGATCCATTTAACAAGGCTGAACTTGTGTAATTTGCTTGACCAGTGGGAAGTAGAAAAGTGTTGATGCTCAGGAAAATGATTTAATTTAGCGTTAAAACTCTTCGATGATGTCAAAACTTTCGAAGTCCTATGCTTAGCATTCAAACTCTTCTCATTATTTTTCAAACCAGAAGCTATTATGTAAAAATCCCTTGTAAAAAAAATTCCATTTTTGCAATATGTTGTAGACACAAAACAATTTATTGAATAAATATATTTCCTATTAAGGATGGTTTTAAAGTTATTCACAGGAAATATTTGGTGGTTAACTCTGATTTTATCAATTACAATCAAATAAATGACTAAATATCACTTTATCTGTATAGGTGTACATATAATGAGGAAGAAATATATGTATATATAATATTTTTCTGATAAGGAGGCATACAAAATTCATAGCACCAAGAAATGATCAGACTGTTAAGTAAAAAGGCATATCTCAGGTTTACTACATGTGTTCCCCTGCTCTATGATCTTTTGTTCTCATTAAAATCCTCTACATTAATGGCCAAGCTTTGCATGTATAATGGCCTATTTATGGTGAAGGATGTTGATGTTGACTGTGGTGCCATGCTAGGTCAATTGGTGTCAAGCTAAGCCATCAATAATGTTAAGAAAACATGATGAGTAAGTCAGAAGCTGAAAATCCCTTTCCTTTTAGGGACTGTAAGATAATTGTCACTATGTTCTTTGGATTCTTGCCTTGGAATCAAGCAATACATTCCTTCAAAGGTATTTTCCAATTTTTAAATACTTAAAGCAAGCAAAATAATATTTGAAAAATGTTTTCAAAACAGCTCTGAAAAAATTTGGTATTTGACAAAGGAGTTTTAGAAAGTATTGAATGGAGTGACAGAATTTGAAAGTTTCAGTGATGGACAAATCCACTAAGACCCTGGAGAAAGTTCTAGTAACAAACACATGTTATAGATGGCAATGAAACATCAAGACAGTGAGGCTTTAAATGTTATTGCCCTGACCCCCTACTGAATTCTTCTGTCTTAAACACCCAGGTACTTCACTTAGAGGGGTATTTTATTTTTAACTACATAGCTCTGTTCAGAGGTTGCTACAGAGGGGCCATGAGTTTATTACAAACTTTTCTTATACTTTCCTCTGGGTATACTTCCCAATAGAGCAACATGGCCAAAGGCAGAAATTACCCACCAATGGTCATTATAACCTGAGATGTGAGCTCAGCAACAGGAAGGCTAGAAATGCCAGAAGCCGAGGGAGCAATAGAACTCACAGTCATCTGTGCCCTATCTATTGTTGCAAGCACTTCAAACTTCTCCAAATTGCAAAAAGGTAACTTTCCATCATAGTTACAGAAAAATAGTGTTGGAGAATAAAGTGGCCCTCTTTCATGCAAGATATATATATAAAGTATATGATACAGACATATGAAACTTATTATGTTTATCACCTATTTTCTAGGTTTAAAATCAGAATGGATTTCAATAGTTCCTACAGAGATGATGTAGGCCAATACCAACCAATAGGGTGAATGATACAATTTTTTACAAGCAAATAAACACAAAGAAAAGAATAGAATTAAATATTGTCAACTATATTTAAAAACATGGTATTTCTAATGTCATCTCTAGACAGGCCAGTAAAACAGAGAGAGCAAGAAAATGGTTTACATCTAGATAAAGAACAGAAAGACTGGGTGGCTCTAGAGGACAGAGTGGTATGTTTGTGTATTTATCACTTCCATCCTCCTGAAGTCATGATGTTTCTCTGTCTTCATTGGTTGATATGGATGAGTATCTACTGAGGTGCATGAAGCAAAAGAGAAAAGAGACGTCACTCCTGAGGATGCTCAGTAAAGAGCCCTTTCCTATATCCTACATCACGTTTAAGTATTCCATATGAACAAGATGGAGGCAGGAAGCCATCTTTCAGCAGAATCCTTGGTCCTTGGAATTGGTGTGCCAGCATTCCAGTTGTTGATATTTCAGGTAAAGGGGACAAAAGAGTTTACATTCCTTACAGACTAGGTCATCTACTTACAGTAATATTATTGAGCTTACCCAAAGCAAGATAGCTTAAATATGATAATATCCAGAATTTATTTATAAGAAGGCAAGGGAAAGTTTAGAAACTCATAGGGTATATAAGCAAGACTAACAGTCACCCATAAATCAGAAGGCTGTGGAAGGTTTTGAAAGAGTATCATAAATTCAAATTTTTAAACAAGAATGATTTCTTTGTTTACCAATATTATAACTCCATACATTGTCCAGATCTCTTTGAGTTTGAGGCCAGCCTAGTCTACAGATCAAGATTCAGGACAGGAACCAAAAACTACACAGAAAAACCCTGTCTCGAAAAACCAAAAAACAAAACAAAACATATTTTTGGTAAAAATTAAACCAATGTAGAATGGTCTAAGAAATGTGAAATGTGCAGTCAACACCTATATGTGGAACACAGGAGAAAACAGAGCTAGATAGGCTAGTTAGCAATATGAGGAATCAGAAAGGTGTTCAGTTGTATTGCATTGAATTCAGGTACTGTGCTTCTGAAATTACCAAGACACTGAGTGCTGTTGGTGGTGTTTGGTGTCTGAATGTGTGAAATGAGTACTTGTACAAAACTGACTAGAAGGTAATGAAATCACTGCTGAAAAACAGTAAGAAGCTGGCTTGGGTATTTACACTGTGGAAGTAAATGATGACACATAGAGAGGAAGAAACTTGAAAATGCCAAGTGATGGCAGAGATTTGACTAAAAAATGAGAGGATTAACGAGGATTCAAGCATCCTGAACATCATTTTTCCCCCACTAATAAAGTTTTATATAGCTGACCTGGATGGTCTATGGTTTAGCTTCTTTACCTGGTACTTTCATAAAATACCCCGACAAAAGCAACTTAGAGGAGAAGGGATCATTCCGGCCCATGGTTTAAAAGTATAGTCTATGGGAAAGCTGCAGTTACAGCAACTTGGAAGAGCTGGTTATGCTGCCTAGTCAAGCGGAGTGCAAGGGATGCATGCATGCTGGTGCTTATCTGGATTTCTTTATTGCTTATCTGGATTTCTTTATTTCATGCAGGCTAGGATCCACTGCTCAAAAAATGTTCTTCCTTACAGTTAAGATGAATCTTCTCACATCAGTTTACTTAGCCAATACAACCCTTCACAGACTATCTCAGAGGCTAATCATCATCAAGCATCAAGACTGTTCCTCACAGGTGTCAAGTTAACAGTGAGTACTATCTTAATCACTGTTCTATTGTTATGAAGAGACACCATGACCAAGGCAACACTTAGGAAAGAAAGCATGTAATTGGGGGTAGTGGAGGGTGTGCTTATAGTTCAGAGGTTTAGTACACTGTCATCATGTCAGGAAGCATGGCAGTGGCACACATTAAGCTGGAGCAATAATTAAGATCCAGGGCAACATCCTGATCTGCAAGTTAGAAAGACACTGGACTTGGCATGGACTTTGAAAATTTAAAGCCCACCCCCAAGTTACACAGATCCTCCAAGAAGGCCACACCTCCTAATCATTCTAATCTTTTCAAATATTGCCACTCTGTAGTGACTAAGCATTCTGATATATGAGCCTCTGGGGGGAGCAGGGGCATTCTTATTCAAAGCACCAAAAGTACTAAACAGCATACTACATTTTTCTTGTACCCACCAAAAGAAATAAATGCATTTAGAGAAAACCAGGAAATTGTCCATAAATTGAAAGTAGGAAATTTTATGATTTCCAAAGCTCGCAAATGTATAATATGAATATTCAACCTGTCTAATCTAAGATAAGGAATTTGCAGTAATGTGTTAAAAAAGCATAGAACAGGAAGCAGTGAAGGGGAAACAGTGAGTCCCTCTATCCAGAGACTGAAATGGAATAGTGCCCCCTTGCCTGTGGTTTTGCTTACCCTACCTAAATACATCCAGATAACCTTTTTCAAGTTATTATAAATATCCACTTATTGTTACTGAATTGTTAATCTCCCGGTATGCTTAATTAATAATAATCGCATCATAGATATGTTTGCATACCAAAAAGCACAGTATATATAAAGTTCAATTATATCTGAGGCTTCAAGAACCTGCTGCTAGTGTCTGGGAATGTATCCCCTGCTGATTCAGGAATACTGTAAATTGCTACCATCAGGGTTTTGCCTGAACAACTCAAGGAAGGTCAGGCCTGGATTCTGGTGTTCTCATTAGAGACTTGTAAAATGCCAATTGCTAATTTCAAAACAGAGTTTTTAAAAATCATGCTGCAAAACATTAAAGAAAAAAATAAGAAGACATCTCACTCAGAGAGAGCTTTGGGATTTTTTTTTTTTAGAAAATTAATTTTATTAGTTTTGTAGCTAAACAAAAAAGCTCTGTAAACAAATCTCTCTTTCAAGATGACATTGCTCTTCTGACAGAGATTAGATCTAAGGACAATGTTCAAAACAAAATGAGCTGTAATGGAGGGGCTGTTTCTTTCAACTTCAAGCAGATTTTAGAAGCAAACATTATGACCTGGTAAAGTGATCTGCAGAGAATTGGACTTTGGAACATTTACAGCATAGAACAGCAGCGTGGTGGGACACCTAAATCCTGAGAGGAAGGCTTAAAATTCCTGTTAAAAGCCTTAAATGCTTTTTTTATTTAAAACATACAATTTCACTGCATCACATTTATTTATTCAATTGTTATTCTTTTTGTTATTTGTTTCTTTGCACTACAGGCCCTGAATGTGTTGGTCAGTTACTCTGTCACTGAACTATAACTCTTGCCAATACTTGAATTACTTTAAAAATCTAAATAACCAGGCTACCTTTTGTCCAGAAAATATGGGATAAGTCTTATTTAATTAAAACTTTTACTCCTTTAATTTTATCTGTCTTGGCTTTTTATATGTCAGAATTTAATATTTGAGGTCATAAGAAAGAGATATTTAAATTAGTTGTCAGAGGCTGTGGAATGACCTTAAAAAATAGGCATGGTTTGATTACTAATTTAACAAAAGATGATTATGTGGCTGTGACATTTGATAAAGCTGAACTTTCTTAACAGAACACATAATGAACAAAATTATTTTTTGCATGTTTTACAAATGTCCATTTACTTACTTATCTCATCTTTAAGAAAAACAACACTGTAAATTTGTATATTACCTGACTAGAACCAAGTGCATTACATCATATTCAACTAAGGTAAAGTTTGCATAAGACGTATTGGTATATGTGCCTCAAAATAAATTAAGAAGAACAAGGGAAAAAGGGAAGGAAATAAAGGATGGGATTGAAGAAAGAACAGACAAGGAGGAGATATTGTTTGGAAATCATACTCAAGAGGACTGATGTATAAAATGCCTAATGCAAATATTGCTATTTCAAAATATCTCATTATATGACATGGAAATTTAAGCTGGAATATGTGCTTTGATTATTGGTTTATTTCAATACATGAATACATAGTATTAAATTGCAAAATTTATGAAATGTTTTGGCTGATACTTTATGGAGCATGTACACTAGAAATACATATCTTGAACTTCATATGATTTCCAGAGCAGTAATCCCAACAGTCAGGACACTGAGGAAGGAGGGCCATGAGTTTGAGACCATCTTAGGCTCCATAGTGAATTTGAACCTAGCAGGCCTGGGCTGAATAGCAAGATCCTGACTCCCCAAAACAATTGTTTTAAATTAAATGTATACCATACATAGTATTTGTATACTATCATACACAATGCATCTATTATGGTTTTTTGTTTTCAGCTCTGGAGAGTAAACCCAAATCCTTATTCCTGTCACTGAAATGTACTCCTAACCCTCACAGTTTTATTTGTTGTAAAACCTCCATAGAAACAAAATACTAAATGTTTTCCTCTAAACATGTTACTGGTGATCTTGCTGTGATCTTTTGATATTCGTGTCTTATTACATGACAAATTCTGAGGTCAGGCAGTAGTTTTGTTGTTGTTGTTGTTTGTCTGTTTTTGCAGATGTAAAATTCAGTGAAATAGTTTTTACTTAACAATTAACTATGCTCATAAAATAAAAGATATGTTTTGCAAAGTGTCTCATTACACTCTATATTGATGAAAAATTAGCAAAAGATACAGCAAATAATTATGTAAGAGTGGCTGTAGATGGCCATGTAACAAAATAGAAAGACCAGCTCCTAAGGCAGGGTGACAGGTGACATGCAAGAGGATTTGATATTATTTCTTATCAAGGAAACGAGCATAAAACTATTACAACAATAAAGGCAGAAAGCGCTAATTTAACTGAAGATAATTTTAATTAATATTTCTTAATTTCTTGAAATTGAAACATTATTACATCACTTCTCCCTTCACTTTCCTCTTGTATACCCCTCCTCTCCTTTCCCTCAAATTCATGTCCTTTTTTTCTTTAAATCATCTCTCTCTCTCCCCCCACCCTTGTGTGCATTTGTATGTGCGCACGCACACTACACACACTACACACACACACACACACACACACACACAAGTTCCTACTCTGTCCACAAATGTTACTAGTACATATATGTTGTCAGAGCTGTCCACTAGTTTATAGACCATCTATTGTGGGGCTTTTACATGGGGAAGACCATGGCTCCTGCTCTCAGCATTCCATAATTTCCTGTGGTTCTTTGTCTAGGGTTAAGGCCTTGGTAAGTTTTATCCCCTTCTATGTTTGCATGTCTATTGGTATCCTCCTTATTAAAATCGTGTTAAAGCCCACTCAACAAGAAAGAAATAATTTCTGGTAATGAAAACCTTACTAACTCCCCAGATCCATGATTTCAGATAATAGGTTTTTCTATGACTACTCTTCTGTGGCTATCACTCTGTGTAAATAAACGCTGATTGGCCAGTAGCCAGGCAGGAAGTATAGGCGGGACAAGTAGAGAAAAGAATTCTGGCAAGTGGAAGGCTGAGGCAGAGAGACGCTGCCAGCCTCCACCATGAAAAGTGAGATGTAAGGTACTAGTAAGCCATGAGCCATGTGGCAACTTATAGACTAATAGATATGGGTTAATTTAAGATATAAGAACTAGATAATAAGAAGCCTGCTATGGCCTTACAGTATGTAAGCAAATACAGTGTGTTTACTTGGTTGGGTCTAAGTGGCTGCGAGACTGGTGGGTGAGAGAGATTTGTCCTGACCGTGGGCCAGGCAAGACTGGAGAAAACTCCAGGTACACTACTCAATGACATTTATCACAGGAGATGAGTATGAAGACACTGATTGTCCTCTTATCGTCTGAGCCTTAGAGGATATATAGCCAGAGAGGGAGACAGAGAGAGAGAACATGAATGCGGGAATAGAATATTTTAATTCACTAACGACTTTTCTATTGCCATGATTAAAAGTGAATGACAAAAGAAATTTAGTGGAGAAAGGGTTTATTCTAGCTCTCAGTACAAGGATAAAGTTCATTGTGGTAGTGAATGAAGGCTGCCAGAGCCTGAAGATAGCTACATCACAATTAGCATGCAAGAAATGAATACACACTGATGTTGTCCCTTTTTCAGGATCCCAATATCTCAGTTAAGGACTGGTGACATCCATAATACAGGGATCTTTCCTTATCAAGGAGCAGTCTATAACATCCTTGAGAGTCATGTCAAACTGACCATTAACTCTGTCACAGTCCTCACCTCTAAAACTGGCTCTTTGGTTTCCTGATCCTAACCTTTCCATCCAGTTTTGTCACAGATATATGTGAGTATTGTCAAATAGAGTGTGCAACTTCCTGCTTTTCCATGTTCTAAAATATTTCTTATAAGACTCAAAGTGTCTATTGCTTCAAATTTTGCTTGAAATTTCCTATAAAGTGTCATGGAACATATGACCTTCCTAAAGGCATGTCTTTTACAGACACTTCTATTGGTTTTTAGAAGATTATTGTTTTAGTCAGATTTCTTCCTTTTTCCAGGGTCAATGCTGGCATTTTAGAGTTCCCTCCCAAATTGTCTAGGATGAAACTTTTTCCGTATAAAGTTGTGTATACTGTTCTCTGAAAATGGTATTTTAATCTCCTCTCCACCTGCAGTCATGACCTCCTTTTTTCATTTTGACAGCTTTTTTTTTTCTCCTTTGTGCCTTCTCTCTTTATTTAGCTCTTGAACATATTTGCCAAAGGCTTGTGTGTCTTATTGATCTTTTCAAAGAACTGACTTTTCCTTTTATTGGTCAATTTGGCAGCTTTTATTTGATTGTTTCCTGTTTCATTAATTTCTGGGTTGAGGTACATATCGTTTCTGCAGTTTAGAGGTTTATATCTCCATTGCTTTGCTAGGTTATGGAATGCATATTTCTTTGAATTTATTCACCTTGTTTTCAAATAATTATCAGAAGAGTTGAGTTTTTCTCTGTCACTTTGATCAAATGTCAGGTTATATTTTTTTTTATGTATTATCTTGGTTAGAGTGGAAGATGTAAAGACTTTGTACCACAATTGTCTGAATTCCAATCCCAAGTATGTTAAAGGATAGCTATTAAAAATGTAGCAAATTATTTAAGAACCTTGTATCCTTAATGAAATCAATAATAATGTTAGTTACATGGGATTTATTACAATTTAAATATGTCAGCATAAGATAACATTTTAACATTAATTACAAGCCACAAATATAAAAAAATGGATATTAGTCTTTTATAGGTCCAGATAAGGGTCTCTTATCTTTAAAAAAAAACTTATTTGGAAGAGCAAATAGGTTGCTCCTTTTAAGCTTCATGGTTGAATATTTTGTGAATTCTTTCATCAGCCTTTAAAGTCATTGTTTTATGATCCTTAACACTCAGCATTAACAATTTTTGACGTGTTTGAGTTTCCACTTAAGCATACCAAATTTTGGCTTATATAGAATGTGTCTAAGAAAAGTGCATTTTGTTTTTCTTTGTTTAAAGACTCTGCTGAGGCAGAAATCTCATAGTTATTACCTAGCATACACATATATTTGTTATGAATGTATATAATAGATGGAGCCTATTCACTGCAGCGTTTCTTCTCCCCTTGACTATCTAGACCTCGGTACTATTAATAGTGGCATTTTTCTCTATGTATTGCAGGATGAGGTTTATCTCTAATTGTGTTTGTTTTCTGACTTTTAGTACATCATTACAGTTTCTGATTCAGCGACAGCCTGATTTTATTGAGTTTATTTAGTCATGGCTTAAATATTATGTAGCTTCTACATATTTGATATAAGAAGATAAGAATTAAGTTTGTGTTCAAGTCAATATTTTTTTATAATTGTGTGTTTATGAGTCAAATCCCTTAGAGCTGGAGTTATATGGTCATGAGACACTTGATGTGGATGCTAGGATCTGAACTTGAGCCTGAAATTGAGCAGCAAGCTGAACTACATTTATTTCCTCAGGTCAGTATATTGAAACTCGAGTGTGATCACTTAATACAGAATCACGTAAGAGATAAACCTCTGAGTATGTGTATGAGGGGAATTCTAGACTGGGTGTACTGAGAATGAGAGACCCACTCTGAACGCAGTTGCACCATGACATGGGCTGGGATCCCTGACTGAATAAAGAGGAAAGAGTTGAGTTTCAACATTTATCTATAGTGGGTAGCTATTCCAGCTTTGACCTGAAAGTACTACTCCCAGAGAGGCTTTCAGTAACTGCCACGCCTACCTATGACCTGCCCCTATGGCGGGGCCAAGACAGGAGCCCTTAAGACCGGAGATCCAGATGTGCCAGCATTCTTGGTTCCTGGTGATCCTGGCTGCTGAATGGTAGACCAAGCAGAGTTCTCCAGAGAACACCTCTGGACTGTGTTCCACCTCTTCCGGATCCTATAACCTATCCCTTTACTCGTTGTAAGTTCACCCCCAAAATAAACCTCCTGTTTAACTATGTGGAGTTGCCTTAATAAATCCTCATTATTTATCTCTCTACATACACACTATGACCAGATGTCTCATGTTCCTGACGCTCTGCTTTCCCTGCCATGGTGGATCACTCCCTCAAACTATGAGCCAAAAGAAATCTTCTCTTCTATAAGTTGCTTCTGTCATATATGCTGTCACGGCCAAAATAAAAGTAACTAATGAAACAAGCTGTAATGTGTATTAATTACATAGTTCAAGTGTTATAAACTGTATTGAGCAAATTTAAAAGTGCTATAATATATAGACAGGAAAGACAGGGCATATGAGCAGAACAGGTGCTTTTACAGAAATGTTTATATTGATAGACTCCTCAGTGTCTGGAATAAAATCAGTGAACTGATAAAATATTAGAGGTGGTGGCATAAATATATTTATCCATATTGTTTTATATTTAAAATGATAATGTAACTCACTAAGCCAACATTAAATAATCATAATTTTTTGTTCCCATAAAATTGTGATCCTGTAAATAGGACTTTTACAAAATGAAATACTAAACCATACTGAAAATCAAAACTCTTTAATAATATATATTTAATAATATATATTTTCAGGTATTGAAGAAATTTTATTGATATATATACCAACTGGTATACAATTTTAAGATATAGAACAAACCAATTCTATAATATTATTACAATATTTTACATGATTAGTGGGACCTGGTTTCTTGAGAAGAAAACTTAGGGAAGAAGGGTGAATTTTGTCCTACCATTAAAGATTTTAGTCCTATTACTACAAGTAATCTAGGGTAGTTTAAGCTGGATGTAGCTAGTCACAATGCATCTACTGTAGAGAATGCTGAATAATTGTGTTCAGCTCTCATTTTCTTTTTTTATATAACCCAGGATCCCAGCTCAGGGAACGGTATCACACACAGTGGGTGGGTTATCCTACCTCAGCTAACACCGTCCTCACTGGCATGTCTGGAGGTCCATCTCTGGTGATTTTTGAGCTCATCAAGTTGACCATCAATATCAGCCACCACAATTATTTACTTAATGATTTATATGCAATTTAAAAAATTCAAGCCAGCAATAAATAGTTCCTGTTTTCCTTTCCTTTGTTTATGATTGTGTGTCAAATGAAGAAATTAGAATTAGAGTATGACGTTATGTTTGGTGTGTTGACATATTTGTGCTCCTGAATACCAGAGCTCCACACAGATGCCGTGTTTGTCCATTCTGCCTTATTGACCTCTGTCCACTACTGACTTACTGATCCCATTTCTCAGATCCTCCCTGTAGTGGGATTGGCCGTCTCTTGTGAATGTCATGAGTCTTATATGCTATTTTGAAGAATATTCTTCTACATGGATATCCACACATTTTATCAGGAAATTCGGAGGAAGTGTCTGATGTCTCCCCGCAGAGAGTTTTTGACCACTGCATGACAGCAGAGAAATTCACAGACAATGGAGCCTTTTGTAAGTTTGTAACGGAATATTTGAGGAAGTTAACCACAAATTATAAAATGTCAAATTTCAAATAAATTTTTAATTCAACATCCTATATAATTTTAATATAAACACTACAAGTTAATTCATCCAGCATGCCTTCTTTACTGGAGGGAAAAAAACTTATTGGAAATTGGCGAGGCCAAGAAATAGAAGTCTAGAAGAAACGACTTGAGTACTGTGGTGCACTCCTCCAATGCCAGTATGCAGAAGGCTGAAGAAGTGTGATTTCTTGGAGTTTGAGCCTAACCTAGCCTGCGATGTGTGATTCTATTTCAAAAGAAAAAGGTATTAAAATAATAGAAATTGGATAGGAAGAGTGTACCTGGTGTACCAGTTTTCTACTTAGTTGAAAGCTAGAGAAATTTATTCTATATGCCTAGAAGCTGGACATACAAAAGCACAGGTCAGTAGGGATCTGCTCTGCAGTGTAGTTCTATAAAGATTTGTTGCATCTTCTAGCACTGTAAGCGTCTATCCTGTGGTCAAATCAATCCAATTCGTGCTTCTTTCTTCTTCATGTGACTTTCCCTACATGCCTCCTCTTAGTCATTCCTTATAGAAGCATCAGTTAAATTTAATTAAAACCAACTATACTGTATGTTGACCTCATTTTAAATTTCATTACTTCTCAAAGACCTTGTTTCCCAATAGATTCCAGTCATAGAAACTAAGAATGAAAGCTTCAACACAAGTCTTTGGGGAATAAAATTCACCCCACAGCATCTGGCATCTGCCCAATGCCAAGCAGGTAAGAAAATAAAACAACAACATGCTGGGAACATTATCTCACCTTTGGCTCATTGAATCCTAAGGGAGTTTCAAAGCCTCAAATTTAAGGATGTGATTAATTCTCCACTTCTTTCACCTAGGTTTGATGCAAAGATGCTTTTCAGTCTGTGCTAACTCAATTTGTATGCACTTTCTCTGCTGATCTCCTTCTGTTCCTTTGCAGTGGTCCATACATAGATGTAAGTTTGGTTAGAACTGAAAATACACAGAAACACAACTTTTCATTTTCATTGCTTTGGGAATTGCTTCTTTTACCAGCAAAATCTGAACAATTTTCCCTGGAAATTCTTAGTAGTGATTGTGCCTGGTGATTTTACTTAAGAACTCTCAAAGAAGGTCTCATAATTCTACTGGAGTCAACACTGGGAAACCCAACACCCTACTTTCTGTTTCCCATGACATTGAAGAACACAGAAATTTCACCTGTACATGGATTTTCATGTACCATTAGGACAGAGTGGCTTTAAGGTTTCATCTACCTGTCTAGTCACTTAATGCCCTTATGCCCATTTAATTTCTTATCTACTATTTTGCAGTTTAAAATGAGCTAAAATATGCTATACCTAACTCTTTTGTTATTTTCAGTAGAGAGTGATTCCTGTAAATGATCTAATATTCCATTTCTCTAGGAAGTATCATTTTTAAACAGTAAGATGAATAATTTTGATATTAATCAGATACATTAATTGATATAGTGAATATTATTTGTATAAAGAAAAGTCCTGTCCTGACTTCCTTCAGTGATGGAGCAATGAAGCATAAGCCAAATAAACCCTTTCCTCCCCAGCTTGCTTTTTGGTCATGGTGTTTTGTAACATCAATGGAAACCCTAAAAGAAGTAGAGAATATGAATGATAAATTCAAGTGCAGGTATTATAAGGACCTAATAAACAGTGAAAAAAATGACAGCATGGACCATAAAAATGACCCACAAGGAATTTTATGAAGGGACCTTACCTAGAGGCCACAAGAGAAACACACATAAAACTTAGAGGGAAAAAAAATGAACCTTCTGCTCAATTTCTGCATAACACATTTAAGTTGCATTTCATCATTTTTATCCCAAAATACCAAATTCAGCTCATAAATTAATGATGTAAGTGCTACATGTTTAAAACATTGTATATCTTATTTTGCTGTTCTTCCATGCCTCTTTGCCTGTAAGAATTTTGTTCATAGCACACACAGAATTTTTCCTTCAGGCCATTTCATTACTACCTCATTTTGTATCTCCCTTTCCAGAAGTAAGACATTCACCCACTCCCCATACATACCAGTGATTTCTAATGACCATCAATAACACCTCTCTAGAAAATAATCCATTTGACCTAACAGTGTTTTTGTCCAGTAATGGAAAAGTTAGAAAATAGCCAGAGGAAGACTTTAATTTCTCTCCCTGGAAAATATAGAAATGGATTAAACTGATTTATGGACTAAATTAATATATTTGGGTGCAGTTCAAGGCCAATTGTTATGCTGACTTTCATATTAAATGATTCCAATATGTTAGAGAACCACTTTAAGGCTAGTAAATATTAATAAAAACATTTTACCAGTATATTTTTGGTATGAAAATATAAAGATAGGGAATTTTAGTAATATTTTCCTTATATACCCCCATCACTGCAGTATAGGAAAATAACTCTAAAATGGTGGGCCTACGAAAAAGAAGATATCTCTACTCGCAAACTGTAACATCAGGAGAAAAAAATGACTCATAATGGAGACGAGAATGGCACAAATCTCCACCTAGCAGCAAACACAAGAAAAGTAAGACTTGGAGTCTGGAAATGTTGGGCAGGAGCTCAGGGAGGGAAGGAATACTGTACAACTCAGGGTAGTTCCACTCCCCATTAGAAGTCTTGACTCTGTAAAACTGCTAGTCTACTTTATCCCTGATTTATATATGGGAGAGAAAGGATGTGATATTAGAGATGCGGCACCCAATAGGACCTTGCTGAAATCACTTAAAGACAAATAGAGAAGAAAATCCAATCGTATAATAGTAATAACCAATGAAATGTGGCACACAAAAAGTATGGCAATTCCAGAATTGTGACTGAATATCACACAACATGCAAGACTGCTGGGGAGTGATTATCTTAGTTAGGGTTTCCATTGATGCTACAAAACACCATGACCAAAAAGCAAGCTGGGGAGGAAAGGGTTTATTTGGCTTATGCTTCATTGCTGTCCATCACTGAAGGAAGTCAGGACAGGAACTCAAATGGGCAGGATCCTGGAGGCAGGAGCTGATGCAGAGGCCATGGAGGGGTG
The DNA here is from genome assembly GCF_949786415.1 of Peromyscus eremicus. NCBI lineage: Eukaryota > Metazoa > Chordata > Mammalia > Rodentia > Cricetidae > Peromyscus > Peromyscus eremicus. The sequence goes on along the minus strand of NC_081434.1, from coordinate 15,028,321 downwards.
CTGCATACTGTTTTGCTCCCCCTGACTTGTTCAGCCTGCTTTCTTATAGAAGCAAGGACCACCAGCCCAGGGATGGCAGCACCCACCATGTGTTGGGCCCTCCACTGTCCATCAATAACTGAGAAAATGCCTTACTACTGGATCTCATGGAGGCATTTCCTCAACTGAGGCTCCTTCCTCTCTGATGACTCTAGCTTGTGTCAAGTTGACACACAAAGCCAGCCACTACAGTTATCAAAACTCATCCAAAGACTTTTTCCTGAGATAAATATTGTACATGGTTGTGTCCTTCCATCAGCCCTGGCATCTTCTCCACCCTCTTCTGATGCTCCAATCGTTACAACTTGGGTATTGGCTGAAATGACATCATCAAAGGAGACTTATAAATCTCCTTTCTACCACAACATTCTGTCAAAGTACCTTTTTCATTCTCTTCATAGCTCTTTTAGATTGCATCCTTATTCAATGACCTTTTAGCATTTACTTTCTCAGCTAGGTTCTGTTTTCTTTGAGAGCCAAAACTAGGTTCAATGGATCAACCACTATAGAAGAGTTAGTACACACACAAGATAGTACAGAGCAGGCATTAGCTAAACAGGTGCTGAAAACAGAATTAAATATTTTCAAATGTTCTTACGTGCATGTATAGGCAAATATGAGTAAACCAGATGCATTAAAAACTCCCATACAAGGAATTTGAATTTATTAAATGTACATATTACGTAAACAGGTAAAGATGGACAACTTACATGATTTTGAAATTATTAATATTAAATTCAGAGTGATAGATTTGTAAAAAAAAAAACACAGTTTCAAGCTTTGATATTTAAAAATTAAGTATAAAAATAAATAAGAGTCTTTATATAAGAGAAGAAATCAGTGGAACTCTTGGGTTATAGAGTATTAGACTGATGTATTTGATTACAAATACTTTAAATTTTATATACATCAAGAACATAACAGAATTTTTGTCTACAATTATGTCATTATTTTTTTAGATTTTATAAATGCTTATTATCAGGAATTGTACAAGATTCCTATTTCCAAGTAAATTAGTCATCAAAAATATTCATAGAAGACATCAGTTATTGTATAAAAAATGGAAAATAGCTTCTCATATAACAGACAGCAGTAGCCAGACACTAGCATCCTGCTCTATATCCTGTTTCCTTTTTCCTTAAGGTGACATGAGAGAAGCATGACCCTGAACACATAGTAAGTAAGCTTCAGTCCATGGGGAATGCTAAACATATGGAATGCAAATGTTTAAAAGAGCAGTAAACATGTCAGCCATTTGATGCAGAGAGGAGTGTTGTGCTTCTTCAGGCTTGCATGATTATCAATAAGCTTGTCCTCTGTCATGAAGATTCTGCCTTTCTCTAAAAAGGCTGCTGAATACACAAATATTCTTGATATGTTGTCTAGACCACAAAGCAAAACCTACAGAAACGACAGAGCCTCTTGGAGAATGATATCGTACGTTTTTTTTTTTTTTTTTTTTTTTTTTTTTGGTTTTTCGAGACAGGGTTTCTCTGTGTAGCTTTGCGCCTTTCCTGGAACTCACTTGGTAGCCCAGGCTGGCCTCGAACTCACAGAGATCCGCCTGGCTCTGCCTCCCGAGTGCTGGGATTAAAGGCGTGCGCCACCACCGCCCGGCTGATATCGTACGTTTTATTTATTGTATATTATATCCTAATTTTATTCATTTATTTCTAACCCTCGGCCTTAGATAAACACAAATCCAGTTACTTCAAGATTATGTCCCTTTCTCTCCTAACATCAGTTGCTTTCACTATCTACTGGACCATTTCTCTGTATACCTTGCAGCAAAGCTTTCCATCTTTTCATTTGTTTGTTTGCTTGCTTGTTTATCTGTTTAGCCACCTCTTATATATGTGAGGCTGTGGAAGAGACGAGAGAGACAGAAAAAGGGAATTCTACATGGAGGACTATAGCTGGAGAGCTTTTCTCTCCGGGTCCCACCAAGTCCCGCCAGTCTCGGAGCCCACTTATGAAATAAACACACAGATGCTTACATTATTTAAACTGCTTGGCCATTAGCTCAGGCCTATCATTGTCTAGCTCTTACTCTTATATTTAGCCCATTTCTATTAATCTATACTTTGCCACGTGGCGGCGGCTAGCAGTGTCTCTCTCACTCAGCCTTCCACTTCCCAGAATTCTCCTCTCTCCTTGTCTTGCCTATACTTCCTGCCTGGCCACTGGCCAATCAGTGTTTTATTTATTCAGAATGATATCCACAGCAGAGGACCCTGCCTGACACTGGTAACAAATAGTGATATGGCTATCAGAGAGAATGACAGTGTGTAACCTAGAGCAGGAAAAGCGAAGACATGTGACTAGTATCATGACACAGGTTGTGACAATAATTGAGACCAAGATTTGTTTTTCTTTTCTTGATTTTTTTTTGTCCTCATTCTGTCTACATGCTTCTGTTCTCTCCGTGCTCACTAGGAGGCTAAGAAGTCAGATCAACTTCAATAAAGCTCTTGAAAGTGTTTGGAGCCCATTGCGAGTTCAACAGAATTTTAAAACGAGATATTTTCAGTATGGACACAATTCTTTCTTCCAGCATTCCACAGAGACTTTGATCCAAGTTTTTCCACAGCTTAAACTTGAGTCTCTGTGCTTGTTATCTTTTAACACAGCTTGGTTAGTCACAAAGGTGCCTACTCTCTGCACAAAATTATGCAACTGTGGCAACTTCCTTTTAAAAAAGAAATATTGCCATAGGGGAAGGCAGCCAACTCATCCAAGCTCAACTGGTCCAACAGTGTTAAGAAGCTGTGAAGAACATGGAACAGGTGATGACTGGGGCCTAGGGCATTTAGAAAAATTAATTTGAGAAACTTTTAGTTTCTTCATGGACATCTCCAATAGAAAAGCACTTTTCATAGCATGGAGAGCCTGCCTATACTGTAATTCACTAAGTCAGGGGTTCAGTACATCCAATATAGTACTTCATTACAACAAAATACACGTGCTGTATGTTCAGAACATAAATGGCATTACTATCTCCTTGCTGGAACAAGGGAAATGCATTCTGAGTTATGGGGTTAAAACATTCTCTGCAGGCAACAAGGAAAATTTCTCCATCCCTGAATCTGTGGGTACCCTACAGTGAAAGCACCCTAAGGCTTTAATTTCATTCTGATTCATGGTCTTTGAATCACTTTAATACATGGACAAAGAGTATTACATATCAAGATTTGATTACTCAAAAACAAATCATTTTAAGATAAAGAAATAGTTTTAAGCTTCTTAAAGAATTCTTATTAAATATATTTCAATGTATTTAATATGTGATGTTTCTTATTATTTTATCATAAGTAAAACTCATCTAATCATTACAGTTCGTTGGAAAAATTTAGTATTTAACTCACTTTACTGTAAAACTTGACTTTAGTAGTTATGTATACAATAACTGTAGAAGGATTATAATTTAAAGAGTCAATATTTTGAATGCTGAAGCAAAACAATAGGATCTATAGCTATTCTATATTTAATTTTGTTACTCTGGCTTTCATATATGTGTATACATGTATGCATACAAACATATACTTGTGCTTACATTATCTCATTATTGAATAAATGAATGAATTTACATTTATTAACACAAACACATTTGTATCTAAAAAACATCTAAATATATGCATATAAATGAAAACACCAATTTAACTCTGTGAAATTAATTCAATGATCTAAATCTATTTAAAATTTCTCATATCACCGGGCGGTGGTGGCACACGCCTTTAATCTCAGCAGCACTCGGGAGGCAGAGCCAGGCGGATCTCTGTGAGTTCGAGGCCAGCCTGGTCTCCAAAGTGAGTTCCAAGAAAGACACAAAGCTACACAGAGAAACCCTGTCTCGAAAAAACCAAAAAAGAAAAAAAAATTTCTCATATCTTATTTTTAAGTAAATTCTGGGAGACATTAATGAAAGCTCTTGAAGATTAGCTCCTATTAGGGTCTACTTACTAAACTATTTTCAATATATGTAGTACTAATCTTCCCTTTCTCAAGTAGATCCCAACCTCTTCATTCTGTCAACCCATTCTTTCTGTCTGTGTCCATAGAATGTCAACCATAATACTGTGCTTTGTAACTGAGGCCTGAATGTCGTTCTTTTTATTGATTGGTTAAAATGGTTGTGTTTGAACATTTTTGTTTTGCTTTAGACCCATGCTGTTACTGTTAGCATTGCTTACTTTGTCTTAGTATTGGTATTTTATTTTTATCTACATCTTGTACTTTTCATACAAGGCTTTGTGTATTTTTATGATACAAAAAATGAACACCTGAAGATGAGAACTGGCCCCTTACCATTAAACTCCAGAGCAGAGAGAACAAAAGCCTAGTTGTATTAGTTGTTGTGTCTTGCCTTATTGCTTATAATCTTTTTTATCATGAATTTTAGAGTGGTCTCAAGTTTTATTTCTTTTAGTTTTCAGTCATGAATTCTCCTACAATATAATTTTACAGTTATCTTTGTCCACACATTTGAGCATGTCTTCATGTCTTATTTTCTAAGAGAAAAAATGCAGAACAGCAGGGTGAGATCATTTTTGCCTTTACTGGAGAGTGTCGAATTGTTCTCTAAAGTTTATTTTTTTAATACTAAATTGTACTTTCACTAGACATAGACATGACTTTTTCCTTAATGTTATTGGCCACGTTCACAAGTGACAGAATTAAATTTCTGTGAATGTCATTCTACGCACTTTCAATGTTTCTTTCTGAGCTCATCACTACTCTGATACACATATTTTTCTGATACACAGTCGCCATTTTAGTTTCACTTTATCATGTTCTACTTTCCAACAGCATGTGGATAATTTTAAAGACTTGTTTAGTCCCACACCTCCATTAATTTTTTAATGTTCCAAAGACTGGCATTTTAGGATCCTAGGTGATATGACAGTGATGGAGATGATTCTAATAAAAGCCAAGAAAGCCAGGGAGAAGGAAGTGGATCTGAACAGATTATATGTAAAGATTCAAAGTCACAGCAAGAGATGACCAGATCTCTGGCTACACTCTCAGAAATACAGAGTGGATCTTCACCACAGTACTAGGAGATGTCTCCAGATCAGAGTACCAGCATCTCTACTTGTATGTATCTGAAGTGGCCAAATTCAGCCATTTGTGTGGCATATGAAGACTTATTTTAAAAGGCAAATGTGAAGATTTTAAGAAAGTAAAATGAAAAGACAGCATGAGCCTTCTCTACCAGTGGAAATCTGGAATTCTATTCCATTTTTTCAACATTAATCTTGCTCTACAAGACAGGTACATTCATCTAGAATATCAGAAACACCCCAAGATTTAGGTAAACAATGGAAAGGGGACTTTTTAAAGGTGGTAAATTCTCACAAACTAGACAATACAGTAGCTCATGGTTTACTTACACAGCAGCCTCAGAATTTTTGAAATACTAGGAAATGAATAAATATTCATCCTTTCAGTTACAGAATGAACTTATTGATCTCCAAGTCCCTGATGATCCATAACAATCTTATAAACAAGTCTAGAGTAATAATTTTCAATTCACAACCAAACTTCCAGTGTGTTAAGGAAAAAACAACACTGCATGTATTTCCACATCATTGTTTGAAGGTATCTATGTGCACCCTAGGATAAGAGACAAGTTTCTCCCACATTTCATGGGCAGGGCTATGACAAACTTGTCGGGGACAGCTTTTCAGACGACTAAACGCAGCTTTTTAAATCCTAGACAGTTTCAACAAACAGGAGCCAGAGGCTAGAAATAGCTGTAGGGAGTACATTTCTAGCTCCCTCCCAATCAAATGAGAAGGGCTTGAAGTGATCACTAGAACCTGAGAAAACCTAGTAAGATTCATGAGTACTATATTTGAGATTGAGGGAGAAAGAGGAGGGATAGGAAGAAAGTAGAGAGGGTGCGAGAAGGAAAGTAGTGGAGGGCAAAAGGGGTTGCGGAAGTTCTCTAAGGCAGCCCCCATCTCTACAGCTGCACAGGTTAGAAGTTGAATAGAAATTATTATATATATATATATATATATATATATATATATATATATTACAGAGAAGAGTGGAAAGAAACTGGGAAGCCAAAGGAAAGAAATGTCACTCTTCTGCCTCATCTCTCACCAGAAGAATGTTTCCTGAGGGGGCATACACATGCTTGGGACCAGTGCATGCCTTTGCATATCCATGAGCTATATAACATTTATAATAATTTAAAAGATGAGGATACCGGAGAGGAAGTCAGGAAAGCTACCGAAGGCTGAGTAGTTTCACGGCTGCATTAAAATTGTGTTAATGATTTCCATTTCATTCAATTTATGGCTTTTATTCTTTTACTGGTCAGATCATATTTAGCACTAAACTGAGATAATTTTAGGAATCAAAATGTCTAGTGGAAAATACATATATATTTGTCCTGGAGTTTAACTTGTACCATATTTGGACTATCTGACTGAATTTTATATGAGAGGAAAATAATGGTCCTATACATTAGTTTGGTAATTATAAGGGGGAACGATGTCACTGTGATTTTACCTCTGTGTGGTGTTTGGTCAACGTAACAGTTAAAAGGGGATGAAGAGAACTCAGAATTTAGCATCAGGTATGAATAAATCCCAATCCTACATTGGGAAATTATTATCAATGTTAACTTGGGCTCCTCAGTTAACCTGTCTCAATATTCTTATCTTCAAAATGCCAAACTATAAAAATTAAGTGCAATTATGTGCATAAAGTACCTAACAGATTGCTTGCCACATGGAGAATACTCAATACACATAAATGTCTTTCCCATAGCAAATAACAGCCTTCTGAGCACATTTATACACTCTCTAAAACCATTTGAATTCAACTCATTTCGACAAACCATTTTTTCCCAACATAATTATAATTAAAATGGTATTGAGAGGGGGCTGCAAAGGATAGCCCTTGGGCTAAATCCAAGCCACCACCTGTTCCCATAAAGGACTGTAGTAGAAGACAACACTACTTATTCTTGCCATATACTATGCAGGTCTTATAGGCAATAGATTGGCATTTTGTGCATTGTGATAACAGAATCGAATATTGGCAGAGAAAGCCAGATGTCAAAGTTCAAGCTATTTATTTTCCAACTATGGAAAAAATTTAAAAGGATGTTTTCACAGTATGAAACAGAGCAAGATGCTGCCTCTATGGCTGTTATCTTGTCTGATTCTAACAAACATCTCTAGATGCTAATCTTTAACTCCCAGGGGTTTGATAGAAATACAAGTAAGTCAAACAGCAGATAATCAATTTGAAAAGACTGTTGCTCCTCCATGATGTTGCAGGAGGTCTTTTAGGCTCCCTTTGTTCTCATGTGCTTTAATTTTTGAGGCAATGTCTTATATGTAGTCTGGACTTGAACTCAAAGTCCTCATGCATTACCACTTTACAAAGAACTTTGATATTCCGCCCTCTGTAACTGTTCTCTAGAATGTATTTGTTCCTTTGATGTCTTGAAGGATATAAAGGTTGTTTGATGGCATTGATTGATTGATTGAGATAAGATCTATCATTTCTGTCATCAACCATTGTAAAGAGCAATTTACATGATCTCACCTACCTACCTACAAGGGGTTGAGGCAGGAATATCTGTGTATTTGCCAATCAATAATTTTGTTCCTGATGTAAAACATCTTGTCTACCTGCCACCATCTAGCTGATCTTGGAGGTTTAGACATTTTTACACAGTTTTGTGTTCATATGTCTTTATTCAGCAAGTCTTTGAGTACTTATTTTGAGTTTAGGACAGTGTTCTCCACCTGTATGTTGCCACGGGATCCACATATCAGATATCCTGCATATCAGATATTTACATCACGATTCATAAGAGCAGCAAAATTTCAGTTATGAAGTAGCAATGAAATAATTTGATGGTTGGGGTCACCACAACATGAGGAACTGTATTAAAGGGTCACAGCATTGGGAAGGTTGAGAAACACTGGTTTAGGGGATAATTAAAGAGTATAACACAGACTGTCCTTCAAGTTTTCTGGATGATTCCAATAGAACTAAACATGTGTTGCTACATGTAAGGGGACTTCCTGAATACCTCATGCATAGAATTTAAATTCTTTATGTTTTTTTCCACGTTTCTCTAACTTTCTTGGGATCTGTATAACATATTTAATAAACTACACAAATGTGACTAGGCAATTCAAACATCACACATAATTAAAGTCAATAAAACCACTTACTACTTACTTCAACCTAGAGCTTCCCCTCACATTTAATGGCCAAAATAGATTTATAAAGACTTTTAGACAAAAAAAAGTTTAAATGAAAAAAAAGTAAAGCTTTTTTTCAAACTACAATAAGCAATGCATGCATTATTTTGCTTTAATTTTCTAAACACTAGCAAAAGCAAAGATGTAAATTTTCAGAGGTGTCATTTGATATCTCTCTATCTTGTTTTCATTGTTTAATACTACGCAAAATTAATTTCTAAAATGCGAAGTCCATTTAAAATCAGAGAAGTAACTGTTGCATTTTGCATTTTTAACTCTCTACCTCTTTCTTTATGAAACTGTACAGGAAAAAAAATTCTCAGAGAGCATAACAAAAAAGTGGCAAAGGGTCCTGCTGAGAAGATCCTCAGGCATATTATTCAAAATTAGATCCAGTTTTTCTCCCATGCCATTATTCTTGTCCAGAGCTTGAAGTAGACAGCTTTCAGACCTGCTGCTTTCCCCAAAATTGTAATAAATGAATGGCATCCTTATTCATGAGAATCTGTTCTCATGCGGAAGCCCACCTCAGCATGCACCTTCACCACATAGGCCTCAGGGGAGAGGATTATATTTACTAGCCCCATGAGTTCTAAACAAAGAGACACAGCACACACAATGCTCATCAAATTCAGGTACTTACGGAAGCCAGAACATTCAGAAATTGAAAACCAGTCATGTATTTATGCGTGGTGATGTGGGGTGCTCTATTCTGAACACAGAAGTTATTTGATTTTCATTAGGAGGATATTTCTCCACATTTCTGTATTTTATCAAATAGTTATTTGTTATTGAAAAAGTTTTATCTCAGCCCTGCACAAAGATGCTGCTGATATAAATATGTATTTTTCATGATTCATCTATCTTAACTCAAAAGTTATTTCGCTTTTTGTTTCAAATAGGGACTGCCCAAGATGTGTAAAGTAGGAGACAAGTCTTGGTCACAACACAGATTCTGGTGAATATTTCACCAGTTTTACAAATGCTCCAAAGACAGCTTTAAGTTTTTAATTTTTCCAATAAATATGATATGAAAATACAGCTTTCAGAAGAGAAAAATACTATACTATTTAGATGTAAAAGAACATAAGACAATCTCAACCACATGAAACACATAACCGAAAGAGAAGCTACGGTGAAATTATAATATTTCACTCTCCAGATCAACTCAAATCGAAAATAGTAATACACTATTTGGAGCTAATTTAAAAATATACACTCCCTTCCATATTGCTAATGAAAATATAATTGCTAAAGCCTCTCTGGGCAGCAATTTGCAGTTATTTGTGAAAATTTTTCACCTATCAATCATTTGACCAGAAGTCAAACTTGTAGAGGAACATTTCAGAGCTTTGAAGATGCACTGGTGGTTACAATCAATTCAGTGTTTTGTTTTAATGGGAAAAGCAGAAGGAGAAATATCAGATACCAACTGGACCTGGTGTGGGAGCTCAACGAGTAATCAATAAGGTGTAAATAAGTGACAAATAAAGGAGAATAGGTGTGCTGGAAAGTCCTTGTGTGTAAAATATTCACACAAAGATGTGTGAATACATGAAGTGCTATTCAGAAAACAGCTGCTCCAGGAAACTCGTGGTTTTATAATTCACATGCATTACCAATTCGAAAAATTATTTAGAAGGTAGTGATTTAAGAAACTATTGTCCAAATGATATGTAAAAGTTGGAGATGCAATTGTTTAAGTACTGCCCTCTATAATAAATCAATATTAAAATAGAGTTTTTAAAAAGGATCAAATAGTTGGGCATGGTAAGTCTTTGAAATGCTATGCAGGATGAATGACTTTTATATTTATTCAAGAAAATCTGTTATTTTAATGTGGAGAAGTAAACGGAGAATGTTACTCTGGCTTTTCTCAATCTCTATACTGCCTTGCATTTTATAAGAATTCTAATATTTGGTTTTAGATAATGATGCTTTTCCTGAAATTAATCTTATCTTTTTAATTATTCAAGTTTTCAGCTTTTCTCATTCTAATTATCCCCAAAGCTCAACAGTATTAGTAAAAATTACATTCAAATTCAAAATAATTCAAATAGAGTCCTTAATATTTCCACAAGCATTTAGCTATTTTTATATTTTGACCTCTTGAGATTTAAAAAATAGAAGATGAATACAGTCAATTTCATTGTTTTAATGTAAGCTACTTTGTGTTTTTACCTCTAATGCAAAAACCACATAAGGTGGATTGGAATTTGGTTTTTCCCTCTTCTGATTTGTAAATCCTATCTCTCATATTAAGTCCTCATTTACACTTTTAAAATTTTTATGATACTCATATTCTTTTATTAGCTGTTAGGTTAATCAGCAGACAAGATTTTATGTACATTTTCTAGTGCATTGCCTTTGAGAAATGAAGCTTATTACTCATTCTGAATAAATAAATATGTAAGGTTGTAATGGTAGATTTCAAACAGCATTGGCTGCCACCTAACATAATCTGGTTTGCTAAGATAGTGCAATCAACTTCCTAAAAGATTATGTGCCTGTATATGCAAAAGAGCAGTAGGCATTATTGAAAATAACACGGGGTATTTATAAAACTAAAAAATCTATTATGCCATCTATTAAATTATGTAACAGATAATTTTCAGATGGTAATCCTCTTATTTAACATTTATTTGAGTCAGAGGCAAGAGCTCAAGCTTGAAAAAAAAAAGATGAGGAATGGGAGCAATATGCAACTTCCTCTTATGAGTGAGTGTTACGATTTTGATTTAAGTCAGATAAATTAAATTACTTTGGCTGGTGCTGCCTCTCCCCCACCATAGCAGTATGATTGCCCAGAGTCCATTTTCCACCTGTGTATGTATGATTTGCAGGGATGGCATTCAAAGACTCTGTGTACTCTGTCTCCCTTCCTAAGCACATACAGTAGCATAAGCAGGCCCTACAAGGAAGGAAATGACCAGTTGAAAATGAATCTTCATTGTGTTTTCTGTTTGTGACTGCTCCAGAAGTCTATTCCATAAATCCCTTTATTTAAGCAAATTTGAAAAATCCTTATTCAACTGTTTTTAAGCAAGAAAACACATTTGGTCCTCTGCCCCTTGGAAAATAAGTGGGATGTTTTATTGTTTCATGTCAGTGATGCAAGATGGCAATGGATGGAAAACCCCAGATTCCCCTCACACTTCAGAGAAGGGTGTGCATGTTTCACTTTCTCCTCCAAAAGTCCAGAGATACAATGCTTTTACAAATTTTATTGTCTTGACTGTTGATTCTGGGACTGCATTATGGAAATTGTTAATGAAATATTGAGTGTTACATACACTTCAAAACTCATAGTAATTTCCAAGTGAGAGAGGAGTCAGTAATGACTTTTTAAGGTCTAATTCTCAACCCCAGTTTTTGTTTGAACATAGCAATATCAGTGTCAAGAGGAAACCTGTTCATTCAAATGGATGAAAACATTATTTTGCAATGATCACTAAGAGGTTCAGCCATCAGAACTGATACTTGAGAACAAGTTGATGTTACTTCTTTTGTCCATTCCAGATCAGGAGAAACTCAAGCATTTGTGTCATTTTTATTAATGATTCTGAAAATAAGCTTTATGAACATACAGTATTTGGACAGTTGTTGCCATGATAATAATCTCGTGTCTTGTGAATTCTGTGCGTACTGAGCAAAACTGAGAGAAAATAATCTTTAAGTATCTGGGAGACAGTGCTGCTAATGAGATTGACTCTCCAGTTCCCTCCTAAATCTACTAAGTAGCAGTTTTCATATGTTTATATCATTGAGTTTTTAAACAACAACAACAAAAAAAAAAAAAAAAGAGCATGATTCATTTCCTTTCCAGATAAAGGTGATAAATAGCTCAAGAACTGCTTTGTACCAGAGAGACCTGGAAAAGGGCTGACTGAATACTGGCTGAAGTTTCTTACATGGTAAAGTAGTGATATTTATGTCAATTATCATCCCATTCAACACTGAAAGAAAGTGTGGGCATATCTTTAAATATATGTCCACTCAACTAGCCTTTTGATGGCTCTATCAGAAGTAGATTAAGAACCCTTGCTAAAAGTCACATGCTTAGCTGAGCACCAAGTCCATTGGATTCCTGGCTACAGACAAACCATGCAACACACCAGAGGCTGGAAGCACATCTCCTGACCTGTTTCTTCTTAGAAATATTTGTTCTTGGGAAAGGCTTTACATGTCTATTTTAAAATTTTGTTCAAAGTATAATTCCAAAGTGTTCAAATCAGGTCAAAATTTAATTGAGTTTCTGATTTAATAAAGGACCTCTAAACATCACATCTTATCAAGGAATGTTTGCCATTGACGGATGAGCAGAGGCCAATGAATAAATACATAAATAAACAACAAGCAAATAAATGGTATCATAATCCTTGGTGGTATTAGGCTTGTTTCACACTAATTCCATAATTTGGATAGAATGCTTTAGTAATTCAAAATACATTATTTAATTCAAATTTTCATTGTAAAAAAAAAGTCCATTTCTTGGAAAAAAAAAAAAACCTTACTTATTTTGAGAAAGCACAAGGAAAACTGTTTCTCATAGCTCCTCTGAGATAGAGTGTGGTTGGTAGGCTTCATTTGTTTCTTTGACAATGCTGAGATCAAATCCACATTCCAGGCAAGGACACTATGACTAAGCTATACCTCAGGCCAGGCTTATGCTTCTTTTTAATCTTAGGTCTGCTTCCTTTAATGAACATCGATAAAACTGAGTTTTCACCTCTAGTGTTTTCTTGGGGCCAGGTCTTTCTAAGAAACCTTGTGGGAGTGAGAAAACAACACTGACCAGAGGGCAGTCTGTGATGCAGTTGCTGCTGAGTTCAATAGAGGATGACTCTCAGTGTCCCACCTACAAGCAAGCTATTCCCAAGTCTACAGTCTCCCAGTTATAGGTCACTGGATCTGGTGTCCAGGGAAGGGACAGGACCTGGGTCAAGGCACTTCACTTAAACCGGGACAGTCCTGGAGATGATATCAGCTCTTCTAATCATTGGCAGGTGGCACTCTCAGCAGGCAAACAAAAGGCTGTCTCAGTCTCAAGGGAGATCTGCATTATTTTCCATATGAATCTAAAGTCATTCGGCTTCGTATTATGAGAAGTCTCCAGGTGCGAGTTCCTAATATCTCCACACATCCATGCATATTGCAGCTTCCTATATTCAGAATTTGATTAACTCCGCACACAAACACACCTGGAATATTCGCCAATGTTTCTGTGTGGCTTTATAGACAGAAAGGGCTGTTTGGCATCATTGATTTCTTATTAGAGATGTTTAAAAGGTGGATTTTGACGCGGCACACAGTTGCAAATAGACGAAATTTATGTTGGTACAACTGCCACAGATGAAAAGAAAGGGCTTTCCTTTTGTAGTTCCACTTTTCAATCAATATCTGTTTAGGACTCAGATGAAAGGGACTCTGTGAGCAGGTCACAGGCTTTTGTGCTGACATAAATTTCTGTCGATTTGCAACCGCGTGCTATAGCGAGTCCACACGGACTCTCAGCTGGGCTCTTACAATAGCCTGTCAGCGGGTTGGCTTGGCATCCTGTCTCCATTTTCTGAAATCCATTCTTCACATAGGAGCCAGGGAAAACCCTTTTAAAGTTTGAAAGGGATCACCACATTCCTGTACTGAAACTCTTTCCATGGCTCCCTAGGGCAGCCTGATTATATTGCAAAGTCTTGTCGAGGGCTACAAAGAGCTAGCTAGGCGATTGGGTCCTACTTCCATCTCTGGAATCACCTTCTAGCATCATCACTGAGTTCATGGAACTCTCACAACATTGGCCTTATTTCCCTTTATGCAAATATTCAACTGGGACTGGGGCCCTCCTGTTCTGTGTATCTATACTAGAAAATCCTCCTTTTGAATCTTTGTAATTGATTCTGACCATTATCTAATCAGTTACCCCAAACGTCTTCGAATGGCCCTCCCTCCCGTCCTGAGCAGCTATTGCCTCTTAAGTACTCAGCTGCATCTTTAGTAGCCTGACTAATGTCTGTCCATGGTATCCTCCTTATTACCCCTTATTAATTTTCCTTATGAATGGTAACATGTATGCTTTCTATTATGTTTATGAAAAGCCCACTGTGTTTTGTTCCTCCTGTATTTTATAATCTATAACATCCATTCCAAATATGTAGCAAATATAGAAAGCATGTGTTGTCATGTACTTGAATGAGGGTGCTGAGTTCTAAACCAGGAAAGCCATGTTAGGCCACATTAAGAAGCAGGCGCAATAATAAACATTGTTAGTATTTCAGGACTATGTTCTTTTCAAAATAATGTTTTATTAATTCTTTGAGACTTTCATACAATATATTTTGATCACATTCAACCACTTCCCCCAACACTTCCCAGATTTATCCTCCATGTCACCAGAGACCCAACATGTGTGTGTATGTGTGTGCTCATGTGTGTGCTCATGTGTGTGCTGTATTACATAAATATGCAGGAGTGTAGTTGATCTACCAAGAACTACACACTTTAAAAAAACCTGACTCTCTTTCTCCAAGTAATTATTAAATGCCAACAGCATCACAGCTAGGCATGAGACTTCTTGTGACCTCCTCTCCTCCTTGCTGGGATTCAGTCTGACTTGAGCTTGCTCAGGTTTTGTGCCTACTATTGCAATCACTAGGTGTTCAAATGTGCAACTGACCACTTTCATCCCCAAAACACTTTCCCTGTAGTCATAACTCTGGTTCTTGCAATCTCTCCAGCCTTCTTCCATGATGATTCCTGAACCTTAAGAGAGGGGTGCAATATAGATGTCTCAATCAGGGCTGAACCCATCAGTCTTTTATTCTTTGAACCATGACCAGTTGTGGATGTCTGAATTATTAATGGTCATCCCTATTGCACTAAAGCTTCTCTGATGAGGGTCAAAGATGCACTTAATCTATGAGTATAGCAATAAGTCATTAGAAATTGTTTTAATCCTGTTCATTTAGCAGATTAATACTGATATGTTCCCTGGGGTGTATGGCATATCTTGCCAGTTTCTTGGCCCTGATATGAGTGGCAAATGTAGTTTCCATACTGTGGATTAGGCTTTAAATCCAATCAGAATGTAGTTGATCACTCCCTCCAACATTTGTGGCACCAGTGAACACATTTTACCAGGAAACCTGTCTTATAGCTCAAGGAGAGTATAACATGGTAAGATTCTTGGTGCCTTTCCTCCTCTGACAGAGTGAATAGAACCTTACAGCACTGTGAAAGCTAGAAGACAAGAAGGAAGCTTCCAGGTCAGCACCCACTTGATTTCTCCATGTTTTATGGTTTAAGTATGTGGTATCTTCAGAAATAGGGTCTTACCATCAAATTGTGGAGGATAATCAAGAGTAATTGCAATAGTCTGTACGGTTTAGGGAGTCTATAGGACCCCACCAGCCAACAATTCTAAAAGTGACACCCCATTCTTGGTACTCTGGTTTTTATTTGCTAGCATACGGTGTCTACTTGGGGTCGTTATAACCATCACCACCCATGTTCTAGGGTATCTTTATTTAAACTCTTATATAGATATGAGTTATATATGTATATATAACATGAGTTTATATATATTAACATGAGTTTATATATGTATATATTTCAGGGAGTTTATATTCATATAAACATATATATTTTAGGAAGTTTATATACGTATATATGCATATATTTTAGAAAGCTTCTACTTTAGTAGGTTTCCATATTACTTTTACCAAAGACCTTCAGTGTTGTTTATCCTTCACCACTGTATTCCTCTTCTACCCTGTCTTCTAATTCAACCGTGTTTAAGTCTTCCTCTGCAATTGCCCCCTTATATGCCTGCATACTATCTCTCCTCCCTTGAGAGATTTTCCCTCTTCCCCATGACCCTTTAGTAGTTTTCTGACCTCATGGATATGAATGACCAATTGAAACCTTCATATGATCTAAAGATTTAAAGCTAGCATTCACATGAAAGAGACAACGTAAGACGTTTGTCATTTTAGGTGTAAGTCACCTCCCCCAGGATGACTGCTTCTTGCACCCTCCATTTACTGTAAACTTCGTAATTTAATTTTTCTTAACAGCTGAATCATATACCACATTTTGATTATCCATTCATGAACAAACATCTAAGATGTTTCCATTTCCTGGTTATTGTGAACAGGGCAGCAATGAACACAGATGAGCAGGTATCTCCAGAGGAGGTAAAGGAGTCAAACAAACAAACAAAAAAAAACCCACTGTTTTCACCCAATTGTGTTTCATCTTTTAAAAATTCTGTTTAGTTATACAACCCAATTTTAAATGTGCTGTTTTGTGGATATTTAGATTTTTGAAATTTTAAAATTAATTTTTTATTCATTTTACATACCAACCACAGTTCCCCTCCCTCCCCTCCTCCTGCTACTCCCACCTCCCTCAACCCACTCACATCCACTCATTAGAAAGAGTAAGACCTCCCATGGAGAGTCAACAAGGCCTGATACAGTTCAGTTGAGGGAGGACCAAGCACCTCTCCCAACCACCCTGCTTCAGGGCTGAGCAAGGCATTGTCACACCATAGGTAATGGACTTCAAAAAGCCAGCTCATGCACCAGGGATAGATTCTGGTCCCACTGCCAGGGGTCCCACAAACAGAACAGGCTACAAAACTGCTGCCCACATGCAGAGGTCCTAGGTAGGTCCCATGCAGTCTCCCCAGCTGTTGATCTAGTGTCCCTGAACTCCTGCACCTTCCGGCCATCTGTCTTTGTGGGTTTCCCTGTCATGATCTTGATCCCCCTTGCTCATATAATACATCTTCCCTCTCTTCAGCTGGACTCCCACAGCTTGGCCCGGTGCTTAGTCTCTGCTTCTGCTTCCTTCAGTTATTAGATGAAGGTTCACTTCATACAATCGATTCAGGTAGTCTAATTTTTGGACTTTGTTGTGTGTTCTAAATACTAACCCCCTGTAAGATGTATAACTGGTAAAGATTTTTCCCATAAATTATGTTTTATTCCTATATTAATTTATGTGATCATTATTTTCTTGTGATTTTTGATCAAAAATAGTATTACCTAGAATTTTGAAACATTGACATTAAGTCAATTCTTTGGAAACATTTTCTATGGGTTTGTATTTATAAAATGTGTCTTGATTCCAAGAAGAATTATCATGCATCCAGACTAATTGTTATGACTCCCCTCTTCTAGATCCACCTTAAACTCGGGTTAATTATCTGCATGGTGGTTGTTCTGAGCAAATCTATGTTTTTATTAACTTGTTATATAACCTGATTATACAGGATCAACTGTTTATTTCCTTTTATCTCTTTCCTGAGAATAAGACATAACAAAGAGAGAGAAGTACACAGATGTTTGTCAAATGAATGAATGAATCTGATAAGCTATGAAATTACAAACTGAGTCTTCAGGAGGCACAGCTGAGTAAATGTGGTCTCTTAGTCACTACAGGCAATTCACTCTGAAAAGGTCATAAAAATTAATCTTTTCTTTAATGCTTGGTATTTATGTATGCAAAATGACTGTCTAGTGCAAGGGCTCATAACTTACTAGCAAGCAGTAAAACCCGTTCACAGCCTGTTTTTTTGTTTTTTTTTTTTTTTGTTTTTGTTTTTGTTTTTTTGGTTGCATAAATAGCAGCTATGTAATTGTGACTTGGCAATTGTTGAATTGATATTTATTATTTGTTACAACTTCCTGGTAGTTATCTTGTTATCACACTAAGCAAGTTACTCTTAATACTGAGATTCCATGTGTTTTTTTTTAAAGAAAACGTACCTATCTACACTTATGTACATGCACACACACATACCCATGTGTCAGTTGGGAGAAGAAACAAGGAGAGATTAGGGAAGAAGAAAGAAAGGGATAGATGGAGGGAGAGAAATAAAAATAGAGAAGCTATCCTTTTTATTTGGTACTTCATTATCAGTGCCTACAATAAACATAGAACATATAGCACCCATTTAATAAATGTTGAGAGTTTAAAAATTAATATAGTTCACATTTAGCCCAAATGAGTGAAGTTTCTTCTCTTGGGATAGTGATATACTTACCTCTCTACTCTTCAAACTTTGTTTTTTGCCATAGATTTTATCAGGTAAAAGTGGGAGTAAAGAAGATCCCTATAGCAAAGCTCTGTGATAGCAGCTTCCCAAATTATCAGTGAACATAAGCATCGTCCTGGACATTTGGATTGTGAACCTAACTTTTACTGGCTAAGTTACCTCTCCAGTCAGATGGTTTTAGAAACATTTGGAGGTTAGTCTTCATTTTTGTTTTCAAATATAGACACTGAAAATTCTTATTTATTGGAAGAACTTGTCTTCGAACCTATCAGTTCTCTGTGTCGAGTCAGGATGGCATGATGTCGTTCCTAATTGCATCACTAGGAAATATTCACTATATCAGAGTTGTGACTCCAAAAGTTACAATCCTGTGAGTGAAATGGATGTTTGACTTACTTCTCAGTTGTCTTATGCATGTGGATACTACTGCTAGCTAATCCCTAGATTAAGATACAATCATCCAAGCATATTCTGTACTATTCAGGAAAACTCACTTTCTACTTCATAAAAGCCTACTGCTACATGTTAAAAAGTAGCTTTTAATTTTTGTTGTAATTTTGAAGCAATTAATCTCCTCCACTACCCAGTTACATTGCTTGGGTTATCTTAGTAGCAATTTATTCAGTACAGAATCATTCCCATCACCCTTCCAAGTGATATGTTGTACTTTGAACATTATGGTATTCAAATTATTAAAGAATACATTAAAGATGAATTGTTAATAGAAAATTATAATTCTTTTATGGTTTTCCTAAGGAAAAATGTCTGATGAATGTATATAAATTAAGCATATTTTTTCTTTCATATCACAAGTAAAAAATAATTAAAATTTCAATCTCATTTTATCCCTCTGATTTGATCTACAAGGTTGAGTTAAGAGGCACTTTAGCCACATGTTGTATTTGTTAAAAATCAAATAGCTGTGTGATTTCACTTGTGGAATATCCAGGATTGGTCAAAAAAATTAGGAAATGGAAAATTATTTCCTTTTAGCTCAGATACATTATTGTGCTTTTTCACCCTAAAATGACTGTGTACCATTCCTTTCTCTCACTTACTTGGACCTCTCTTAGCTGTTTTCTTGCAGAACCATAATCGTGTATGATACCCATCCTACCTAGCATCCACACCAGTGAGCACATGAAAGCATCTTCAACTCTGAGGTCCTTCATCTACAACAGTCATAGCATGTGACTCTCTCCCTCCCAATATATGGCTTTATGAGTAAGCAAGGTGTCATACTTGGTCACTGCATACTTTCACTCATTTCGTCAACCATCCTCTTGGAGTGTCTGCAATGTGCCAGCATTTTGAGTCCTTGGGGACCCTGGAGGAAGTAAAAGCACTGTATTTCATAGAATTTATATTTTTGAGGAAAGGCAGAAGTTAAAAGAGAAATCGATAATTAAAGTCTCAGGGAGTAAAAAGTGCTATGTGGTAAAATAAAGTCAAGTAAAGTGAAAAAGAAAATTATGAGAAAAAGCGCTCTGGATCCAACACATGACTTTATTCAAAGGCTATTTGTCAAATGACACAGAAACTACGACATAAAGATGGTATGAAGAAAACCAGAACAGTCAAAAATTACCTTAACAACTGTAATTACTATGTGTCCTAAGAAACAAGAATAAAAAAATGATTTGGGATCTATCCTGCCTGCTCATCTTTATGCTGGGAACACAAGAATCTGCATGTCTTAAGTGACAAAGAGCAAGAAACTTGATTCAAATGATGTATCCATTTAACTGGTGATTCCAGGCTAATCTCACCTGTACATCAGTGATGACAGTACTTAAAAATAATGAATGCCTGGACACGACTCCACTTTATTCTATTTTCTCAGCTTTGGATGGTATACAAGCTACATTACATTTCACTCACTTCAGTTTTACAATATGAGAGAATATCCTCCAAACTTACTTTGAAAGTTATCCCTGTATATAGTATAATATAATGTAACAGTGTTTATATTGACATCTTCCTTAGACCCTTAATAGATTTATAATTAACTTTGGATAATATGTAGCACAAAATGTAAATTTTATTTACATTTTGTATTTAAAAATCTATACATATGTGCTAACACAGGGTATGGCTGACAAATAATGTTAAGAAGAATTCATTTTACCCAAGTGATTCACCCAGTCTCTAATGTGTTCAATATGTAAAATCTAGTATAAAGATTATTTGTTTAAGTATGTTGGGAAAGTCTGTTACATGAAGGAAGCAAACTATTTCAAATGCAAATTTAAGGACATCAAAATTTAAAATATAGTCTAAATATTTGGTAAAATTTAGCTAAGATTTAAAAAGGAAATAAATATTCAGTTTCTCTAAAAGCAATCATTAAAATTATTAGCCTGTAGGCCGGGCGGTGGTGGCGCACGCCTTTAATCCCAGCACTCGGGAGGCAGAGGCAGGTGGATTTCTGTGAGTTCGAGGCCAGCCTGGGCTACCAAGTGAGTCCCAGGAAAGGCGCAAAGCTACACAGAGAAACCCTGTCTTGAAAAACCAAAAAAAAAAAAAAAAAAAAAAGGAAAAAAAATTATTAGCCTGTAAATTAGGGTGATACAACAAATGTTAGGCCTATTAAAAGTGTGATTTAAGCAAATAATAGCTTCAATAAATTTAATTTTTAGTATAGAAGTAAAAATTTCTGCCTCCAAATAATCTTTGCTGTGCAAAAATTATGCCAGGAGGATATCTGAAAAACTAGGAGACGGGGGAATCACTCATGAAGGAAAAAGATGAAGTAAGAGCAAAATCCTGTTGCAAGAATGGGTCTGAGGTCTTTGGCCAATCATGACTCCTAGAATCCTATGGCCCATTGCTCCTTGACCATAGGCTAAGCCAAGGAGAGAAGAAGCCAGAGTCTAAGGCTGATAAAGTTTAGAAGTGCAATTCTGGCATTCCCTGCTTGTATTCTTATTTCCTTTTACGTAGGATAATAAATGCACCCATGGTTTTTTGTTGCTTGCAGGAAACAGATACTAGGCAATGTGAATTCCTTTTTATATTCTTTTAATCTTCTTCAAATTTACAAACAATGAGCAGGCAATCTTGCAGGTGCTGTGCCAGGGGACTTTATTTTTCAAGTAGATTTGCTTCCTCGTCTTCTCATATAATGACTTAAAAATATTTGCCACTTCACATGAAACTCATCTCCCACTCTGAGCTTCAGCAGTCAGTCCCATGGGAAAATTCCTTATTCCCAGGTTTCTGAGGAGAACAACACCCAGACACTGGACATCAGGTGCTCCAGGGCCAAACGCACTGCTACTTTCCTTACAAAGTTCTGCTATTACTGGTCTTGGGCATAAAATGCAGCCTGGATGGGATTCTAAATTAATACATTCAAGAACATGACCCTCTAGGGAGAAGATTTGGGGCAAGCCAGTTGGAAATGATTTGGTGAAACAGATTTCTACATGGAGCCCTTCTGAAAAAAAGTCCCATTATAATATCTCATTTATTCAAAATTTAGCCTCATATTGGAAGAGCTAGGTGTATGTCTGGAGTTGAGAGAAGGGTATTCATTTAATAGCTGAGTATTGGGATTTAATTCATCATGCCTAAATATTTGGGGAGTAAAGTGCATATGTAACTATGAGAATAATACCTTCTGAATAATATCCTGGTGAATGATAGATATGGAAGTACTAAACAAGAACAAAACTGAGTTGCTCTTGACAAGATTCATAAACCATCTATAACTTCACTATGCACTCAGGCAAATTCTGATATCATTATGTCTAAACTAATACAAAGAAAATACAACCATGTATTATACAAACATGATATCAGAAATGAAGGTGCAGCAGTTCAATGAGCTAAATTAGAAAGATGGGGGAAAGAGCTGGTAAGATGGCTTCATCTGTGAAATGTTGCCTGCAGACAAGAGCCTAAGTGTGATTCCCAGAACTCACCTGAGAAAGCCAGACACAATGGCACCACATGCTATCCCAGAGCTAGGGAGGTAGATATGGCTCACTGGCAAGTCTAGCTACCCTCTTTGGCGAGTTCTAGGTCAGCGTGAGACTCTGTTTCAAAAACACAAGGGTAAGGGCAGAGAGAGCCTGAGGAACAATACGGGAAGCTTAGGCTAGC
This sequence comes from Peromyscus eremicus, assembly GCF_949786415.1. Classification (NCBI taxonomy): domain Eukaryota; kingdom Metazoa; phylum Chordata; class Mammalia; order Rodentia; family Cricetidae; genus Peromyscus; species Peromyscus eremicus. The sequence goes on along the minus strand of NC_081434.1, from coordinate 15,005,878 downwards.
TTTCATGTCCATGTGCACTCCCCCATATAAGAACATGTGCTCATACACAGGAATAAATAGTGCGGGGAATCAAAGACAGTGATAACACAAAGAATCTCTCAAAGAAGAAATAGCAAGGCAGTAAAGGATTAAAGCAATTTTAAAAAAATTAACCTCATAGAAACATAAGAATGAATCTAATTATGACAATATGGAGAAAGTCCAAATGAAGTAAAGAATTCTATTACATCACACTATTGTACTTTTTAAAAAAACAGTCACTATTTGAATCATTCATCCTCTATGTAGCATAGTGAAAGACATGTTGTTAAACATATAGTGAAATGAACTGCTCATTTCAAGATAGAGGAATGCATTCTTTTTCAGCTTTGTAGGAAAATTTGCTCCCTCTCTTACACGATTTCTCTGCGGCTGTCATTTACCTTCATTAAATTGTGTCCTCATGAAAGAGAGAACTCCCTGTGAGATGGTGCCCTTAAAGGTTGATTCTCAGATGACAAGAGAAGACTCAACATGGGAAAGAAAAAAATGTGTTAATTAGGTTGCAAATTAGTCAGTAATAGAAGGTCCATAGCCTGAGGTGGGACACGCACCAATGACACTAGCACTGGTCCTTCCTATTGCTTGAAGAGAGTGGCTAACAACCAATGGCACAGACAGTTTCTGCACCTAAGCTTTTCCTTTGGACATTGGTTTCATCCAAGCAAATAGCTATTGGGAATTCAGTGTTTGGGATAGATGCATCGGAGATGTGGTAGCATGCAAACCATGAAAATCATCATGGAACTTTTTGGCCTGTAGGAGATACAAAAGATAAAATGGTATGCAAGCGAACTGCAATCCATGTTTGCTACAGTTAAACAGATATAGAGCATATGAAAGCATTGGATGGGGCTCGATCAGAAAATTTGACAAAGTTGTTTTGTGGTCAAGACTTGAAAGAACATAATACAGCCCTTGAGGGGTTGGGGGGAATCTCAGAGAAGACATTCCTGGCAGAGAGAAGAGCAGGTACAGGCTGGGATGACAGCACAGTTGTGGAGTACTTGTTTTGCATTCATGAGGCCCACAGTCAATCCCCAGCACTACTAGAGAAAGAATAAAGAGGCTGGAGATGAATCTTGCTCTTGCTTGGTAGGGGAGTACTTGCCTACCATGTACCAGCCTGCACTGCATGAACCTGTGGGGGTGGCATACATCCTACCACTCACGAAGTAAGAGGATCAGAAGTTCAGGGTCATGCTTGGCTGTAGAGCAAGTTCAGGACAGACTTGGAAATACGACACCTTGTCAAAACAACAAGGCGAACAAAACAGGTACAAAGCTAGAGATGTGGGAAAGACTATGTTGATCCAAGAACCAGTTGAAGGTTAGGAGTGCCTGGAGGGATGATTGTGCAGCGGGGGTGGGGGGTGGGGGGTGGGGGGTGGGGGGGTGTTGTGGCAGGTAAGATTGAAGAACAGCAAGCATCCTTACTTCTTAGGTTTTTCTCTCTTTCGGCCAAGTGGTTCTGAGAAGAATCCTGCCCGGAAGTATTTCAGGAAGTAATTTCTTAACAAAGCACTTAGCCCAACCACAACCACGGAGCAAGTGCTCATAAATGCTGTCTTCTAATCGGTATTTCATTGAAATGGTGATCATTTAACTGGCTTGACACTGATTCTATGACAACGAGGAAACTCTAGGATGTTAAATTCCTGTCTGCTTTACAGTTTTGCCTCCAGGGAGAATATGCCAGTGTGGGTGCTCCAAGTGGAGACAGGCAGAGTTCACTGCCTCAATGGGCAGGACCTAAAATGATGTTGAGTTCTCCTAAGAGAAACAGTTGTCTTTTGTCCACTTTCCTTGAGAACTGATTGTGCTGGCAAGACTTCTGCCGGAGAAGATTCCCTAGGGAGGGAGGTTTCACTCTGGGAAGCAGCCTGAGGACAGCCAGTAGCCTCGTCTTCCTCTGTCATCCAAGGAGCATGCATGCACCATTCTCAGGACCAACATCTGTGCGTTCATTTTAAATAAACAGGCTAAGCCTCTCCATCCACTTTCACCTCGCAGCGGCAGGTCTGAGGTATAGACAGACGAAGGAACAAATCCAGTTTTCAACCAAGAGTATGCGGAATCCAGAAACAGGTTGCCTACTATCATGCATGTCATCTAGAAATTGCCCCAAAACTTTGGGTCTTGTTTTCCTCAAGGAGCTGTACTCAAATGACTTAAACATTCTTCTGAATACAAGGATCTTAGAATTCTGAATAAATAAAATGAAATGGGAAAGTTGATATTAACATTTGAGGGAGAAATTTAACGGGTCTACAAATTAAAAGTGTGTGTGCCCTGTGTGAACAGCTCACCACTGCCACGTACAGCTTATGTACAGGAAACTGAGGAGCTAGAAGGAACAAAGAAAGACAAGCAGGCTCTGGATACTCCCACAGGTAGAAAAACCGGAGCACATGGGCATTTAATTAATATACATTTTTCAAGTTTTCACTTTGAAGTCATTTTATAAAAAGAAAATATAATAAGCAATAATGAGACTGATGATTTCCAAATGAGGGGAAAAACTTTAAAAAAAAAGATGCACATTCTAAAAATAACTATTAAGGTCTTCCTAATCTTCCTTTTTAAGTGCATTGCTAAGGCACATAGCCAGGCAAGTTTCTGAATTAGTACTGTGCCCACCCCCTCAAGATGCCACTGTGGTTGTTTATGCTGGAGACTCCTGTCTTTTATCCCTTGGATCAGCGGGGTCTCTCTCTCTCTCTCTCTCTCTCTCTCTCTCTCTCTCTCACACACACACACTCACTCACTCTGTGTGTGTGTGTGTGTGTATGTGAGTGTGTGTGTGTGTGTGTGTGTGTGTGTGTGTGTGTGCGCGCACGTACGTGCGTGTTTTTTCTTTGACATGTTAAAGGACTTGAGGACTTTGCAGTCCAAGTCCTTTAGCGACATTCTATACTGTCATCTTAGGAATAGACTGTGCTGCATCATAGAAAAGCCCCCTCATGAGGGCAGCGAGGTGGCAGAGGAAAGGGAGATGGAGACTTTTGGAAAAAAAAAAAAGTCATCTGTTCCCTTTTCCTAAGAGCATTTTAATCTGATGTTTGAAGGCAGGCATGTTTGCCGTAAAAAAATGATACTTTAATGCCTGCTAGACTAATGTGTTTTCTTGTTCTGGCTTAAAACAGGTGCAATTAATTTGTGATCATTTCATTTATCCTGCTCTAATTGACGCATTTGTATCAGAGTAGCGTAGAAGAGCAGGACAGATGTACTTTAGGGGAAGCTCTCTGTTATATTCATAGTGCGGGTGTGGGTTCATCAGGAAAATTATGAAAGCCACAAGAGCAGTTCTCTGGAACATACCCTGCCTCTTCTGATGTGAACCGACTGTCTCCCTATCCTCTGCAAAGGGACAATATGTGATGTCACTTCCTTTCCTCTTGAATAATGAGAATATTGAATAGTGCGTCCATTCGAATTAGCATTGTAGAAGAGGAATCAGATCATAGGATTCCAGTGTCAAGAAAGTGAGGCTTAAACCCTCATCAAGTTGAGAAACATGTGGAGACATCTGCTTAAAGTAAGAAAGACACAACTGAACATAAAATTCATTAGATTTCAATATTTAATTCCATCTATTTTGGGCTAGGAGAAGAACAATTATTTGTGTTTTTAAATCAAATCTTCCTAAATGTTGGGAATGGAATTCTATTACTGTTTGTTTATTAGATTATCCCTTTTCTGAAAACAGTCTCTTGTAAAGTCTATTAAAAATAATCAGAGAATTAAATATATTTGTTTTGAATATTTGCAGTTTCTTCAAAGTAGCTCAGAATTCATAAAACAAACATCAGTATTCATTATCTTATTACTTTGAGCATTTAAAATAATTATGGCAACTATTTGAAAGTTCTTAATTCTCTCCTCCTGGATCACTATCTCAAGAGTCTCTTGTTTTCCAGGGCAAACAGGAATATAATCCAGCAGGCATTTGGCTTAAACTATAGGCTGTTCTAGGAAGGTTATTTTTAAAACAGTGAAATAAAATGATCCTCGATTTCCTTGTCATTAAAGACTTAGTTCACAAACCACAAGCCTAGCGGAAGCCAAATCAACTGAAGAGAAATAAGTGCTACAAAAGGAGCTGTAGCTCATGTTCTGGCCATTTAGACAAGATTTAATGCCACCATTGATTTACATCATGTACTGTAGTTAAGAGAGTAATTGCTACATCACACTTTATAGTATCTCTGCTACTCCTGAAAGATGTTCTTTCTAAAACACCGCTGTACACTAATAAGGTATCGGGCCTTTACTGGTTCAGGTGTATTTTACTTTTTACATGGTGCCTTCTATTTCTACAAAATGAAAACAGTCTTCCCCGAGTTCTAGCAATCCACATCCAACAGGATCATTTCACAGGCTCTAAAATGTTACATTTTAAATATTGTTTAAGCTTTGGATCATCATGTCACTGGAGGAGGTGTCAGGATTGAATAACATCAAGACTCTACCGTTAAAGAGATGACAGTGTCTTTGACTATAAGAACAGACAAGTTACCACACAGCTTTCCTGGAATGTGATAATAGCATGTAAGTACAATGTACTATGGAAAAAAGAATGGCAGAAAGATCACAGAGGCTTCAGAGTGTGATCCCTGATCAAACTGAATGAAAGGAAGAGGGGTAAAGAATACCCTTGAAAGACAGAAGGGCATTTTCAGAGGGAGAAGAAATGTGGTAGTTATTTGAAGAATCGTAAGAAGTAAGTTTTTCTGGAGTATACTGTATATGCAGTATGGTGTAGAAGCATCATTAAATGAACATATATAGGCAAGAGAGATGTAGGTATTAGAGAGTGCTTTAAACTGAAGATAAAAAAAAGAACCTTCAATGGATACTACTGACAGTTTTGCGTCAGACACCTCTTATGCTCCATAACAGATCTATTGGATTGCCTTGTCTCAGAGATCTAAGCATTTGTTTTACATCCCAGTTACTGTTACAGTGATCACCTATGCAAATATAATATTTTATATGGGGAAACACTGGCACACCATCTTCAGCTTTCACTGAATGATTTCAGCTGTGGATATCCAACTCCCTTATTACAATGGAAAATTTCCAGAGCTTTCTTGGTGATGCTGCACAAGTATCCAGGATTATGGAGATGTTTTGGCCCACCTTGAAAGATAAGATCAAAATTAGAAGCCATAGTCTACATATCTAAGTACGAAACTATTACAATTAGAAGATAAGTCTAGCAACTTCTTAGTCAAATATCTTTCATTAATCTAAAAGCCTTTTCAAAATACAAAATTTCAAACATGTTATAGTTTCATATATGCATTAGTCCTATTTTTCCTTCTAACAAATTTCCCAATGTATCTTCTACAAATGACAAATTCAAATGCATCTGAGCCTAAGAGTCTCTCGTGGGGTTAGAGTCAAAATACTCAGAATTCTCAAAGTTTTGTTTTTTTCTGAGCTGAAGCATTCTTTTAAAAACAATTCACTGTCACATCAATTATTTGCAGATTTTTAGCAAATGGACTCACTTTTTGACATAAAGATGCCTCAATGGAATAACATATGTATCCTTGTAACATGGCAGCTGGCTTCACCAAGAGCAAACGATTCAAGGAAAAAGCATAGAGGATACTGAAGCATGCTCTACTCTCCATGTCAGAAGTCACACAATCACCACCACCTTGCCTACATCCTACCAGTTGGAAGTAAGTCCCAAAATTAGGACCATACTTAAATGGAGAGAAACTGGGATATGCCTATTAAGTGGGGAACTACCCAATATTTGTGGTTTTCAGAAATTTTGAACCACCCAGTTATCAGTGACCATTCTACTACCCACAATTATATCCCCCTCCTAACTATGTTTACTATTTCCTAATCTTCCAATATGCCAAGCTTCTCTGTCTCTCTCTCTCTGTCTCTCTCTCTCTGTCTGTCTCTCTCTGTCTCTCTCTGTCTGTCTCTCTCTCTCTGTCTGTCTCTCTCTGTCTTTCTCTCTCTGTCTCTCTGTCTCTCTCTCTCTCTCTCTCTCTCTCTCTCTCTCTCTCTCTCCCCCATTTCTTCTTCCCTCCCAGCTCTCCCTCCCTCCCTCTCGTCTTATTTCGACAGGCTAACCCAACATTCTTTTACTTTTGTTTGTGTGTTTGTGTGTGGGTCAGCGCGTGCACATGCAGAAGCCAGTAGAGAGTGTTAGATCCTCTAGAACTGGAGCTAAAAATGGTAGTAAAATGGCAATCAAGGTGAGTGCTCGACGAAGAGAACTAGACTCGTCTTCCCCAGAAACAGCAAGTGATATAACCTGTCTCTCCTGCCACTCCAATTAGTTTTCATCTGTAGAGTACCAACAGAAAAGCCTAGAAAAAGAATAGAGGCCCCATAACAGCATCATAGGTATCTTTCTTGTAATAATGTGCTTGGTGGCCTATATGAACCACAGTAAGTACAGATGACCCTTTCAACACACCAAGCTACAAAATACAAATAGACTAGATAGTGTAACTGTAATTCTTGCTTGATAACTGTTTTATTATATGTAATTTTACTATGTTAAAGTTAAAAACCTTCCTTTTTGATTAGAAAGAAAGGTGGGAGTGTTGTGAGATATTCTGTATGCTGTGAATTTGTGTTGCTCTGATTGGTTGATAAATAAAGCTGCATTGGCCCATGGCAGGGCAGGATGGAGCCACACGGGAAAATCTAAGAGAGATAGGAGAAAAGAAAGGAGAGTGGGGCAGACGCTGCTAGCCACCGCCAGGAAAAGCAAGATGTAAAGTACCAGTAAGCCATAAGCCATGTGGTGTAGCTGAAAGTTTTCCTATGTCCTGCCCTGTCCACAGCCGCTCAGACCCAAGTAAATACACAGAGGTTTATATTAATTAAAACTGCTCAGCCATTATTAGCTCAGGCTTACTACTGACTAGCTCTTACACTTAAACTCAGTCCATTTCTGTTTATCTATATGTCACAATGTTTTCCATGGCTTTACCTGTGTGCCATTACATGCTGCTCCCTGGATGGCAGGCTGGTGTCTCCTGACTCAGTCTTTCCTCTTCCCAGAATTCTCTTTTTCTCCTTATCCTGCCTTTACTTCCTGCCTGGCTACTGGCCAATCAGTGTTTTATTAAACCAGTGTACAAAAGCATTATTCCACAGCAACATGGCAAGGTATAGATTTATAGAAATGGATTAATTTAAGATATAAGAGCTAGCTAGCAAGAAGCTTGCCGTGGCTAAAGTTTAACAATAATATAAGCCTCTGTGTGTTTACTTGGGACACACAGAGCCACGGGACCAGGCAGGACACAGGAAAACTTCCAGCTACACCAAGCAACTTCACAGCTCCCTTGTGCTGCCACTTGCATCCATCCACACAATCTATCTCTGTGTATAAAACTTTCTGTCTCTAACAACAATCCAATATAGGCAGTTTCTATTCAAATGTATCATCAATGTATCTGGAGAAGAAGAATAGAAATATATTTTTCCTCCCTTTACTGCTTTCTTATATCCAGACTTTGGGCCAAAATCTTTGAACAACAAAATGCTAGATTTTGAAAGGTGTTAAACTGAACTACAAAGACATGATTTGTATATTACATCACTTGTTTCCTTCTTATATTTACAACAGTATTGATAATAAAATTATAAACCCTTTCTATTTCAGCATTAGAGGCCAGAATGTTTGCAAATTTGTTTATATGTGAATATATTACATGGGGATAATGAATCAGTAGAAGGAGGTTAATGGAGACTTGGGAATGGATATGATTATATGGGGAACATTACAGAATAAGACAAGAACCTAAAGTAGAACCATATAGAAACGAATATGCAAGAAAGAAGAATAGGAAAGAAATCTGCAATGGGAACTCAACAAGGGAGGAAGATACCATCAAAATATATCATATACACCTAAAAATTCTATAATAGAGTCAATTATTTCCTAAGACAGATTATACTTACAATATTTGTATAGAAATAAATGAGAGTTTTGGATTAAAGCCTTATAGAAGAGCATTGGCCTAGCACATGCAAGGCTACATGCTCCTTCAGCATTAAAAAAAAAGGAGTATGTAGTAGCAGCAGAATGTAGTACTGAACATAAAAAAAAACTGTGAAAGGGGTTTTGCAGAGTTCCATGGTACTACAGGCAAAAGAAAGAAAATGCAGATTGATTATTTAGTGTTAACAGTAGGTAGTTCTTTGATGGCCTTAGAAAGACACCTTTCAGTAAAATTTAGGTGCTAGATGCCAATTTACTCTAAGGCAAAGAATAAGTAGAAGGTGAAGAAATTTAGAAAACAAATTTAGGTATCTTTCCCAATGATTAGCTCTGAAGAGGAGAAAGAAGCCACTAGGCAACAGGGGATGGTGAGGATTAAACCCTTTGTTTGTGGGTGGTGATGGCTTTATCTTTCATTTGTAGTTCTTTCCTGGGTATCAGGAAGGACCTTAGGCAAGCAGAGGCTCCATGGAGACTGCAGCCTACAAAAGGCCAACGTCAGTTGCTGTTTGCTCTTAGAAGGCATAGAAAGTTGAAGAAGACTTGCTTCTCTCCTGTGGAGGAGGTAAGAACATGCAAGAAGACTCACAGGACATCTGGTGTTAAATGTAATATAAGACACTCAAGTGTGAGTGAAGGTCTTGAAGAAAAGGGATTCACATTCCACATATTTTGAAAGGTTCAAAAAGTAATTCCTAAGTTATATAAGTTTTTCTTCATTGACATTTATTTCAAATTGTCTTGTGATATGCACTGATCACAATAAATATTAATAATCAATTTCTGTCTTTATAAACTCTTGAAAGCTCTTACTTGGTACCATCTATCTGGAAAAAAAAAAGCCGCCTGGTTATTTCCGACTTGGATATTTTACTCTTAGGAGACAGTCCCAGAGAACTTTTCCCAGTCTTGCTTTCTTCCAATACTTTGTCCTAATTACTGATAAGCGTAGTCAAATAGAAAAGCACTTCTAGCCCAGCTAGGCTGCCACCCCTCCCATCACACAAGTTTGCCGGGGAGTAATCGCTATTCTGACAACTGCTGTCGCTTCCCTTAACCCCCTGCAGTGAACTCTCCAGCATCTAACTTTTCCAGTATTACTAAAATGTATTATCTTTCAATGAGAAAAATCATTGATTTGTGAACTTACCGCCAACGGAAGCCAGCTCTAACAGCCAGGCGGCAGGAAAACTTGCATTTTCAGTTCTAACATGCCCAGCATTTTGTCAAAGCAACCACATCGAGACCTACAAATTATGTGTCAAGGAGAGAGAGAGCCATATGATACGCCTAGCTGAGATTTTCTTTCTATTTTTTTTTCTGATTCCATTGCTTTGAAAAATCCTAGATTTTAAAGTAAACAATATGTTTCTACCCTATATGAAAAACTGATTATATATATATATTTTTTTTCATAAAGAAGCTAAATGGTCCAGTACTAATGTTTCTTTAGTTATACTTTGACAAACAAGTCAGCAAATATTTACCATCTTAACCTGCTTGCTGGGTTTTAATTTGCTTTCAGGAAATAGATTATGATTCACCATTTTACTAAATGCAAAGACTTGAAATTATAGATATGTTTTGCTATTAGATTGTATCCTAATTAGCTCTAATCCTCGGATGTGTGCTATGTAGAACATGTCTACATTGTATTTGCAAAGATTTATCCACATATCTTTTTAACATTCCAAACAAATATTCACTTGCGCATATTGTTTCATCCAGATTTAAATATTGTTGAGGAAGCAAATTTAAAGCAGCTTAATTGTATGTGTGATTTACTTAGAAAATGCCATTCTTTTATTAGATGTGTACTGTTACCCTTCCATTGTTTCCCATTCCTTTATTAGACGTGTGCTGTTACCCTTATGTCATTTCACACTGGTGCTGTCTTTACTTGTTTGCTATCACAGGTGTACATCAAAAATGCTTACTTGGTTTCCTGAGTCTAAATTAATTAAAGGAAAATATTCTGCATAGTAACCTTCATTTAAAAAAAAAATTCCAAGGTTTTTTAGTAACAAGGCCTAATAAAAGAGGCCATGCCATCTCCACATCCCTTTCTACGTCCTATTGGAGAGCATTGCTGGTCACTGAACTTTCACTCTTCATATTTGAGAAAGTATTTTTGCAGTATCTAATGACCGCATCAAACGTCAGTCAGTCTTTTGCTTAGAGGCAAGGAAGGATACCGTCTGTCTGTTTCTTTTGCAAACAGTATTCACAATGTCATACGGACTTGAACTAGTGGGTCACTTGAAAATGTTTCTGACAACAAAATAAAGTAAATTTCTCTGTAGCAATTGAAAATAGTATTGTTTTATTCATCATTTAGTGAAAATTTCAAATAAAAGCTGTACAAATTTAAGCTCTTTATCTATCCAACCTGGAGGAACATGCCCTCTCCCACACCTCCCCTCCTCTGTTTTACAGGGCAGTTAGATTCAGCCCAATTGCATTCTCTGCACACATTTTAAAAGTGAGTGCAGTGGAAGAGGGATCTCAGAACTTGCAATCAATAGCATCGCAAATTCCAACATTATTTTATCTCAAGAAGGTTAAAGGGCTTTAAGGTTACCAATGCATCAGCACAGCACTAATTAACAACATGTACATGTGTTGCAATTTAGATTGAGCTTCCTTTTTTTTAATCAATTATCTATTTTAAGATCCAAAAAAAGAGCACTATGCAAACAAGCTAACACAAACAAATTAGCCATCTTTGCCTCAACATTTCCACAGGAATCGTGAAATAACCTCTTAGTGTTGGTCTTTAATCTTACATAAGTGTAGGACACTTTACTAGCAAAAAATATGAATTGAAGCTGTCACCATAGTGGATCCAGAAACACTTTAAAATCATGTGTTATGTCAATGTTTTGATGTATCTCTAAGAGAAGCTCATACCACAAGAACATGCTCTCACTTCTAAAAAAAAAAAAAAAAAAAAAAAAAGATGGCATGCACTCAGTTTTGACATTTGGCAGAAAAATTATGTTTTTCCTTCTCTCATTGAATATCAAGGAAATCCAAAATCATTTTTTCTCATATCAAAAACTAAAGACCTTTATATGTCTTGGTTCTGTAATATAAAAAAAAAATTTGCAAGATCAGACATCAGGTTTTTTTGAGTGACTATATTATTATACCATCCTCACAAATGTTATATTTAAAAATATTAATTAGTACAGTACACTTTGCTGATTTTTTTGTTACTTGAGGAATACACAATTTTGATAGTTTTCATCTAGAAATGGACTTCATACAAAACATGTCATCAACAATATTCCAATACCCTGTCACAAAGCTAGATGGCACATAGTTTATTCCCTATGTGGAGCTTTACCTAATCATAATTATTGTTTTAGGCTACTGAGGCTTTGTGTTACTATTAAATATGTTTGCTGAACATACTAAATCTCTAACAGCTGTCTCCTGTTGTAACTGGAGGTTTTTCTCTGTCCTACCCTGTCCCATGGCTGCTTGTAAATTATCACTCAGAGGCTTAATATTACTTATAAATACTTGGCCAATGGCTCAGGCCTATTATTAGTTAGCACTTACATTTAAATTAACCCATTTCTATTAATTTAAGTATTGCCATGTGGCCATGGTGTTACCAGTCTGCTGGCATCTTGTTCCTTCGGTGACTGTATGTTCTCTCCCAGATTCCACCTTTCCTCCCCTGTATCTCTGCTTGGATTTCCTACCTGCCTCTATCTTGCATTGCCATAGGCCAAAGCAGCTTTATTTATCAACAAATGAGAGCAACATATATTCATAGCATACAGAAGGACATCCTACAGCATTTCCCCTTTCTTGTCTAATCAAAAAGCAAAGTTTTAACTTTAACATAGCAAAATTACATATAACAAAAGTTGTCAAGCAAGAATTATAGTTATAATATCTAGTCTATTTGTATTTGGTAAAATTAAAGAAAGTACTCTATCATCTATCCTATCATTGTGAGTCTAAAGTTTTATATCTAATTTATTTTTTATCATAACTAAGGAAAACTATAATTGTAACTATCTAGTCTTCAAATTCATCAAAGACCCAAGAAGGATATAATATTACCTGAGTAAACAGGAAGTGCATTGCAAGCAGCTTCCAAAACTCTAGAAATGACAGAGACATCATTGCCTGGACAGCCACCCAAATCTCCTCTGTAACATTGGGGCATCCACCTTCAGCCTAGAGGCCTAGAGTATCTGGCAGACTTTTCAATGAAGCAAGAAATTTGAAAGAGTATTTTGCTTTATATTAGCAAAGTTTGTAAGTTGCTTAGCTCTGTGTCCAGCAGAATATCTAGCAGACTCTTCTCTGAAGCAAGAATTTTGAAGGGCTGTTCTGCCTTGTTTTGGCAAAGTTCAACAGTTTTTTTGTCTGTGTGTCCTGCATATCCAGTATACACAAAACATGATCAGCTGTCAAAGGCAAGAACAGTTTCTTTGCCCAGCCCTAACCTTGCTACAATGAAAGCAAACTCAATAAAGAATTTCTTCAATGCCCATCATCTCTGAAGTAAATTGATACTGCCAGGAGCAGATGTGTCTCATTGTCATGAAAAACCTTAGGTCAACAAAACATTTTAAATGCCATATTCCATAGGTTTTTGAAGTGTTTGAAAACCATTTATCTATCAAAATATATCACTATATGATCTTAAAAACATACCTAACATGTCTATAAATTTGATTGTTATAGATAACTATTGACCTGTGTTTTTTGTTTTTTTTTTGTTTGTTTTTCCAAGACAGGGTTTCTCTGTGTAGTTTTGGTGCCTGACCTGGATCTCACTCTGTGGACCAGAGCCAGATCCACCTGGCTCTGTCTCCCAAAGGCTGGAATTAAAGGCATGCGCCACCACTGCCCAGCTGACCTGTGTTTCTTAATTATCCTAAATAGTTTATAATAATAGCTTTCAAAAGCTAGAATTTTGCCTTACATTTTTAAATGAACTGCATAAGCATGATACCTTAAACAAGAGTGTGTATATATATTAACAAAATTAATTTTAAATTTGTATCAATATACCAAAATCCATGCCAATCCAAAATATATGAGATTAACAATTGTCTTTTTATTCTTTATTCCTATAGTTCATAAATATAACAAACATCCATAGCCTACCAAATAACCAAAAACCATCCATCTCCCCACCCCACCCCACCCCCCGCCAACTCTTGGGAATGTGGATGTCATTTTCTCCAAACTGCTTGCTGCTGTCTGTAGATGAAGCATCTTTAGGGTCCATGAGAAAATATGAAATAATGACTAACTTCTGGGAAGACTAGCTATAACCTTTGTTGATAGATATCACCCCTCAAGGTTCAGGAGGTCTCCCTTGATCAAATCTGGTCCATCTTCACCTGGAACAAATGCATAACCTCTTGTTTCTTGTGGAAACAAAAGCAAACCACTTCTCCAAAGCAATGCATCTTTTAAATTCCATTTTACAAATATATTTTTTGGTTTCTGTTTTAAAGTTAAGGTATTTTTAAAGTATTTAGGTTGGTATATTTTATCAGTCTCTCTTTCAATTCCATGTCTTCCAGCAGCTGTCTCTTACCCATCATCCATCAAGAAATTCAAAATCAAAACAATAACATATAGGATACAGATTCCCTGTGTATTTTCTATCTCTACATGGCTTATTATAATTTATTATTCTATTACTTTTTAAAGTACCTCATTGTATTATCTTTAAATTATTCTTTTAATCTATGACTATCATTATCCTTTTTCCTCTCTCTCCTAAGCCTATATATATTTTTAACCACACTGTGACCCGTTTAGAAGGTTTTTGTTTTGTTTTGTTTTTGATTAAAGCTGTCCTTATTGTATATCTGTATTGTTTTTTGATTGCTAGAGTCTTTAAATTGCTAAGCAGGTGTAGCTAGGGCCAAAGCAGTGGCTTTGGCTACTGGATTTGCCCTGCTTGGCTTTCCAACATGGCAGGTACCTCCTCAACTTTGGGATCCATGCTATCACCAAGTAGCATGCAACCCGCAGGCCCACAAATCCTAATCAAGTGCTCAGTAGCAGGATCTCCCAAAAAAGCCACCTGTGCTTCCAGTACTGAGGCAAGATGCCCTCTCTTAAAGGTGCCTTGCATCTGCTAGCTGCCAGCAAACTGGGCCTATCTGAAAAAACACAGCTACTGAGAAGCCATGTCTGACTCTGTTTTTGTGTGTCTAGAATCCTTTTTTTTTTTTTCTTTTTAAGCTTTTATCAGCTCTATGGAAATATGAGAGAAAAGCCAAGTAGAGATGCAGGGGAAGAAGGGTGGAGTCTGGAAGACACCATCTAGCCGCCCAAGGAACAACTTGCCAGCAGACTGGTAATGCCATGGCCATGTGGCAATACTTAGATGAATAGAAATGGATTAATTGAAATGTTAAGAGCTAACTAGTAATAAGCCTGAGTTATTGGTAAGTCTCTGAGTGATTATTTGCAAGCAGCCACGGGAAAGGGCAGGACAGAGAAAAGCCTCCAGTTACATCCTACTAACATTGCTGCATAGTTTCCCTTAAAAAACTAGCATTCCCTCCCAATTTTAAACCATATGAAGGGTTACTCTTTCCTCTGCTCATCTCCACATTCCACAGCCATGTAATTGAAACACCAACTGACTCAATGACCCCCTTCCTTACCAAAAACACTTTAAAACATCACTGAGGTCCCTGTAGGAACATTATAAAGAACTTAAAAACATGGAGCTGCTCAATATTTAATGGTGATTAACAGGTTCACTATGGCAAAAAAATTAGTGAAGCTATGAGTCAGAGTTTACTTTACATGTCTATGTCTAAAGTCTAGCACTCTGAGTACATAACTCATGTATCATTACAGAGGTCAGGTTTGGAAGTGACCCAACATGGTGTCATATGTAAAAGGCATGGCTGTAAAATTCTAGAGCTCCTATAGATCCTACAGAATTGGTCATAATTTTACTTTGACGTTTGCCATAACAATCATCAAATTTGCATATTTGATTGAAAATAACAGTGTATAACCAATAAATCATGAATTGGATTATCATTTCTCTAACTTAGATGGTTTTATGATTTGAACTTTATGGGTGATGTTTTATTGTTCCAAAAATTGTATGATTGCTACTTTTCTTTAACAGACATAGTTAGAAAGTTATTTTCTTTTTTACTCATCACAAATCACATTTTTGGCAAACATCCCCTTCCAATGAGCCTATGAATATAAAAATATCAAATGATACAGATTTTTAATCATTCTAGATACAAATAAATTAGTCCTTCTTACTGTACCTTTAACAACAACAACAAAATAGTATTATTAGAAATACCTACAGAAATGACATCACCATGTACTACAAAATTTGCCTCTTGCTCTGTAGGTATGCATGGACCATGACAATAAAAATGGAAAAAGCTGACATGTTTAGATATTTGAATTATAAAGCTTTCAAATGTTTTCTTTACATTTCATTGTCCAAGTATTCATTTATAACTATAGAAGAGCCAGAGAGTGTTAGAAAATATCTGTATTCATTGATCTAAGAAAAAAAATTGTTCATGATATCTGTTATGACTCTAGAGATATAAGGAGTTTACTTTATGTTTTTCTGGAAAATTGTTCAGCCACTAATCCATATTGCCTGGAATCTATGGGTTTCTCCACTAACTGTCAAAGGGATGATATGAGTTCAACCACAAAGCGAAATACTGGGGACAAATGGCACATGATTTCCTTAGAATCAGCATGAAGAGAGATTCATGCCCAAGACTTACCCTCCTCAGAAAGAACAGAGACACCCAGGATCAAAACCACACAAGGTTAAAACAAAACTGAAGTCTCCCAAGAATGTTGTCACAGTTTAAAGTATTGAGAAAGTGAGCACTAAATTACATGGTTTCTTTTTCTTTTACAATAAAATAAAACTTTTCAAAGAGGGCATTCAAATGAACCTCTTACAAATAAGTGAAACTTCATTTTGATAAGACTTAGAAAACTTGAAGCTTAAGTTTAATTGCAGGGACAAAACTAAATGGTTCATTTTGAAGTGTTCAAGATAAATAGCTGACAACTCTTACTATCCAGAAGAAAACATAATAAATTTGAATTACATTCATTGCCAAGGGAGTGCTATCTAGAAGTTTCATATGTTAAATATGAGTTTAATTTGAGAATTTCTCGTTATGTTGGGATGAGTACTCTTATGGCAGCTTATGTTAATGAAACTAAACCCAAAAGATTCCCCTCAGTGAACTAAGGAATTGTAAAGATCTCCACAAGAGACATAGATGATGTCATAAATGGCATTGATTATTGTTGCTTTCTCTAATGTCTGGAATTTTCTTAGTGATTTGTCTAAGTGCACAATAATTTTTTTGAATTCCTGAATTATTTATGATATAGGTGTTGACTTCCATAGGTACCTATTACGAGCTATTGCACAGAATTTCACAGCAGTACTCTGAAATCACATAAGAAATTGATACATAAATGCTGATTTACATGGCTTATAATATATTGTCTCTTATTGTCTCTGAGCCTTCCATTTCTGTAAGCCATATAAAACTCCCAGAAGCCATGAAAGAAATGACAGTAACACAGTAGAGCCTCAGACCCTTAGTATTTCATAGGTTATGTATCTGCTAAGTAGAACAGAGATTCTACGTCACAAAGTTGAAGGTTCTCTTGGTGACTACTATGCTTAACATCTACCAAAAATATTTTAATTGTCATATCATAAACATTTTTGTACGTGATAATGACTACACAATCATTTTCATATTCATTTATATGGTACATTGAGTATTAGCAACTTGACAGTAAAAGTGAACCACATGATTTACCAAGTGATAACATAATTTGACAGTAAGGAAAGTTGCCTCCCAGGAAAAAATATTTTAATATCTTTTAAATGACTTTAGGGCAGAGAAAGGCAGATTAGAAATTTTAGACAAGTATTGAAAGGGCAGGCAAACCTATCTGTGGACATTCCTGTAATTTTATTTTTGCATCTGTATTTCCTCTCCACCACACCTTGTAGGTATTCAAATTTTCTTGAGAACCAAATCTAATAAGCTTATTTTGGGTCACAACACCGACCAATAATTTAAACTAAGAGGAAAAGAATTGGATTACAAGTGGAAAAGAATTTTCACCAAGTTTCACTTAGCATCTTACCATACATATATATTGAAGGGATACAAAGAAAATCAGAGAAAGCTTTCTTTTGTGGTATGCCTTTACCCTGTGAGAAAGCTAACTTCAACCTTCCACAGATATGTGAGTCAGAATAAAGAACCTGCCACCCTCTCCAAGTAAAAAGCCAGCAGCTGATTCTAGTTGCTCCTTGGCAGCCATTCCGACCTCCTGTTTCACAGAAGCTCCATGAATCCTGACAGCAGCCCTGGTCCCATGAGTCTCTGTGAGCTTTCATCTCTGCCTTGATTTCTCTCAGAACTGCTCTCTTATGCACTGTCCCTGTCTGTGCTGAGAAGCTGAGCTTAGGGAGCAAGGCCTCCCTGCTTGTTAGGGCAGAACTAACAAAACCAAGACCAAACGGTAGTTTTTGATGATTTTCAGACATCTAGCTGTGTACACTTGAGCGGTTAAACGGAGCCTGCTTTGCACTGAAAAGAAAACCTGCTCCTCCAAATTGCCATTAAAACAGCAGCATTTTCCACTGCACTGTATTCTTCCTGAAATATGGCTAGTTTATCTTTTGAGAGTTGATGGCTGCTTTTATTTAGCAAAAATCATTTCCTTTGTTCCATTTCTTTCTGTCACATTATTCAAGGTAATAAATACTCTATGGCAGAAACTGTTCCTAAGGGAAGTTTTTAAACCCAATTGGGGAAATGCTGAACTTTATATATTCAAAAGCTCTCTATCATCCAACAGTGTAGTGTCTCAGCTTATTCCTGTGAATTATATGTTTTCTTATGCCTAGAAAAGGTGCAAGGCAAAAGCTGACTGCAGAGGATGTCACGTCTCATGTATTGGGGAATAAGAGCATTTTGCTATACTTTCATATGTTTTTAAATATCAGCCCTAACAAGTTATAAATTTCTTCCAGGCATGATCAGATGATGAAAATACTCAATTTCACACTTTCTAAATTCCCTGAGTTTGCAAGTTTTCTGGTCATTAACCATTCCATATTGACCTTTATGCTTTTGCCCTGAGTGGTGGTGGACAGTGAACTGAGAAATACAGGCTTTTTTGCAAATGAAATGAAAGAATTAACTGCACACACAGGAGCAGAGACTTCGTGGTCATTATAGGAGTTTCTTCCATGTCCCATCAGAATAAGTGTTTTTTATTTAAATGATGTGAGCTTCACAATGATATGAGCTTTACACAAATTAACAGAAATGTAAAACATAAAGTTGGCTGTGGAAGTCAGATTTTTTTTAAACCAGTTAAGAGGATAAGCATTCACGTTTTAGAGCTGTATAATAATTTGAACTCATGGGGGGGAAAAAAGGAACCATGGAAAGGGACCTTTTACTCCTGAGTTAACTCTCTATGAGAATGGTGTTGGGTATGAAAGAGAGTGCAGAGCTCATGAAAAGCTCAGGACTAGGATCTTCCAGCCACTCACAAATGTGAAAATGATCTTATTTCTATTCTCTGAGATTAATTTGAAATGGTTGTTCATAGCATAGAAATGAAGCAAATAGCAACTGAGGCTTCTATAATTGTAAAACAGTGCTAAAGGTCATGTAATATGATTCTGTGCTAATTCTTCAATCCTACTAATTCCATCTAGCACTACAAAAATGGACAGAATATTGTACCTTCTGGTCTAGCAGAATACGTTGTATTATTCTGAGATTCATTAGCCATAAATGATTTTGAAGCTTAATGCAATTATTCAAATACTTTATAAAAGTAAGTACAATTATCTGTGATATGAAAAACAGAATAGATAGATTGGATAAATAGGTTAGATAAATAGTTTGAATAAAATTTCATATTCACTTAAAAGATTATACAAATGTAATCACTCATGAATTAAACTAAAAATAAGTAAAAATGATTATCAGGTCCTTTGAACTTAAAACAATAATTTTTTTCATTGTGTGGATTCAAGATATAGAATAATATTTTTATACCAGAGTGTATTGTACACTGAGAATAACATGGTTTTACAACATGATATGTACAAAGAGAGTGAGAGTGAAATGAGGAATGGAAATGAAGAAAATATAGAAATAGATTTTATAAAATGCAACATTGTTATAGGGTCAGACATTTTAAAAATCAAAATTCATTAGAGAATATAGGGAAAGTATTTTCAATAATTGGCAACAGCCCAATACTTTAACTATGACAAAATGACTACTTCAGATATAACATTATATTAGAATGGGTTAATTTAATTAAATTCAAACTACTACAGCAGCTTCTTTTCCCAATAGAAAACCATCCCTCTATTTGGAGACATGAAAGTCCCCAGTATTTCAGACCTCACTGGAAAGCTGGATAGCTAGAAATGACCAGAGATAGTACGACTATATAATCTGACTTTCTTCATAGCATGATGACTGCACAATTTTAACCATTCAGAGAAGATTGGGATCAGAGAATAACTCTTGGGTGCTATATGTAGAACTGCCCAGTGATGCCAGTCAAAACTCCTTATATGTAGAACTCTAAGCTATTAGAGAGCCCTTGTATTAGATCACCTTGAAAGTAGAGGGCTGTCATATAGCAGAGATCTACCATTGATTCACAAATCAAAAACCTGGTGCTGACACCTCCTCCATATATCCACTCTGCAGTTTTTGATATCCACAGTTACCCATGGTCCATTAATATTCATAGAAAAATCTCCAGAAATAAATAATTTATGTTTGAAATAAATTTTTTTCAGCATATTGTTATAATTGTCTTATTTTATTATTCATTGTTGTTCTAAACCACCTGCCATGCTGGATTTATAAAGTAAACTTCATCACAATGTCTGTAGAAGAAATAAAAACAGGGTCTATATGGATTGATAGTATTTGTGGTTTCAGGTACTCACTGGGGGGTCTTGGAGTATATCTGCTGAAAATAGTGAGTAACTCCTATATATAGCTATTGACATTTTTATAATATGGAGGGAAAAGGGGCAGTTTGCTTTTACTGGTAGGAAGAGAAAAATCTAATTTCTGGTATAAGTAAACTCTTATTGTCTCTGTCATAATACAATCTTCAGGAAATAGGTCACTTGGTTTTTCTACAGAATGTCACTGGAGTCCATCACATCAATCATGCTCACTCATTGGTCATGGTGAGCAGAAAACAGCAACATGTTACCTTCTTTCCTAAGATATGTGTGAGCCAAATTACAGAAGGTTGATTTCAAAGTTCATGTAAATTCCAAATTCAGCACCTTGCCACACATTGCTAAGCTTCTAAACATTCAGTAGTTGAGTGTATTTAAAGAGATATTTAGAAATTCCCAGCACTAAAAACAAACTACAATGCTTATCAGTCTGTCTGAATTTTGGAGACAGATTTCACAGAACCAATTCTGCTGTTGCAGCTCACTTTCTGAAGATGAGGTTCATGATAGAGTAATCCCACATGTCCAGAAACTTCCAACTCAGATGTTCACTACTACTTGAAAAAAAAAAAAAAAAAAGTCTTTTGTTACCTGGTAGTATGCTGTGGAATGTTGTCCTGTATGCTGTGAATATATGTTGCTCTGATTGGTTGATAAATAAAGCTGGCCAATGGTGAGGCATAATAAGGTTAGGTGGGACGTTCCAACTAGAGAAAGAGGAAGGAGAAAGATGGAGCAGAGGAGACACTGTTAGCCACCAGAAGAAGAAACAAGATGTAAAGTACCAGTAAGCCACAAGCCACGTGGCCAAGTAGATTTATAGAAATGGCTTAATTTAAGATGTAAGAGTGAGCTAGCAAGAAGCCTGAGCCATAGTTTAAAAGTAATATAAGCCTCTGTGTGTTTATTTGGGTCTGAGTGGCTGCGGACCAGGTGGGACCCAGGAAAACTTCTGGCTACATTGGTATTTTATTTTCTTTGAGAAAGTTGCTTCCTCATTAGAACTGGTTCCTTAGGAAGACTGAACACTTGTCCATAGAACACAAAGAGATGTGAAATCTGTGCTGCTCTGTTTGAATTGGAATCATCCAAGCCATTGATCCACATGTCTGGTCTTCTGTAGACACAATTCAAGAAAACTGAAATATTTTCTATGGGATATGTACTGTGCCAATCTGCAGGGATAACAAAGTTATGGTGAGCAGGATGCTTAGACTCCCATATTATGTAAGCTTCTTACATCTTTGCCATTTTTCTACCCACCATGATGTTCTCCTCCAGGTTCTATACGATTGAAAATACTTCACTTTGTTCACACAAGTCTTTGCTATATAACTTGATGTAGTAGGATGCTGACATACATCTTAATTCAGAGATAACCTATAAATCTAATAGTAAAGACAAACTCCTTGATAGGCAGATTTTCAGCCTGAAAAAAATTTCCAAACATTAATAATATGTATTTTGGTCACTTGTTTATTAAACTACAGCCACTGCTAAGTGGCTTAACAAATAGATAGCCTGGTGAGTGTGCAACAGCTCACACATAAAATAGCAGTGTTAAATAAAAGATACTACAAGGGGCCAGCAATAATTCATCTCACCAAACCTCATTTATTGTCTAATAATTTTGAATGTGCCGACTGCCAAAAGCAGTGACCAACATTCCCACTTTCCAAGGCTGATATTTCTTCAGATATCTGACCAACCACCTGCTAACAATTTAATAATCTCTGAGATTTCTTTTTACTGGTAAGAAATTCCTTTCTCATATCCTTCTGAGAACGGCACTCAATGTGACTTGCCTTTGCTATCTACCATATTTTCACATTGTCACTACCATGGACTTGTGAAATGTCCCATTTGCCATGCTAGTATACTATACAAATTTTGTTTCCCCACAATAAGTCTAATAAAGGAATGAAGCCCATTGATTCTGATGATTTCAGCAACTACCTCATTTCTCCAACACAGTTGACCTGATAAATTCATGGGATACAGTTCTACCAATTCACTTACATTTAGGAAAAGAAAGTAATCTGAAAAAATTAAGGAATAAGTATGTAGATTCACCAGGAAATATAATGTATAGTTTTTCCAAGAGTTGGAAGATGCAGTGGTCCTTCTCACACCAGATGTGATAACATATTTGAAGATAGATGAGTTCTTGTCTAACTCTAACTCTGGCTCTTCATAGCACACAGTTCTCAAATGAAGAAGCCTGCAACCAGGATTCTGCTGAACTGAAAATTATGACTGACATTTGGATTTCTGTTGCCTCCTGGCCAGCAAGCTCAAATGAAATGGAAAGTTAAAGTTAATAACATTCTGAGTATTCTATTACCAAGAGAAATTAAACTCTGGCAACATATTGAGACAAAAAGACTATGTCTGAAGCCCAGAGTGTTCATCTATCTGCCTTTACTATTGTAGTCCCTTAAGATTTAATAAACAGAAACTCACCAAAGTAGTATGACAATGGACTCTGAACTTCAGATTCCCACTTGCAAGTAAGAAATGCTGTTTCTTGTCAAACTGACTTCTTAACATACTTAAAATGGGGAGCTCCTGTCAGGAATGAATGGTTGGAAGAAGGGAAAAAGCACCACCTGCTTCCTGGAGCTCTTTTGCACCAGCTGGCTCCCTAGAAGTAATTGTTCATCCTCCACCTTTCCAGCTTTCACAAGATGCATTATTATGGATGCAGTTTGGGCTCTTGAATTCTGGGTAGTTTCTTTGTTCCTCATCCTGAGAGGTGATTGCCTTTTATTGCAAGTTTCTTAATTGGTACCCTATTCAATGTTTGATTTTAGGCTGTCCCTACATTTGGGGACTACTTCACTATGTTCAATGTCATTTACGAAACAATCTTCTGCGAACTTTTTTTTTTTCCCATCAGAAAACATTACTGGGAAAGAATTAGGAGTCAGAGAACTTTCATGTTTCTTCATCAAAAAATTTATTCAAATTTATCCAGTGTCTTGCATTTCACATAACTGCCTGGCTCGGTAGAATCAATAAACCCATGTTTGAAATACTCCTTCTATGTTTGCTGGGTAAACAGGGGTTTCTAGAGAGTCAGCAAAATGAATGTGGAAAAGGAAATGAACACTGAAACTTTTCACAGCAGGCAGGCTTTAGAAAGAGTGGCTATGCAGACTCACAACACAGAAAAGCAAGCTATTGTGTTCATGCATGCATATCATGCATTATGCATTCTGATTGTTCTCACCCCACACCCTCCCTGAGCTCCTACCCATACTGTCAATTCACTCCTATCCCTGAGAATCCCTTTCCCAACTACAGGATTTTTGTTTGCTTGTTTGTTTGTTTTATAACTCACTGAATTTGACTATGACCATCTGTGTGAGCACAGGTATGGAAGCCAGTAGGCTCATCAGTGGGTACACAATTGGAGACAATGGCTCCCTCTCTACTAAAATTGTGTATGTTATCAAATAGTAAAATTAATTTTAAAAAAGATTGGCTCCTAAAAATAAACACTGTTAAGGAAATTTCAACCCTTAGCAGGTCCACTCCCAAGATTAGTCAGGGAACACAAGATGGACTCAATAAGGTCCAGGATGTAGAAGAACAAAATGCAAGGCTGTCTGTGAAGGAAGATTAATGAGGAGAGGGTGATTACAGAGTGAGGTGAGGGAGGAATGAATGTATCCAAAAATATGGAATGAAATTCTCAAAGAATAGTCAGAAATAGTAGTGTATGTCTTTAATCCCAGCACATAGGAGGCAGAGGCATGGGGAACTCTATGCCAACCTGGCCTACACAGAGTCAGAGCGACCTCATATTCCACTGTCTCAAACAATAATTATTAAAAACTGTAGCTAGAGTTTTCCTGCCTGGCCCACAGTCAGGACAAATCTCTTTCACCTGCCAGTCCCACAGCCGCTCAGACCCGACCAAGTAAACACAGAGACTTATATTGGTTACAAACTGTATGGCCAGGGCAGGCTTCTTGCTAACTGTTCTTACAGCTTAAATTAATCCATTTCTATAAGTCTATACCTTGCCACATGGCTCGTGGCTTACCGGCATCTTCACATGCTGTTTGTCATCACGGTGGCTGGCAGTGTCTCTCTGACTCAGCCTTCCACTTCCCAGCTTTATTCTCCTCCTTGTCCCACCTACACTTCCTGCCTAGCCAATGGCCAATCAGTGTTTTATTGACTAATCAGCAACACATTTGCCATACAGAACATCCCACAGCAAAAAACATTGTTAAGAAAGTAATGTTTAATGACTTAAATTAATAAATTTCATGAAATAATGAAAAAATTGTTCAATGGAATTTTCTTTTAAAAATGTAATATTTAAACAAGCAATATATATAATTATATAATTGTATATATATACATACATATATATGTATATATATATGTGTGTGTGTGTGTGTGTTTAATTATTTGATGACAGGGTTTTTCTGTGTAGCTCTTGCTGTCCTGGAATTCTCCTTGTAGGCCAGGCTGACCTCAGACTCAGGAATTTACCTGCTTCTCCTTCCCATGTGCCAGAACTAAAGTTGTGCACCACCATATCCAGCTACAACAATATAATTTAAACTTAAACATTGGTACTATATAAAAAATATAAAATATCTTGCATATAAAATAAACCTAAGTAGAACTATATTGACAGAACCATCATGGTAAATAGGGCATCATATATAAAAAATATAAACTTCTTTAAAAAAATGATAGATGTGTCCATTTTTTTCAGAAATATTTAACATACATAATATTAATCTGGTTTCTGAATTATTTTTCTCTATTAAGTTAATTTCTTTTGTGTTGATATGGGTGTAGGGTGTATGTGCATGTATATATGCATGTGTCTGTGTATGTATTTACATTTGAGTGGATACAAATACATGTTGTGTCTTCAGATCAGACATTGATGTTGAATGTTTTCATTGATCTTTCTCATCTTATGTATTGAGGCAGGTCTGTCACTGAAATCCAGAACTCAGTTACTATTCTGGCTAGCTAGCTTGCTTCAAGGACCCCAGGCTTGATCCTGAGAGCTAAGATTACAGATCTCCAATCAAACTCACCTGGTATTTACATGGATACTGAAGATCCAAATTCCAGTTCTCATGTGCATGTGACAAGTAATTTACTCATTAACTCATCCCCTTAGATCTTAATGTTCTTTAAAAGTATATATAACTATCATATTTGGTTCATCTTGTTTAAGATTTTGCATCCAAAATATTTTCATGTCACATATTTAAATTTAACACCTTTTTTTCAAAAATTTGTAATATCACTATATTTCTGGTATTGATAAAATGTATCTTAAGATTTTATGCAGTGAATAGAAGAATGGATAAAAATTACTGTGGTGATACTTTGTGTCCCCCAATATATTGTTCATCCTAATAAACTTATCTGGGGTTAGAGGACAGAACAGCTACTAGACAGACATAGAGGCCAGAAAATGGTGGCACACACACCTTTAATCCTATCACTTGGGAGGCAGAAATCCATCCAGATCTCTGTGAGTTCAAAGCCACACTGGAAACAGCTAGGCATTGTAGTGGGTAGCCATTCCAGCTTTGTTCTGGAAGTTCCAACCCCCATTGAGACTTCGGCAACTGTCACGCCTACAAGGCGGGGCCAAGGGAGGCGCCTGGGGACCCGAGATCTGGATCGGGGAACACTCTCTTGGTTCCAGGAGCCTGGATGGTGGAGGTGGACAAAGCAGAGCTCCAGAGAACACCGCTGGACTGTGATACACCTTCCCCAGACCCCGAGACCTACCTATCCCTTAATTTGTAAGTTACGCCATTAAATAAATTTCACCAATAAGGCACCAATAAGGCATGGTGACTCACACCTTTAATCCCAGGAAGTGATGGCAGAAAGCAGAAAGGTATATAAGGCATGAAAACCAGAACTAGAGCTGGTTAAGCTTTTAGGCTTTTGAACAGCAGTTCAGCTGAGGTCCATTTGGAAGAGGAAACAGATTCTTCCAGTCTGAGGAAACAGGATCTGCTGAGAAGTTGGCCAGGTGAGGTTAGCTGTGTCCAGTTCTGCCTCTCTGATCTTCCAGCATTCACCCCAATACCTGGCCCTGGTTTTTTTTTATTAATAAGACTTTTTAAGATTCATGCTACAAATTACCTATTTGCTATCTTTCTAAAGATTCACTTTGAGTACACTGACAAAATAAGTTGAAAGTAAAAATAAGTGAAGGATAGATATTTCATGTAAAAGAGCAAAAGAGACTACACTAATATCACACAAAACAATTTAAATTACAAAGTTCATGAGGCAAAAAGTATATTATAAGTCCATAAAAGCTCAGTTGGGTCCAGAAGGTACAAGCATTTTAGGCATATTTACCTCTAATGGGTGACTGAAAATATATGCAGAATAAAAGCAGGAATAATTGATGGGCCAAATAGAAAGTTCTACAATAATAGCTTCATATTTCAATACTCTATCCTCAATAATGTATATAAAAATATATCATGCCATGTGGTAGTGGTGCATGCCTTTAATCCCAGCACTTGGGAGGCAGAGGCAGGTAGATCTCTGTGAGTTCAAGGACAGCCTGCTCTACAGAGCAAGTTCCAGAACAGGCTCCAAACCTGCACAGAGAAACCCTGTCCTGAAAACTCCAGAAAATAAATAAATTTTAAAAAATATATTACACAATATAAAGACAATAGAAGACTAAATTTAGCAAAGTAACTACAATTAGTAGGTATGCAGAATACTACCCAATAGCATTATACACCCTTTTGCCTCTGTGACATTAGGACAACAGACGAGATCCCTAACAGGGCTGTAAATTAAGTTTCAAACTATTTTTAAATTGCATATAAAATATGCTCTTCTACCAGAACAGGACAAAGATAGAAATAAATATCAGAAGTAAAACTGGAAGAAAAAAATCTCCAATATGTGGTGATTAAACAACACAGTCTTACGAACAACTAGATGAAAACTGAGCTCATGAGAAAAATTAGAAAGCAATGACCAAAGGACTGAAATATGTGTATGAAACATGGCAAAAAAAACCAAAAACATAATTAATGAAGAAATACATAACTTATTTAATTCACAGAATAAGATGAACAAACTAAATTTAAAGCTTGGAAGACAGGAATAAGAAAGACTGGAGCATTGAAAACAGAAAAATAACAGAGTAATAGCAATTACTCTGATAGCCATGGTATCTGCCTGAAGCCTGCCTACCTGAGGTTCCTGCCTTCGCTTCTCAATGGATGAACTGTAACCTGAAAGCCAATTCGCTTTGCTCCCCAAACTGATCTTGACTAGTGTTTTATCACAGCAACAAAAAGGAAACTACAACAATCATTAGGTTTTTCCTTTCTTGGTTAATTCCAGAGTGTTTGTCTTTATTGATGCTATTATAAATAGAACTGTGTTCACAATTTCCTTTTAGATTGTGTGAAATGCAACTGGTGTTTATTACTGTGTTCTAAAATTATTTTTGTCTGTGTACTCATTAGGGATTTCTCCATAGACAGTCAATTTGTTTTTGAATAGATGTATTTTTCTTTCCACTTTAGATTTATTATGTTTCTTTTTTCTTGCTAATTTTTGAGCTAGAACTTCCAATATTATAAGTAGAAATGGTGAAAGAGACCTTGCCTTATCTTCTTATCCTCCTCATCTTACAGGAACATTTTACATGCAGTTACCATTGAGTGTGACTTTTGTTGTTGGGGGCTTCCATTGTATTTGGGTAAATAATTTCTATTCTGACTTCACTGATTATTTTTTAATTAGGTAAGGGTATTGAAATAAATGAAGTCTTACTTCTTTGGTGAGATGATTCTGTTAACCCCTCTAGACTCTTATTATGATGTGTTACTTTAATCAGTTTTCTTATACTCAATGCTGGTTAATGGCTCGCTTATCCTGGCTCATGCTCAGCCAGCATTCTTATACAACTCAGGCTACCTGCCCATCACTCAAAGTGGGCAAGGCTCTCCTCCCCACATTAGCCATAGAGAAAATGCATCACAGACATACACACAGGCCCATGGGTAAATATGATTTCAGGCAATTCTTCAGTTGAGATTCAGTCTTCCCAGATGAGTCAAGTTGACAACTGAAGCTTATTATGCTATTTATACAAAAAAGAAAAATAACATTGTCACAA
Source organism: Peromyscus eremicus (assembly GCF_949786415.1). Taxonomy (NCBI): domain Eukaryota; kingdom Metazoa; phylum Chordata; class Mammalia; order Rodentia; family Cricetidae; genus Peromyscus; species Peromyscus eremicus. The sequence continues at coordinate 14,977,639 of NC_081434.1, read as the reverse complement.
GATACTGAGGAAAACATAAATAAATGGTGGCACATTTGATATTCTGAATTGCAAGACTTAGTATTGTTAAGATATTGATGTCCACACAGAGATGCAACAAAGAAAGAGAACTACAGATCAATCTCCCTGATGAACATTGATGAAAAAATATTCAATAAAATACTGGCTAACTGAATCCAGGAACACATCAAAACAATTATCCACCATGACCAAGTAGGCTTCATCCCAGGGATGCAAGGATGGTTCAACATACGAAAATCTGTCAATGTAATACACAATATAAACAAACTGAAAGAAAAAAACCACATGATCATCTCATTAGATGCTGAAAAAGCCTTTGACAAAATCCAATACCCTTTAATGATAAAGGTCTTGGAGAGATCAGGAATACAAGGAACATACCTAAACATAATAAAGGCAATTTACAGCAAGCTGACAGCCAACACCAAATTAAATGGAGAGAAATTTAAAGCAATTCCACTAAAATCAGGAACAAGACAAGGCTGTCCACTCTCCCCATACTTATTCAATATATTACTTGAAGTTCTAGCTAGAGCAATAAGACAACAAAAGGAGATCAAAGGGATACAAATTGGAAAAGAAGAAGTAAAACTTTCATTATTTGCAGACGATATGATAGTATACATAAGTGACCCCAAAAATTCTACCAGGGAACTCCTACAGCTGATAAACTCCTTCAGTAAAGTGGCAGGATACAAGATTAACTCAAAAAAATCAGTAGCCCTCCTATATACAAATGAAAAAGGGGCTGAGAAAGGAATCTGAGAAACATCACCCTTTACAATAGCCACAAATAACATAAAATACCTTGGGGTAACTTTAACTAAGCAAGTGAAAGACCTGTATGATAAGAACTTTAAGTCTCTGAAGAAAGAAATCAAAGAAGTTATCAGAAAATGGAAAGATCTCCCATGCTCATGGATAAGTAGAATCAACATAGTAAAAATGGCAATCTTACCAAAAGCAACCTACAGATTCAGTGCAATCACCATCAAAATCCCAACACAATTCTTCACAGACTTGGAAAGAACAATACTTAACTTTATATGGAAAATTTCTTAATAAAGAAAAATAAATATAAAAATTTAAAAAAAGATATTGATATCATCTGAAGTGATAGATCCAATGCAATGGTATCAAAACTCCACTGCCTTTTATTTTTGAGAAATACAAATAAACTTATAAATTTATATGAGATTAAAAGGACTCTAAATACTTAACCCAGAACCAAAAGAGAATAAAGCTGTGGCTCTGACGATTGACTTCAGTGAGGCAGGCCCTGAGTTCAATCACAAGGTTTACAAAAACAATACAAGTTATCACAAAGCTCCAAAAGGTAACACAGTCAAGTATGACATAAAGACAGACACATAGATCAAAAGGACACACAGCAAATCCCAGTTAGAGGCCCTCACATGGACAGCCAAGTTATTTTCAAGAATGGTGTGACAATTATTGTCTGAAAAAAACACACTCTTTTCAAGAAATATTTTTTAAATCTCTACATGCATATGCAAACTAGTGAAATTGGGCTTTTATCTAACACTTTATTAAAAATGAGTGCAAATGGACCCAAACATAAATAGGGGATTTAAGTGTCAAACTATTTAAAGAAAACATGAGGACAAGACTCACAGTAGGTCTGTGAACATAGTTTAGTGGTAGAACACTTCCTTTGGAATCCCTGGTTTGAGCACCCACCAATATTCAAAACACAAAGGAAAAATGTCAATCATTTACAATTGTTTCTTGAATATGAGACCAAATGAATAGCCACAGGATAAATAGACAGATTGCATTTTGTGAAAATAAGAAGGAAATTGGCATCAAAAGATGTTATCAACATAATAGGATGGGAGATAATACTTGGAAATTAGTATTTAATAGGGATAAATATTCCTGAAACTTTTTTTTTTCTCTCTCTCGAGACAGAATTTCTCTGTGTAGCTTCCCTGGCTGTCCTGAAACATTCTGCAGATCAGGCTGGCCGCAATCTCACAGAGATTTGCCTGCCTGTGCCTCCCAAGTACTGACTGGGATTAAAGGTGTGCACCCCTACTGCCCAGCTACATTCCTGAAAGTCAATAGCAACAGTAAATTAAAATAAATATGGGCAAATATCTGAGAATGGTTATGCATGTCTCTGTCACAGCCTTGGTTAGATTGAAAAAGAAGCATTGCAAGTTCAAGGCCAGCCTGAAGTACTTAGAAAAGACTCTGTCTCAAAAAGTTGAAGTCCAAAGGAGTGAGTGAGAATTTGTGTAGACATGTCTCTAAAATTTATATACAATGGCAAATAAGCATTCAGAAACTGCTGAAGAGTCCCCATTAGAAAAAATACAAATTTAAACAATGAGATCTTCCCTATGTGGGTAGTCAGTATCTCTCCCAGAATACATGGGTTATGAAAATTGCAGTACAAAGCATGAGATACCTCCTTACAAGTTATGATTAGGGAGGTCCGAGAAGTCTTCAAAAGAGCACAGACTGTTTGTAAAACCCTCTTGCTAAAGATACTACATACTTCAACCACAGGACATAGAAAAATTAATCTCAAACTAACTGAGAATCTTCCTCTCTGCTGGCTAGCTTTCATAGTGTCAGAAGGGGCTATGTGGGCTTCTAGGGGAGAAAAGACATCAGTGGTCTTCTCTAGCACTGGACCCAGCATGCTGCAACATTGACTTGCCAGGCAGATTACTGGTACAATAGAGTCACAACTGCTTTCTGAATGGATTTGAGGCCTGGTCTACAGTAGGGAATTTTAAATCTGGTACTGGCAAAAAGCCCATAGCATAGGAGACAGAACCTGCTATTGTTATTTTGCTAAATGGTCCTGCTGTCAAATTGCCTTCTAAATTATATACATAGAACTGGCTGCTGCTCTCATCCTTGGTCAGAGAATCTTCTTTTGGTAGTAGACAATGGTCAATAAAGGGATATATAAGTGGTCAAAGTTCTGAGAATAAGAGACAGAGTGCTTCACTCTAAACAGGACATCTATATTGACTCCCACCACCACAGCTCAGTGCACACTGAAGAGGAGACAAAAGGAATATAAGATGCAATAAATGGAGGGAAGCGAATGCTATCTTCAGATTTGGTGTGGCCTTTACACCCAGGAATTCACAAAAGCTATGGTTACCTGCACAAGACCTGCAAAAGGGAAAGATGGTCAAAATCCTAGCATACATGAGGTATATGATTTCTAAGCCCATCCCTCACTGAGCAACTATTGGCATTGGATAGTCAACAGTGGAGGAGTTCTTTCTTTTCTGAAAATGTGTTGACTGGGAGGTTCTCAATATTCCAGTGGATGTCCCCACATCTCTGTACATATGCACTGTACTGATTACATTTACAAGTTTGTAAATGAAAGTGGAGGGAAAAAAGAAGACATGAAGTCAGAAGGAGGACATGTTGGAGAAGTTATGGGGCAAGTTGAAGGGGGGAAATGGAAAGAAGGGAATATGATTATATTTCATTGTGTAATAGTAGGACATTCTCAAATAATTAAAAATGCAATTACAATGGTATAGTCCCTCATATCCATTTGGATGGTAACATTCTCTATTCACAATAGCCAGAAATTGAAGACAGACTAGACGTATGTCAACAAATGAATGGACACAGAAAATACACTACATTTACCAACATATTACTCAGCTGTATCTAGAGTTTTCCTGCCTTGCCCACAGTCAGGACAAATCTCTGTCACCTGCCAGTCCTACAGGTGCTCAGACCCAACCAAGTAAACACAGAGACTTACATTGCTTACAAACTGTATGGCCATGGCAGGCTTCTTGCTAACTGTTCTTATAGCTTAAATTAATCCATTTCCATAAATCTATACCTTGCCACATGGCTTGTGGCTTACCGGCATCTTCACATGCTGCTTGTCATGGCGGTGGCTGACAATGACTCCCTCTGCCTTCCTGTTTTCTCTGTTCTCTTCTCTGTTAGTCCCGCCTATACTTCCTGCCTGGCCACTGGCCAATCTGTTTTATTTATTGACCAATCAGAGCAATTTGACATACAGACCATCCCACAGCAATTCCCCTTTTCTTTTCTTTTTTTTTTTTTAAAGAGGAAGGTTTTAACTTTTAGACATCTCTAAAACCAGCTTCGTATATTTGGGAATTTGGGCATAGCTTCTCTTACTACTTCCTGCTGGAGGGGGGCACTGTATCTTATGGGGACACAAAGAAAATTTTAGGATTATGGAGTAGTCCATGAGGGTGTATCATCTGAGCCAGTTGCCTTGAAACAGTTCTGGATGTTGGGCCATGGGGTCATCGGAGACCTTTCAGGGGGTCTTGGCTGGTCAAATCTGATGTATCTTAATCTGGAACAAATCCATAGCCTCTGGCTTTCTGTGGAAACAAAAGCAGAGCCTCCTTTCCAAAGCAACATATCCTTACATCCAAATTTTAAAGTCAAGGTACCTTTAAAATATACATTTTGGCATAACTCAACAGCTTTAGCAATCAAATCTGAATGCTAGCTGTAAAGTCTTCAATAAGCAGTCTACAATCCATATAAATATATAACCACAGGGTAGCTTTTTTAAACTTTTTCTCTTTTGGCTCTTCACACTTTTGGGGGGTCCACCACCCAGCTCCCAAATAAATACACAGGGTCATTCTTACTTATGAATGCCTGGCTTTAGCTTGTTTCTTGCCAGCTTTCCTTAAATTATCCCATCTACCTTTTGCCTCTGGGCTTTTTCCTTTTTTCACTTCTGTATATCTTACTTTCACTCTTACTTACTCCACAGCTGGCTGTGTGTCTAGGTGACTGGCCCCTACTTTTCTTGCTTCTTGATCTCTTGCTCTTTCTTCTTTTCCTCCCCGATTTCTCCTTGTATTTATTCTATCTGCCTGCAAGCCCCGTCTATCCTTTCTCCTGCCTTGCTATTGGCCATTCAGCTCTTTATTAGACCATAATGTGTTTTAGACAGACAAAGTAACATGGCTTCATGGATTTAAACAAATGCAATATAAAAGAATGCAACACATCTTTGCATCATTAAACAAATGTTCCACAGCATAAACAAATGTAACACATCTTAAACTAATATTCTACAACACCACAGAGGTTAGGTATAGAGTGCAGGACTGGGGGTCAGGTGGATCACCTTCAAAAGGGGAAATAGAATAGATAGTTATGAATGGATGAGGGGGACCGGGGAACAGGAGAATCAAATGGAAGGCCAAGAAGAGGGGGAGGGAGGGAATGCAGGTAATGTCAGCTAAAACTAAGGGCCATTTGAGGGGTATAAAAAAAAACCCTAATGTACTAGAAGTTTCATACACATATACATACATACATACATACACACACATATGTATACATTTAAGTGATTAAAATGGAATCACCAAATAACAGTGCTGTGGAATATCATTCTGTATGCTGTGAAAATGTGCTGCTCTGATTGGTTGATAAAGAAAATGTGGATTGGCCAGTAGCCAGGCAGGAAGCATAGGCAGAATAAGCAGACAAGGAGAATTCTGGGAAGAGGAAGGCTGAATCAGGAGTCACCAGCCAGACACAGAGATAACAAGATGAGAAGGCAGAACTAAGAAAAGGTTCCAAGACACATGCTAAACATATATAAGAATTATGGGTTAATTTAAGTGTAAGAGCTAGTCAGTAGTTAGCCTGAGCTAATGGCCAAGTAATCATAATTAATATAAGCCTCTGTGTGTTTACTTGGGGCATGCAAGTGAGAGATTTGTCTGGATGGCCGGGACATAGGAAAACTTCCAACTACATAACAGTGCAGCCAGATCCCCAACTGGACATCTCTCCCCATGAAATGAAAACTCCAGTTGCAGTAATAGGTTACATGTAATTGAGTGGTTGGTGAAAGGGGTTCCATGGGAGCCCCCGAACAACCCAGGTTGTTTGCAAAGGCAATTGGTTGTGCTCCAGAAACTGATGGTAAATCCCTATTGCACAAGACAACACCTACACAACTCACTGAACAAGGAGAAGTTGAGCCGCTGCCTAGCTAGAGCCTTCGCCCCTACTGATTAGTGTTCATGATACTGGAAGGGGCTATGCACACTACCAAAGGAGAAAAGTAAACACAAACTCTACAATCTACAATGGCGACCTATATGTAAGATGCACCAGTACAGTAGTGACAAAGTTTTTGGAACTAACCAAATAAAATCTGATTGAATTACAGCCCACTCCATGAGATGGAACCCATCCCTGACACTGCTCAGGTGGCTTAGAATCTGCAACTAGATAGGTCAGGGACCTAAGATACAGCAAAATACTACTGTTCTGCTAGTGGGACATAGCAATAAAAATTACTCCCAGCGACATCCAGCTATACTCATAGATCAGTGTCATTCTGGGCCATCATCAGAGAGGCTTCTTCCTGAAGCAGATGGGAATAAATACAGAGATCCACAGCCAGAAATTAGGCAGAGAGCGAGAGACCTTGAAATACTCAATATTCAAGGGGATGTCTGTGAAATCTGTTCCTCTGGGGATGAGGGCACCCTGAAGAAGAGGAGAAGAAAAGATAGTAAGAACCAGAGGGTGTGGAGGACATCAAGGAAACAAGGCATTCTAAACACAGCAGGGCCAGTGCACACATGAAGTCATAGAGACTGTGGCAGTACAAACAAGGCCTGGGCAGGTCTGGGTCTGACGGAGTCCCAGTAATAAGAGTGGAAGTGGCCATAGACCTACATCCCTAACCCAGAAGCTGTTTACAAATGATAACTCCTTACAAAGGAAAACTTAATTTTCTCTAATGGAGAATCATTGGGTCTGCAAATCTCTTCTTATTGTCAGAATCTCTTCTTATTGCCAGGCATTTTTGGAGGTTCTTTATCTCTTAATCCTCATAATGCTCTTTCAGGGCTTTTTTTTTTCCCTTACAGATCCTTTTCATATATGTTATAGTTTCTGGTTTTCCATTAACAGAACGTTAAATAGTGAGGCCATTACTATGAACATGATGATAATTCCTCAAAGAGTTGCCAATGAAACTTTCACATTGCCTGGAAGTTTGTATGGGATTTCAGTGTTTGCAAATGTGTATGTCTGTATCTAGATATGTTTCTTGAGCTTTTACTTTGACTCTTGTTCTTATTTTTTTTGCCTTATTCTAGTTTGTATTTTTAATTTTATATTAAAATTGCATCCTAATGACACAGGGAAAGAAAGAGTGTAGATTCGGGTGGCAGGGGAGGTGGAGTTGGAGAAGGGGAAGACATAATCAAATTATATTGTATTATAAAGTATATTTTCAGTAAAAAAATAATAATATAAAATTTTTGGAAAAAATTCTGTGAAATTGAAGCTTATGTGACACCATTAATGGAATGTTAAATAATGAGGGCATTATTATAAACATTATGATAATTCTTCAAAGAGTTACCAATGAAATTTTCACATTGCCAGGAAGTTCCAAAAATTATTACATATGCCTGAAAGAATTGGAAACAGAATCTCAATAAGATACTTTTGCATCCATAATCATAGCAGCAATATTCATTGAAGCTAAAATGTTGAAGAAAAAAGGAGAATGTCTATACACAGATAACTGAATAAATAAAATGTGGTTCACACGTACATGAAGACAATGGGATAAGACTCCACCTGAGGATAGAGAAGCGTCTTGAAACAGCACAGATAAATAACTTTCTACAACACAGATTCACCTACAGAATATTAGTTGGAGTGAAATAAGACAGTTACAAAAGGATCTATCCTTCATGATTCTACTTATATGAGGCAATCCAATTTACACAGGCAGAGAACAGGGAAATATTTGCAGTGGTAGGTGGAGGGAGTAGATGAAGAGTTATAATTTTGGCTTTGATGAAATGATTATAAAGAATGATGATGGTTTTGATTGCACAGCAGAATGAATTATTTAATTCCAGTGATTTGTACACTTAAAATGATTAAGAGGATAAATTATTTTAAGTATATTTTATCACAATACAGACAAAAGATTGATTTCATGAACAGTGCAGGAGTATCCACCCTACAGTTTATGAGCTACATGTATCCCAGGGTAGCTATAAATGAAGTCCAAGACATTTATAGAGGATAACTTGTCACAGTGTCAGAAGGTTGGACCCCTATATATATGATGATGGCCTAAGAAATACACTAGTATGCTATATTCTATAATTGTGGTTAATTGATTATTTCCAAACATAATTTTCAGAGGAAACAAAATACATTTCCAATTGAGAATATATGTGCAGTGCTTCATACATATAAATAAATACATGATACAGTCTACCAACTGCTGCATAGAAAGTACTCTAAAACTTGGTGTGATGAAAATAATAACTATTACAACATTTACCTCTGCATGATGTTTGGGACCAAAAAAAAAAAGGCCAATGAGTAATTTTTTATAGACAACACTACTCTCAGGTTAAAACAGAAGAGTAAGTCTGCTGGCAAAAAATCACCATGGTTCTTCATGCACAAAGCACTCCCAGTGTTGAATAATAGCAATCTAATGAAAGAAACCAATGAGGTGGCCCACAATATTGTTTGGCACTCATTAATAAATCATATTATTTTCCCTTTCTCTTTGGAGCAATCAGTCTCCTGAAGGAAACCAGGCAGGAATCTCTTTTCAATGTAGATGACATGCTGAGTTAGGCAGGCCAACATGCCAAACTCACCTTCACTAGGGAGGAAACTTCACTCTGAAAGCCACACAATGGCACACAGGTGTGTGCAGCCATTTCTGAGAGATACTGGTTCTGGGTGTAGGACAATACTAGACTCTCTTTCTCTCTTGCTAATATTTGTAGTGAAAAAAATGAGTTATTTATTAAGACTACATTGCTTGGAGGTCTAAAGTTCTAAGCTTGAACTTCAAACAAATTCAAAAGCCAACAACAAACTACAATTCTACAAAGCATTTTTGAGCCAACTCAATTTTCTATCTACATGGTATCCATAGCTTTATGAGTATGTCTTTGCCAATTAAAACAATATCATTCAAATTATAAAGCCTTTAAAAAAGAGAATGGTACCATGCTGATTTCTGTATTCACCTCCCAGAGCAAACTGCCAATTACCTACAGCTGTCTCCTTAGCACTTAGAGGTTTCAGAGGGACAACTTCCATATGCATGCGTGGGGCTAAGCAAATATTTATCTGTCGCCTTTTCTCTTTTTAATTGCAGCTGATTACTCCCCACAAGTGGTTGTTTCAAGTGAAAGGCAGAACGGCTGTAGGGAAGGATGTGTGCTGAACTCAGAAGTGTAACAATGGAAAATGGGTAGCGTTCTCAGCATTGAATAATGACATTCTAATGAAAGACACTGATGACGAGGTTGTCCACAATATTGTTTGGTTATCATTAACAAATCGTATTATCTTTCTCTTCTCTCTGTAGCAATCAGTCTCCCAAAGCAAAGTATGTGGTAAATTCTTTTGACAGAAGGCAATTGCGTTTCTCCATTTTCCCCCTTAACTCCATAATGAAAACCTAATGAATGCTAAAGGTTTCTGTGAAGAGCACAATAATCATCTATTGTATTACTGATTGAAAAGAACTTGCTGCATATTCAGACAGATAGAAAGAACCTGATTTTCAAACAAATAGTTTTGATAGGCTAGGCAGATTCAGGACAAAGCTAAATTGTATTTAATTATGCTACTTTGCAGGGCTCTTATGATGGTTTTTCCACATGTCAAGTAATATCTTTCATATCTTTAAGGACTATTCTGATATGTAGAGTTTATTCCTTGATTAGTTACATCCATTTTAATTCCATTGCTGGAGCAGTACCCTGGGAAGAATGGCATAATCGTTGCCTAGGGAGTCAAAATATTGCCCTAAATAAAACATTTAGGGCTAACATTTGAGACATTTATGGCTGTTGGAGACTGTACCTTTCTCGAAATTATTTGGACTTTTTAAAAAGATGAAACTGTTTTTGCTTTCATGTGCTCTCAAATGTCTACATACCTAAATGAGGTTTTGTAGAAGAAACATACACATAATTGTAAGAAATGTGCTGTTTCTGGTGTATCTGTTATGACATCTCAATTACTGAACAGCTTGCCATAGTAGGGGCTTGAGGATACTATATTAACATTTCTATACATAGCCCATACACCGTGTCTCCTCTACCTTTCCAGTCTTAATAGAAATTTTGGTGGGAATGCAAACTTGTACAGCCACTTTGGAAATCAGTATGGTGGTGTCAAAGAAAATTGGGAATCAATCTTCCTCAAGACCCAGCTATACCACTCTTGGGCCTATACTCGAGGAATGCTCAATCATACCACAAGGACACACACTCAACTATGTTCATAGTAGCATTATTTGTAACACCCAGAACCTGGAAACAACCTAGATGCCTCTCAACTGAAGAATGAATAAAGAAAATGTGGTACATATACACAATGGAATACTACTCAGCAGAGAAAAACAATGACTTCATGAAGTTTGCATGCAATTGGATGGAACTAGAAAAATATCACCCTGAGTGAGGTAACCCAGACTCAGAAGGACAAACATGGTATGTACTCACTTATAAGCGGATAATAGATGTAAAGCAAAGAATAACCAGACTGCAACCCAAAGCTCCAAGGAAGCCAGCTAGTGAGGAGGACCCTAGGAAAGACACATGGATCTCCCAGTAGTGGAGAAATGGATGAGATCTACAGGAGTGTGTGTGTGTGGGGGGGGTGGTAATGGAGAGCAAGGGATGGGGGATGAGAGCTTAGGGGACCAGGAGGTTCAAGTTGGAACAGGAACAGAATGGGAGAGCAAGGAATGAGATACCATGATAAATGAAAACAACATGGGAATAGCGAGAAACAGAGTGCTATGGAGGTTCCTAGGAATCCACAAGGATGATTCTACCATAGGCTACTGGCAATAGTCAAGAGGGTGCCTGAGCTGGCCTACTCTGGTGATTGGATGACTGAATACCTACCCTAACTGTCATCATAGACCCCTCATCCAGTGACTGATGGAAGCAGATGCAGAGATCCATGGCCAGCGCTAGGCAGAGCTCCAGGAGTCTAATTGATGAGAGAGAGGAGGGATTCTATGAGCAAGAGATATCGAGACCATGATTGGAAAAAGTACAGAGACAACTAGCCAAACTAGTGGAAACGCATAAACTATGGACCAACAGCTGAGGAGCCCCCATGGAACTGGATCAGGCCCTCTGGATAAGCGAGGCAGTTGCTTAGCTTGAACTGCTTAGGGGTCTCCCAGGCAGTGGGATCAAGACCTGTCCCTAGTGCATGAGCCCACTTTTTGGAGCCTAGTGACTATGATGAGACACTTTGCACAGCCTTGGTGCAGGCAGGAGGGGCTGGGACCTGCCTCAATTGAATGTACCAGGCTCTGCTGCCTCCCCATGGGAGACCTTGCCTTGGAGGAGGTGGGAATTGGGCGGGGGGAGGGGGAGGAAGGCTTCCAGGAAGGAGGACAGGGTAATCTCTGGTTGGTATGTAAAATGAATACAAAATCTCTTAATTAAAAAAAAGAACACATCCAAAATGTTTCTACACAGCAAAGAAGCACAATGATTGTTAAAATTAGATTTCAAATAAATATTGACAAATTACTGATTCATGGAAAGAAATAGGGGGCTTTGTTGCATTCTGTGTGTTTGTGTTTATTGTTTAGTGGGATCATAGTATAATTTCCTTACTTTTTTACCTTTTGGTATTTTTCCATATTTATTAGTCCTCTATTCCAATTTTTATGCTTGATTAAATACATTTTTTTGATCCTTCTCAGGCACAGAAGCTGCCTCTCTTTTTCTTTTCTTCAAATAAGTGAGGCATTTAACCAGGCAAGAGTGGCGAAAAAACAAAACAGCGCAAGTGACCTGAGAGAAGAGCTTTGTGACAGGTCCATGGGTCTCCAAACCTTATCAATTTGTTCCATTTGCAAAGTGATTGCTATTTAGTTTTACTAATGATAGCGTTAACCAAGATAACGTGCTGGTTTAGTTACTTTAGTTTTCCCTAATGGCATCTCTGTTGTGACGACCCTGATTTGATGTTACAACTGATAAGCCAAGTATTAGACTCTAGAGAGAAAATACTATAGTTTATTTTCCAAAACCTTTTCCTCTCGATTGCCTTAGTCAGTGTGGATGCTGATAGGAAAGTGGCATACACAAGAAATCATGCAATAAAACCTTTGATTGTAAAAAAAATCGTATACTGTATAATTATTAAAGAAACACTGCAAGAGCCAGGTGTGGAGGCAGAGGCAGGCAAATTTTTGTGAGTTTGAGGCCAGCTTGGTCTACATAGCAAGTTCCAGGACTCTTAGGGCTATTACACAAAGAAATGCTGTCTTGAAAATCTGAATATAAATACATAAATAGATAATAAAGAAAGAGAAAAAATAAACAACTCAAAATGAGTTCCCTTGTGTTGGTGTTGAACTTCTAAGTTAAGAAAGTCCATTGTAAGAATAAATGAATTATCACGGGTGAAAGAGCATTGTTAAAGATGTGTCTAAGAACCGAGAAATACTAGAGTATGAGCCAAGGGAAAAGAGTCTCCTTAGTTATCAGGAGGAATGGCTGTGATTAATAAATCAACCATGAAGGAATTGTCAAAGAAATTGTATCTTGAGTACAATACATGATAGCATAATGCAAAGGTGTAAAAATAAAATTGACTAGTGATTGAGACAGGACACTCTGCTCACAGTGTGACAATTAAAATAATAGTGAGATGTCATTTTTTTACCTATCATATTGTAAAAATTGGATAAAGTAATAGCAAATATTTGCAAATACCCAACAAAGCAAGTAAATACATAATTTCTGGTGTGGAGTACTTTTTTGACTTTTGTAAATACAGTTCCTAAAATGGTATTCATAACAAACATCATTTTCTTAAATTATGCTTTTCTTAAATCCACCTTTAAGAATTTATTCTATAGGTTTTCCCAAGCACTTATAAAATTCTGAAATGTTTATTGCAACTTCTAGTAGTAAAAAGGCATAAATAACTTAAATATTAAAAGTAGAACATTGGTTAAAAGTGTTACCTGATACTATGCCCTGTGAACAATTTTATGTTTCTGGAAATTTAGCAGTGTTTTAAGTAAGAAAAATGCAACACAAAAGTGTGCCCAGTTTGTCTTCTGTCATATGTATTTACATTTGTAGAAAAGAAAGCTAACTTGAAATAACAAGGTGTTAAATGTGTTCATTCAATTTTTTTGTTGTGTATCAACACCATTTCAAAAACACAATGGTGTAGAAAAGTGGCCATTTATTAACTGACAGTTTTATTGGTCAGCAGCAATCCAGGCTGGACTCCAATTGGCAGACCTCTTGCCGGATTCTCTGTGCACTTGCGTGTAGCTGCGGGGGCGGGGGCGGGCAGGGGGCTAGAGATTTATGTGAAGATGTTGTAAGATGGCGTTTTGTGCATATCTGGTGTTAGATGCTGGCCGTTAGTAGGTCAGTGCATATAGATGCCAGCTGAGAGTAGGTCACATCTGTCATGCCAGGGTGATGGAGTGAACTGGAAAAGGTTTTGTTTTCCTTGCAGATTGGTCTGGATTTGTAGACTGAAAAGGAGTTTCAGTTTCTTTGATCAACAGGCTCCAATGAGTGATCCCTTAAAGTATTCCCTGGCATCACATTTGTTATTGTTCCACTGGCCAAAGCATGTGGCCAAGCTCAGAATCAACAAGCAAAGGTAATGAAACCTCACTGCTTTAATCACCCATTTCCTACTGGCTTTCTCACTGGGTACCATAAGACATTTATCCATGGTCACTAAAGGCTGTTTTCGTGAACAGTGTTAATATGAATACTTAGGTATATTCCCTGTTCATAGGTGCCAGATACATATTAGATAGGTAGGTATATATATATATATATATATATATATATATATATATATATATATATATATATAGAGAGAGAGAGAGAGAGAGAGAGAGAGAGAGAGAGAGAAAATGGTTGGGGAAATATTAGCATTGCCAACTGTATAAGTTAAAGTCATTTTTGCCCAATAAATTTCTTCCATATATGTTTATAATCCTTGCACTGGGGGAGAGGAAGAAATAGAGGAATACCTGGAGCTTGTTGGACAACTTGTCTTGCCTAATCAGTGAGATCCAGATTCAGTGAACATCTGCATTTCAAAAATAGATGTTAGAGATACTTGGTATCAAACTCTGGCCTTTAAAAGTATATGCATATAAATATGTACACATGCATTCACCTTGCAAAAATACCAAAAATACTTTAAAAATTTCTTCCAAATATATTCCTTCTGAAATGTAAAAGACAGACCACCAAAATATATCATCAACACCTATATGCTGGTCCACCACCCCCTCCCCTGTCTGCGGTCTCTCAGAAAATTGGGAATCAATCTACCTCAAGACCCAGCTATACCACTCTTGAGCATATTCCCAAGGAATGCTCAATCACACCACAAGGACACATGCTCAACTATGTTCATAGCAGCATTATTCATAATAGCCAGAACCAGGAAACAACCTAGATGACCCTCAACTGAAAATGAATAAAGAAAATGTGTGTACCTATACACACTGGAGTACTACTCAGCAGAAAAAAAATGACATCATGAGGTTTACAGGCAAATGGATGGAACTAGAAAATATCATCCTGATTGAGGTAACCCAGAATCAGAAGGACAAACACGGTATGTACTCACTCATAAGTGGATACTAGATATAAAGCAAAGGGTAATCAGGCAACAACTCACAACTCCCGAGAAGCTAACTAACAGGGAAGACCCAAAGAGGGATACATGAACTGCCCTGGGAAGGGGAAATAGATGAGATCTCCATGATTGAACTGGAGGTGAGTAGGGGCAAATGAGGATAGGGGATGAGAGCATAAAAGAATGAGATGGTTGAACTGGAACAGGGAGGGAGGGGAATGCAATGAAAGTGATACCATGATAGAGAGAGACATCATGGGCATAGGGAAAAATCCAGTGCTAGGGAAGTTGCCAGTAATCCCCAAGGATGACCTCGGCCTGGGCTACTAGCAATAGTGGAGAGGGTGCCTGAACTGAATTGGCTTGCCCCAGAGATCAGACTGGTGAATACCCTAACTGCCATCACAGAACTTTTTTCCCATGACTGATGGAAGCAGATGCAATGTTCCATAGCCAATCACTAGACGGTGCTCCAGGAGTCCAGTCAAAGAGCGAGAAGAGGGATACTATGAGCAAGTGCATCAGGATCATGATGGGGAAACATGCAGGGACAACAAAACCAATCTAGAGGGAACTCATGAAAGTTGGATCAATGACTGTGGAGCCTACATGGGACTGGACTAGGCCCTCTGCATGGTGAGACAGTTGTGTAGCTTGATCTGCTTGGGAGAACCCCTGGCAGTAGGATCAGAACCCATCGCTGGTGAATGAGTGGGCTTTGGACTTGCCTCTACTGAATGTGCCTCCACATGGGAGGCCTTGCCTTCTTGTTGGAGGGATTGGGGGATGGGTTGGGAGGGGAGGCTGGGGGGGAGCAGGAGGAAGGAAGAGGAAAAAAACAAGAAAAAAAGATTATCTTGCTGACATAATTGAGAAAGTAATATTACAACATAACAAAACCAATTTGAATGAGGTAAGGCATAGAGCAAGAGAGATTCCGAACCTGTAGAAAATTTTTGTGATAATTTGGTTTACAAATATCTGCTAAATATTTTACTTTTCAATTAATGAAGACCAATGGATTTCCTGGAGGGTAAGTTTAGTCAATGAGATTTTTCAGGAAAGTCTTAGTCAAGGTAATATCATCCATTCATGAGATGTTCCTCTTTCCTGGCTACATCATCAGTAACATTACATTGGCCATAATTTTTAGTTTGGTTGACTACATATTAGAGTTATGCTATGGGATGTTCTGTATGCTGTGAATGATTTGCTCTGATTGGTTGGTAAATAAAATGTTGATTGGCCAGTAGCCAGGCAGGAAGTATAGGTGGGATAAGCAGACGAGAATTCTGGGAAGAGGAAGGCTGTGTCAGGAGATGCCAGCCTGCCATCCAGGAAGCAGCATGTAATGGCACACAGGTAAAGCCACAGAACATGTGGCAACATACAGATTAACAGAAATGGGCTGAGTTTAAGTGTAATAGCTCATCAATAGTTGTGGCTAGAGTTTTCCTGCCTGGCCCACAGTCAGGACAAATCTCTCTCACCTGCCAGTCCCACAGCCACTCAGACCCAACCAAGTAAACACAGAGACTTATATTGGTTACAAACTGTATGGCCGTGACAGGCTTCTTGCTAACTGTTCTTACAGCTTAAATTAATCCATTTCCATTCATCTATACCTTGCCACATGGCTCATGGCTTACCGGCATCTTCATATGCAGTTTCTCATTGTGGCGGCTGGCAGTGTCTCTCTGACTCAGCCTTCCACTTCCCAGCTTTATTCTCCTCCTTGTCCAGCCTACACTTCCTGCCTAGCCAATGGCCAATCAGTGTTTTATTTATTGACTAATTAGCAACACATTTGCCATGCAGAACATCCCACAGCAAATAGTTAGCCTGAGCTAATGGCCAAGCAGTTTTAATTAATATAAGTCTCTGTGTGTTTGCTTGGGTCTGAGCAGCTGCAGGACTGGTGGGTGGGAGAGATTTGTCCTGAATATTGGCCAGGTGGGACACAAGAAAAACTTTCGGTTACAGAGTTATGATTTATAAGGAATAGGACTTTGTAATAATGCTATATAACCAGAATGAGAGTCCATTAAGACAAATATTTATTGAACAAATAAGACCTATGAATATTATAGCTAAATTTCAAAGATTTCATACATGTTGAAACACACACAGGGTAAGAGAGAAATGGAGAACATATAACTTTAGGAGAAACAATGAAAGTTAATGGAAAAATAAACTAGATAAGTGATGGGAAATAATTACAAGGAATATTCCAAAGCAGACTGGCTTAAATGTTACCTATAAATTGTCTCTATTTTGATTCACTGGTGATTGTTGTTCTGTCACATGAATTACAGAGTAGGAAGAAATGTGAGGGGAAAAAAGAAATACCAGAAACTTAAATTATAACTCAACTAGAAGGTCAACAAATGCCAGTTAACACTTTTGCTCTTAAGGTACATAAAATATTTAAAGAACCCGTGCATCAAACATAGAGGAGCCTATGCCACATGGGTACCAACTTTAAATTTGTGATCAAAGGAATAATTAAATTGCTAATCTTCCAGCAAGCAACAAAATAAAAAAACGTAAATTACAAACAGAAAACTGTTATCAGAGTGACTAATTGTTCATCTTAAGAATCTGCTTTGTCACACAGATATAGTTGAATATCACCCAACAAAGTTAAACCTAGCAGAAAAGCCTCACCATTCTTACAATTATTCCCAATAATATAAGAAAGAAGTTCTGAATATATCCTAAGCTGTGTTTATGCAGAATGTCTATATTTTCAAATAAAAATAATTTTATATGAAGCCAAAGGACAGTAAAATAATTCCATCTCAGCATTTTTTAATTTATCATGTTGTTCTCAGAAATGATTCAGTTAGTAAAAGAGAAAAAAAACAGATTCTCTGGGGTTGAGAGCAGAAAAACTGGGTAAAATTATCTGCCTGTCTCTCTGCTCTCTGACTCTGTCTGCTTCTATCTGTCTCTCTCCATCTGTTTCTCTCTCTGTCTCTCTCTGTGTCTCTATCTCTCTATCTCTATTTCTCTGCCTGCCTATCTGTCTGGTCTGTCTCTCTGTCACTCTCTTTGTCTCTCTCTCTGCCTCTCTCTCTCTCTCTCTCTCTCTCTCTCTCACACACACACACACACACACACACAGAGAGAGAGAGAGAGAGAGAGAGAGAATTATTTCATGAATAAACCACACTGGTTCAATATACTAGACACCCTAGTAACCCTCTGAATTTAAATGACCTGTATCAATGAGTTTATTTCCACATCCCATATCCAGCTAGAGTTTGTTGAGTGTGCTGCCTATGGAGGGTCTTTTGATCAACATGTGATAAAATGTTTCCAACAATAAATGCAGTTGGAAATAATACAGGTGACACACAACATTTTTGCCTGTTTCATTGACCAAATAACACAAGTGGCCATACTAAACTCAAGAAGGTACAACCGTACAATCCAACCAGTTACATGAGAAGAAAAGAAAACATATTTGGGAGGAACTACAAAAAAGACACTGATGAAATGGCAGAGAGGAGGGGGCACTGTTGATGTCAACATCTTAGCTATAGGTACAGAAAGGACGCCCTTAGGCTTCCGCTTTCATGAATCTTTGCCAGAGGGGATCCCAGAGCTGAAAGGAAAAGCAGACACAAGTCCCCATCCCTAACCCAGAAGCTATTGATAAGTGCCTACAAATGAAAATTTAGCTTTTCTTCAATGGAATCTCAATGGGTATACAAACCACTCTTTTTTTGTTTTTAATAAATTAATACTTAATTTTTAAATTATTTTCTATTTTTTGAAATTCTTTGTTTTATTGAAAATATATTCTTTTCTCAAACAACATATCTTCATTACAGTTTCCCCTCCTTCTACTTCCCCAGCCCCTCTCTTCCTCCCTGGATCCACTCCATTTCTATCTCTTATTAGAAAACAGGCTTCTAGAAGATAACCAAATGTGACAAAATAAAATATAATAAGATGAAAACAAAACCATCCCATCAAGGTGGAGAACCCAATCCAATAGAAGGACAAAAAACCTTAGGAGTAGGCAGAAGAATCAGAGACCCATTCATTTATACATTCAGGATTCCTACAAAAATACTAAACTGAAAGCTGTAATATATACACAGAAGACCTGGTGTAGAACTGTATAGGCTCTGTTCTTGCTGCTTTAGTCTCTGTGAGTTTATCTGAGCCTTACTCAGTTGATTCAGAGGGCCTTGTTCTCTTGGTGTCCTCCATCGCCTCTGGCTCTTCACTCTTTCCCTGTCCTCTTCCATGGGGTACCATGTGCTCTGAGGGAATGATATGATGGAGACATCCCATTTAGAGTTGTGTGTTCCAAGGTCTCTTTCTCTACATAATATCTGGCTGTGGGTCTCTGTATTTGTTCCCATCTTCTGCAGGAGGAAGCTTCTCTGATGATGACTGAATAAGGCAATGATCCATGCATATAGCAGAATGTCACTAGGAGTCATTTTAATGCTGGAGGTCTCACCATTCCTGGTTTTACATTATACTACAGTGCTATAGTAAGAAAAAGTGCATTGTGTTGGCATAAAATCAGACATATGCATCAATGGAATTGAATCAAAGGCCCAGACAAAAGCCACATACCTATGGATATCTGATTTTTACAAAGAAGCCAAAATTGTACAATGGAAAAAAGAAAGCAACATGGATAAATCATGCTGGCCTAACTAGATGTCAGTATGTAAAAGAAAGCAAATAGATCCATATCTATCACCCTGCATAAAACTCAAGTCCAAGTGGATCGGAGACTGCAACATAAAACCAGATAAACTGAACATAATAGAGGAGAAAGTGGGGAATAGACTTGAACACATTTGCACAGAAGACAACTTCCTGAACAGAACAACAATAGAGCAGGCACTAACACTGACAATTAAAAAAATGGGACCTCATGAAACTGAAAATCTTCTTTAAGGCAAGGGACACCACCAAAAGGCAAAAAAAAAACAGTCTACAGAATTGGAAAATATCTTCACCAACCCCACCTCAAACAGAAGGCTAATTTCTAAAACATATAAAGAACTCAACAAACTAGACATCAACAAACTAAATAATCCAATAAAAAATGGGATAGAGATCTAAACAAAGAATTCTCAATAGAGTGATCTCAAATGGCCAAGAATCACTTAAAGAAATGTTCAACATCCTTAGCCATTAGGGAAATGCAGATCAAAACAACTCTGAGATTCCATCTTACACCTGTCAGGATAGCTAAGATTAAATACACAAGTGACAATTCATGCTGGCAAGGATGTAGAGCAAGGGGAACACTTCTCCATTGCTGGTTGGAGTTCAAACTTGTACAGCCACTTTGGAAATCAATATGTTGTTTTCTCAGAAAATTGGGAATAGACCTATCTCAAGAACCAGCTATACCACTCTTGGTCATATACCCAAAAGATGCTTCATACTACCACAAGGACACTTGTTCAATCATGTTCACTGCTGGTCTATTCATAATATCATGAAATTGGAAACAATTTAGATGTCCCTCATCAGAAGAATGGGTAAAGAAAATGTGGAACATTTACAGCCTGGAGTATTTCTCAGCTGCTAAAAAAAAAAAAATGACATCATGAAATTTGTAGACAAATTGATGGAACTAGAAAAATTCATCCTAAGTGAGGCAACCCAGACGCAGCAAGATAAATATGATAAGTATTCACTTATATGTGGATATTAGCCATTAAATAAATTATAACCAACCTATAATCCTTAGACCTAGGGAGGTTTGGTATAGAGGAAGGGACTAGGGGGACACATGGATCTCCTTGGGATAGGGAAATAGAATGGATTTCAAAGGTATACTGGGATGAGGATCAGAGGAACAGGTGGTAGGGGGAGGGGACATGGGGTTGAGCAATGGAATGCAGAGAAAGATAACCAGAAATAAAGGACATTTGAGGGATGGTATGAAAACATATCGCTGTGGAAAATCCCCAAAATATAAGGGGCATCCCTCATGAGGTCTGATAATGATGGGGGTAATGAAGTTCCAGCTGGCTATCCCTTGTCACCAAATGAGTCCTCCAATAGTGGAACTGGGTTGCATTCAATTGAGTTGTTAGCCTAGCCAATGGAGTTCCATGGAAATCCCCCAAATCCCAGGCTGTTCCTAGGACAATGAGGCTGTTCTCTGCAAACTTACTGCAGGGCTCCATTGCCAAGGACAACACCCACACAACTCATTGAATATGGAGAAGTTGATCCAAAGCCTACATGGAACTTTCACCCTTGTGTTCTAATCTCTTTGGTGTGGGAAGGTACTCAGCAGGCTACCAAAAGAAAAAAATATAAACACCAACCCAGCCACAAAACCTTTGACCTACGACATATCCTTCCTCTAAGATACACTAAGGCTATAGTGGCAGAGAACTTGTGGGAATAGCCAACCAATGTCTGATTTGACTAAAGTCCAATCCATGAAACAAAACACATATCTGACACTCTTTGGGTGGTCGAGAACCAGAGACTATACAAACCACTCTTAAGAACAAGTCCCATGCCCAACAGCAGATGGTCAACACAGAAAAAACTCGATGTTTTGTCAGGTTTTTTGTTTGACCCTATGGATCTTTAGCATATATATTATGGCTTGGAGGTTTTTTTTTTTTTTTTTTATGGGATTCCTGTGTATACAAAAATGTGTGTCTCTGCATCTTGTGCTTTTTCTCTGGTTCTTTTTCTTCTTTTTTGTTTTGTCTTATTTCAGTTTGTTTTTAGGTTTTATCTAATTTTATTTTATTGTTACTCTTTAGATGCCTATTTGTTTTCTAATGAGATACTGAAAGGGTGTTAGGAGCATACCACAGGGGTTGGATCAGGGGAAACCATGATCAGAATATATTATATCAAAAAAATTATTTTCAATAAAAGAAAAATAGAAAAAAAGAAATGAGTGACATGTATACTAATTCACATAAACAAAACTTTTTTTAAAAAAAAATCTATCAACAATCACCACTCTTCAAAACATTCCTCAATATTTAATTTGAAAATGTTCATCTCTATTTAGTGTAGACACAGGACAAAAGATTAAATGGACACATATATGTCCACATAGTATCAATTGTTTACACTATGTTTATAAACAATTATATATATAAATGCATGTTTATAATCGATTTGGCAAGTCTGTTAACATGAAATTTACATATGAAGTTTGGAAACTTTTCTCTTGTGAAAACTCATCATATCTATGTATTTTTTTTACCAGTAGCTATGTGTTCTATCTAGATATCAATACATATGCAAATATATGCATATGGCCTGAAATGACACTAGCCTACAATTTTGTATCAAGGATATTTTAGCAGTATTGGTTCACAGAAGAAAAAGCCACAAAATTCTAAATCAAGATTAATATATAAGGAGCTAAACAGTGGCCAGAATTAACCCCAGTCTGAAATATTCAAAAGAATGAATTAGACTGTATCTGTTGATTTGTCAGAGTAAATAATTAATTAACATAAAAACACATATAAGTAATTTATTTTACACATAAACTCTTCAGAAAATTTGAGAGAGATATGGATGAGTATGCATAGTTATTTTTCCAACACACATCTTTAGGGATAAATGTGAAAGAGGAAGGAGTGCCAAGTGAGGCAGCATATTTTACCAAGCAGGAACAAGGGAAATGATTAGGAAGTAATGTATGACATTAAAATGTTATAATACATATGAGTTTATTCAGGCATGTAAATATAAAAGGTATTAATATATATGTGCATTTTTAATTAGCAGAGTAATTCATACCATTATTTGTTTTTCTAAAAATAAACTTCTATTTTCCAGTGGAAACATTTCACTTTCAAAAGCTCTTTTATAGCATATTGATCCTTTCCATTAAACCAGATCCAGATCTAGCTTTCATTATTGATTTTAGCATACAACCTTTACCCTGAAGGTTTCAGGCTAACTTTGTATAAGAAAATTGTTCAATCATTAAAATAGTTTAAATACCACAGACAGTACCTTTAGTTGTTTATAGCTGCACATGGTAATCAAAAAATACCTTGACTCTAAATCCCAAAAGCTAGGCAAGCTGATTCTCAGGGAAACTGGTCAGCAGAGGAAATTGAAACCATCCAACAGGAACTCCTTTAAATGGCTCCCACAAAACACAGAACTTACAGACTTATATATGTCAACCCACAGTGTCCTTTTCCCACTTATTATATTAATAGAGATGTCATCTTCTTAGCACAGTCATTTAATCTATAGCATGGAATTTATTCATATGATGCTTGTGTTACTAATTATTACTTCAATTTCATTTTAACCAATTCCTTATCTTGGTATTTCCACAGCATTTGGCAGTGCTGGTGCTATTTAGCTATTTTCTCTAAATTAAAATATTTTCTTCTAGATGGAAGAGAAAGACTCATTATATAGGTCATAAGCCAATACCATAAAACCCAGCAAGTAAGCATCTCAGCAGTCTCAGAAGTTCCTGAAATTTACAAGACTCATAAGGTATCTCATAAAGACATAGAAGCAGTAATGATTGCCAGAGAAAATACTTTCTGACCAGCTGAGCTGCCTGCAGGTGATAAGGAAGTTCCTCAAATGCAGCTTTCATGAGTCATCACCCATAATAGAGTGGGCCTTTTGGTGTTGCAACTGCTATGGGGTCATCCATGAAATTGTAAGTAGACCCCCCACTTAGGTATGTTTAGATCCAATGTTCAAGATTTATGTGTTTCTGTTTGTGTGTTTGTTTTACTTGTCATGCTGTTCTAATGTGTAGCAAAGCTAAGAACATGTCATTGCTCATCACATTATCTGAAATAATAAATCTAGTAATTCTAATGTGTATGGTTCTTGAATTAATAATATCATTTCTGTTGCTATCAGAGACTTTAAGAGTCAAGAATTAAAAAATTATTAATTTGTATTTTTCTCAAAAGATGAATATTCATATAAAGCAAGTAAGTTATCAACTCCATTTGCTCCACAGCTGTTATCTGGCATTTAAGATGCCTAGCCTTTCTGCCCAATTCTTCAAGGCATCTCTGGATTCTCTCATGTCCAAGATTCCTATGCAATACGTCCACTAAACATGTTCTAAATTCTATGGCAATTGAACTTCATAAATTTATACATTAACTCATCACAAGCTGTGTCTGATCATCCCTTCTCATCCTTATTTGTCGTCTGTGATTGAAGACACTCTTGCCTTTAAGTGCAGAGAAACTCTTCTGAGCCATACCCATTCTGTACCTTGTACTTCCCCAGCACTCAACCGTATGCTATAAACATTATTAGTAAATGAAAAAATATTTGTCAATGGCTTGGAAAGAGGCAGAAATCATTACTTTAAAATGTTCACATCATCTTCAGGGACCAAAAGTTAATGCTAAATATGAGTGGATCATGAGACTTAAGTTCAGGGAAAGTTCATTCAGAGTAGTAGTTTTAGCATCGGCTTCTTAGTGGATAAATTAAGTTTTCACCAGGGCTACTGATTTCCACAGAGACACCCTCATAGCTTATAGGGACACTTCTGTATTTTTGAATCCATAAAATTTTCATGACATGGTTATGGATAGAGATTGAAATGATTGTTTTTCCAAAGGCTGTTGATATTATTCATATCTGCTGCAATTTAATTATGCCTTGCACCCTAATATAAACAAGCAAAACAGTGAAGACAAAACTAAATACCCCTAAAGCAATATATCCTCTTCTTATATACCAAAAGAAATTCCATAATATTTTAAATACTATTAGTTACATTCTAGATATTCCTACTCAATATTTGTAAGTAAAAACACAGATTGTGGTGTATCAATAGGTTATTTATTTTACATTTTAGCCCACATCATTTAATTCTTTTTCAGTTCCTACTAACTCACGTTGGCCTTTACCCCTGTGTGTGAGGGGAGGGATTATAGTTAATTAAGAAGAGCTGTCAAGTTCGTATAAAAACTGACAGGTCTATTTGTCTACTTTTACTAAAGACTTAAAGTCTTGTAATGGATACCAAGTTACTAGATAACTTTATAGTAATAGTTTAAGGGTAGAAAATGGTTGGAACAGAGGAAAGGGGATAGGAAACAGGCATGGGAATTGTTACTATTTATTTTGATGAAGGGATTTCTTGGATTATCTTTTGAGACCTGATGGAGATTATGCCTGGAACAGGCTGAATCTCTTTAACACCTCCCTACTTATATTATTCTTATAGTGTCAACCAGAAATATTTTGGCTGAATAGTTGACAAGGAATAATATACGTGGTTTTGGTCTTGCTGAAATCAGTAACATGTTAAAATACAAAATATCTCACGTAAGTAGCGTCTGTTTAATTATGACTTTCTACTATTTCTTGTCAAATCAAAGAGTCATGAGGATGGAGAGATGGCTCAGTGGTTAAGAACATTTGTTACTCTTGAAGAGCAGCTGCATTCCATTCCCAGCACCCATGTTGGGCAACTCACCAGTCCCTTGTAGCTGCTGTTTCATGGTATTGAACTTCTGCCCCTTTCTGGCCTCTGTGTACACCCACACACAGGCAAGCACACACAGATGGATACATACAATAAAAATGAAAAACATTTTTAAAAGCCAAGGCACTTTATATTGTGGGAAAATATATAGTCACTAGAATCCTGCAGGTTAAAGGAAGTGCTATGCTTGACTTAAAGGAAAGTGAAGAGAGAGAGAGAGAGAGAGAGAGAGAGAGAGAGAGAGAGAGAGAGAGAGAGAGAGAGACAGAGACAGAGAGACAGAGAGAGAGACAGAGAGAGACAGAAAATTCCAAAAGTAAAATAATAGAAGGAAAGGAAGACAAAGGGAATGAGGAAGGCATCAGACAACAGAATGCGATGGGGAATAAGTGGATGGCTACATCAGGTCAATGTACAGGGTCTCAGCATACTGACTTTAAAAATAAATGAACAACATAAGAAAGAGACTCATATTAAAAGACAAGAGAGCATTCCAGGCAAGGAAATACTAACAATATTATTATCCAAGATATTTCACGTGGTTGTTAAAAACCCAGAACATTAGCCAAAAAATGTTCAAAATACGTTGCTTAAAATCAGATTTCAATAATTCAGGAATGTACATAGGATAGAGTTTGTGGAGGAAAGGATGTACAGCCACATAATCCTTAGTAAGTCTGGGATAATATTATGCACAGTGTCTGTGTTAGTTATTTGTATTCATGTATTTTTGACAATGAATTTTTACTATCTTGAAATGACATAATCAATACTGAAATATCACACACTTAACACTCCACTGGGATCTCTACCTTATCACCAGCAACCATTCTCTCCTCATTGGAACGCCATGGCCTTAATTTCAAAATGAAAAGTTGCCCATTGGCAATGTTCTGTTTCTATTTTGCTGTTGTTTTTAATTTTCCAATTGGAGGTAAGATGGACTAAATTAAAATTTCCAGAGTAGGAGAAATGGATTGGCTCTAATCTCAGTAACTATCAACAGCTATCTGTTGCTTACCCCACATATTTAAGCTTCCCAGAAATTGGTCACACTATAAAATCAGCACCAGTGACTCAGAAGAAGATGAGGTAGGAGTTTCCCAGCAGCTGTTAGAAGGCCATGTCCCTAAGTGTGATATGCAGCTTCCCAAAGCTCACAAATGACAGTCATTAAAGGCTTGCATCAGATGTCCTAATAGGTACCTCTTATTTTCAGAACCAAACAAATCTACAATTACTGGGAACCCACAAGCACAGGCTGATTTATATTAGAACTGAAGTAGTAAGTAATCGAATTCAGTCTTTGTGCTTCCTTCAGAAAGACCACTGCCGTTTGTCCTGCTGCTCTCCCTCCAGGATCAGACACTTGGATGGAGGCTGCTACCTGCCCCTGCATCTTTCACATACCCATCAGGTTCTCGGGATTTATGTTTACCGAGCCTGACAAATGTGTAGAGTGGCATCTGCCACAAACAGACAGCATCTTTTCTCTGGATACAAGCGGTTATTTGCTTCTGGCGTGATTACTCAGAACAAAGCTTGCCACTGCTTTCTTGAGCTTTACTCATGCTTAGAATGTGAACAAATCTGAAAACTTGGAAGCCTAACAACAGATTTCTCTGTTCATCTTCATTAGATTTTGTTCATCTGTTTCTGTATGTTTATTTATTTTGTTTACTCCATTGTTATACTGTCCTGTTTTCACAAATATGTCCATGTTCCCACTGCCTTCATATAGGTTCCACACAGACACTCTAGTTTTTCTGATACAAGTAAAAACAAGTCAGCTCCTTGAGGACCTTGTCTCTTTATCTTGATTACACAAGGAGATATAACTTCCTGACCTAGCTTAAGGTCAAATGCCTATAGGATATGAGCAGACCTTATGAATATATTTTTCTTAGCTGGGTCCCTGAAATGCCCAGAGACATTTGTAGTTTCTTTATTTCTTCCCAAGAGATGTGGATAAATGTGAATTTTGATGTGCCATATAGTCAATATGACAAATCCTGGCTCCTAAGCCCTGCTCCAATGAATTCAGTGTAAGAAAGATTCCACATCTCATTCAGACTTAAAGACTGTACTGAGCCTTTTCAGGGTGCATTATGTGAAACTCCAAAATAATCAATAAAAATATTATCTTGGAAAAAGAAGTTGAAAAATAAACTCTGCAGATTAAAGTGTTAAGTCAGAATGTAAGGGGAGTTGAGATAGTTGCTCTTAACTCCACAAATACCATGAGCCTAAGAAATCTCATAAACATGGATGGGATATAGTAAAGAGGGATGATTATCCTAAATGGATAGAAGAATATATTGTCTTAATTAGTATTCAAATAGCCCTTTCTTTGCACTGACTATGCAGTCAAGCTTACAAAATGACAAGGATCGAGTCACAGCTCCAATGTCCAGCCCCCCTTTAGCCTTCTTCTGATCTCCACAATCATCCCACCAGGGAATGCAACTCTAGCATTTATGCTCAAGACATTGCACTTTCAGATAGCTAGTCCATTAGAAACTATTACTTACAAGGTGTTAAAATTAGCTTAGAAGGTAATCTTAGCCAGGAGGTATTTGCATTTTAATGAATGAAGCTTAGTGATTGAGTGGCCTTTGAGAGGGAGAGAGAAAAAAAAAAAGGACTGAGATTCTAATTTTGTAATTAAGAGTGAGAAACCTTTGGGTATAAGACTAATTACAACAATTATATGTTGAGAACTAAGTGTGCAACAGGCTCTGAACTAACCACTTTACATTTATTATTTTAAGGTCATATTATGCCCAGGAGACAGGGACATTAAAGTTAATTTTTCTAAGTGAAGAAACTGAGGCTGAGTTCTCATGTTATAGAGTTATTTCCCAGTGGTTTAAAATAAAATAGATACATGATGATAGATATAGATGGATGATAGATGATAGATAGATAGATAGACAGACAGATGGATAGATGATAGATGGAAAGGTAATAGGTGATAGATAAATGGATGATGGATAGATGGATGACATATTTTCTTTTTCCCACCAGAATTCTCTAAGTAATTCTACTTTGGCCACCAGCACAGTAGAAGATGTCTAGAGAGAAGAGTCTAAAAAAAGAAACCACTCAGAAGTGTAATATTGAATTTAACAAAGTAATGGATGATCCTTAGACTTTCTGTTGCCTCATGGTTTCAGTGAGAACTCTCATCCAAAAACAATGTTTAATTGTTTTTGTAGGAATCTGTCTACAATCGTCAATGAATTGTAAGACATATCTCCAAGGAACCTACAAATATGTGGCCAAACCCCATTCTGTGATTCCTAACAATTCGATCTTTAGTGTGTACCCGAGATCTTATGACAAAACAAATAAAATTCAAGCAATTTTAAAAGGGGTTTAATAATCTGAAAAGATAGTCATATATTTCCCTCTTCCCTCTTGCTTCCTGGCTCATAAGCTAAGTCACAGGAACACAAAGAACTATCACAGGTAGAGTCTTTGATAGTAACATCAAAGATGGTGACCTTACTTTGCAGCTTAAGGGTAACTGAGTTTAGAAACACTTGGCCCCTTCTAATGTGTGGGTAGATTAAGAAAGAATCCCCACAAGAAGATATGTACCATGGACAAAGAAGATTCCAGAAACCGAAAAGCAGAGCAAGAGTGGAAAATCCAGAAATGTGTATCTCCAATCACATGGTCTACAGGAATGCTTATGGAGCATCTGTCTAGGTTTGTATTTCTCTGTTTCTACTGAATGTATCAGACTAAAGCACACAATAGAGGGACTCATCTGCCCCTAATTCTGTTCCTTCTATTTGCACCTTAAAAACTAACTGGCTTCAGCAGACAGGGAAGAGAACAGCAATTGGTTTTCTCAGTGCCAGATTATCAGCCCTGAAAGCATATATACAAGTAACGTTATGTGGATTCAACAGGTTATATTTAAAAATACATATGTATATACAATTTGTATACATATGCATTGAAAAGAAAAGGAAACGAATTTGTAGGAGAACATGGAGTATATATGGGAGGGTTTGTAGGGAAGGAAGGAAAGGGAGAAATATAATTAACTTGCAATCTCAAAAAATAAACAAAAAAAGAAAAAGCCACTGGCAATGATATGATTAAATATATTAAATAATGGAGATTAACATATTTGCATATGTTTATATATATATGAAGGGAAACTAAGAAAACTACTCTCCATTTCTCTTGTATCAAAAAATAAAAACAAAAACAAAACTGAGTGATGATAGTTAACATGAGGAGAAAACATTGTCAGTAAGCAAATGTGATAAGTATTCTAATTTCTGGGAAGAAATGATACCTACATTATATGATTATGAAGCTTATAAGCTTGGTTACTGTGAATTCTTATAACTGTATCATGTAAGTTAATATAATAGCCTACAGAATTCTGCAAAATCTGTCTTTGTAACGTTCACTTGGCCACAGGAATTACCAGGAACTTTAACAGCATAAACTACAATAGCAAGCAAAATATACCAAATTAGAATGTCACAGTCTCACTATTTGCTCAGATCTACTTAGAATTAGATTAGTAGCCAGGAGCTCTTTCTCATAAGTGTGCCACCCTCATGTAACTTTTTAAATTGCTCATGTCACTGGAACTCAGAAATAAGTTTCCTAATACAGAGCTTTAATACATTAAATAATTGGATTTACCTTTTCTAAGAAAAAATTCAAAATACCTCCACATATGTAACTATAGGCCATTAAAATAGAATGTAGAAACGAAAAATGGCAAGTAATCTTTGCAAAATATCTGGAATGTTCTGTGAATGCTAATAGATCAAAACATTGGTGAGATGAAAAACTAATGAGCTGGTCCAACTTAAAGAATGTCCCTGAAGCCATGGAAAGTCTTTCATCTGGCCTTGGCTTCTGTGTATGTTTTCAGTAGAAGAAACCAGTGTGTGAAGGGTTGGGACGACACCTTCGAAACAGCGCCTTCAGAAGACACTGTAACCTGTAGCTTAGTCAATCTTATTTAAGGAACTTCAGCCATTGTTAAAAGACTCTGAATCAAAGTTGACATATGTTCACCCCCTAAGCTTAGAATACTGATGAGTTTGACAAACTCCAACAAAGGAGCTGTGATTGTGAAACAGTGAGCAAAACAAAAATCAAAAGTAAAATGAGTCAGGTTTTGAACTTCCCTAGGGTCCCCTTTAGAGCACATCTCTTTGGGAGTGTCTCCTCATCTTTCCACAATAGAGACAATATATCAAGATGTTAGTATCACCATGATTTCCAATAAAATAAGTTAGAACAGTCAAACTTTCCCTGTACATGAAATAGCTTTCAGGTGTTTCATATCAAAATATAAACAGCAAAACTGCATTATTCTTACATTGTCATGAAGCCTACTTTAAATGACTTTGCATCTGATTCTTTTAATTTCTGAATAATGTGAACAACTTTTGGGGGAAAAAGTATTTCTTGAAGTGTCTTGAGATCATATCATCATTACATTTATTAGCAATCATTGTTTTTCATAATGACATTTTTACAGTGTTGCATGGAAATACAAAGTACAAAGAAGAAAAACGCATCCTCAGAAAAGTAACAATAAGCCAAATTGAGAAATTCTAGCTGCAGAAAGAAACTACCCTATCTAATTGTGTCACATCTCCAGTAAGTAAACAAGGATTCAAAGAAATGTAAATAAACTACTTTTCCTAAATCATTGAAAAAAGTAAGCAATGCATGTATTTATATCAACCCTCTTCCTATTTTCCTAGCTATCATTCTTTGAAGAAACATCTTTTATGAATATTTTTCCTTTATTTTTTAATTTTTTTGTGAATTTTCAACACTTTACTATATTTCAATGCCTTTTTTTGAGTAAAATACAGTAGATAACATTGTAAAAAGTAGAACTTGAAGGAACCCAACTGCCCAATCCAATGTTCTATATGGTTTTATGTATAGTTCCTTGTCGCATTTGACCTTAAATGATAGATTTTGATGATCTGAAGATTTACAAGAAAATCATAATTAGCTCATTACTAGTTGAGATCTAGCCTTTTAAGATATACTTTGATATTAAACATGCATATTTAAGTTAATTCTAGACTATTATAGATGCCAAGAATATTAACACACCAGATAAGTTGCACCCTGAATTAAAACTTCTACCCTAAGTGCTGCTTCACATTATGGTTTAAACTGTGAATGAATTCCCCATATCATTCATTTCTAAATGATGGTTTTCAAATACATACATAGCATCTCTCTACATAGATCCAGAGTCATCTATTAAACATTTGTTTTCATCAGTAAAAGAAGTATGCTTATGTATGCCATCATGACCTTGATAGAAATATGAAAATATATTTTGGTTTCTTTGGTGACTGGATCAATTACCAATGGATGAATGAAAAATAATCTTGAAAATAGAAGAGCAAATATAGGTTTGAAACTATTTGTTAGAACATGATCAAGAGCTTCTAGAATATGAAACATGGTGTGAAATTTCTTATATGATACAAGTTTCATTGCAAAGATTGCATTTGGTTTGGATTTTATTTTTGCAATATTAGCAACTGAACTTAAAGCTTTGTGTGTCTATCACTGAGCCATAACTCCAGCCTTGCTTTAGGTTGATTTTGTTGCTGAGGTTCTTTAGTTTTTTGCTTTTGAAACAGGGTCTCACTAAGATACGAAGGCCTTGGATGCCCATCAACTGAAAAATGAATAATGAAAATTGGGTACATTTATACAATAGAATAGTCTTCATCTGTTAAGAAAAATGATGTTATAAAATTTGCAAGTAAATGGATGGAGTTAGAAAAAAATCACTCTGAGTAATGTAACCCAGATGTAAAAAGAAAGATAATGAGCATATTATTTTATATGAAAATTTTAGTTTTTAAACTTTTGGTATATTTTCTACAATCCAAATAACCACAGAGGTTACATACCAAGTAAGGGATTGGGTGAAGAGAGGATCTCCCAAGGAAGAGCAAATAGAATATAGTGTTATGGAAAGACAAAAGGGAACTATAACAGAAAGTTTAAATGAGGAGAAGGATGGAGAACAGGGAAAAGGAGGGGCTATGGGGAGAGACAACTGATACTAAAGGCCTTTATAAAGCCAAATGGAAATCTACTACTATAGAAGTTTTCTAGAATATACACAAACATGAAAGAAATTCAAATGGGGTCATCATATATAATGGATATCCTTGGTTGTGAACTTGACTAAATCTGGAATTAACCAAAATCCAAACATCAGGGAATATGTGTGAGGGATTTCTTTTTCCTTAATTACATCATTTGAAGTTGGAAAACCCATTTCTAATCCTGATCTTTAAGGTAGGAAGATACATTTTAATTCAGATCTTTTGTACTGAGAAGATCCCCCTTTAATCTGGGCCACACCTTCTACTGACAGTTTATATGAAGGACGTGAAAGAAGGAAGCTTACTCTCTCTTTGTCTGCTTGTTCTCACTCACTTTAGCTGGCAAGTCCATTCCTTCACTGGCCTTAGAGTCCATTTCTTTGGAACTCTGGCATATACTGAAGATCAGCTGAGACATCCACCCACCCTTATGGACTGAACAACTACCAGTTCTTGGATCTTTCTTTAATAGACAGCCATTGTTGGACTAGCTAGAGCACAGCCTGTACACCACTCTAACAAATCTCTCTATTCTCTCTCCTTTCTCTCTTCTATTTCTCATATATATATATATATATATATATATATATATATATATATATATATATATATATATATTTCATGTACACATACACACACACACACACACATATATATATATATATATATATATATATATATATATATATTCTGTTCCTCTAGAAAATCTTAATATACCATATAATTATTGAGAGAATTCCCCAACTAGACATTTTATGCCAATAACTAAAACCTCCAGTGCTAGGAATGGGCTATGTCTTGTTGAGTCATAGTCCAATGTTTTAATCTCCCAAACACCACAGGCTATTGCTGATGTTATTGATTGCACTCCACAACATTATTGAAAGGCTCTTCTGTTAAATACAACATTTATTTATGTCATCAAATACAGAGAGGTCAAGCTGGTACCCAGCTGGCAGCTTTAAACACTCAACCCTAGTGATGAGTGTTTATGGTGCTAACAGATACTCTGCATATTACTTAAGGAAAAGATAACGATCAATATTACCCAGCTACAAACTCTGTGACATACAAGTTTAACCTATCTGCAAGATATACTGGTGCAATTGTGGCACAAATATTAAAGGAGTAACCAACCACTGCTTACTTTATTAGATCTAAAGACCCATGAGATGGAACTCACTTGACAATGCTGAAGTGGCCAAGAATGTGCAGCTAGCTAGGTCATGCATCTAGGGGAAAACCTAATAGTATTATTCCGCTAAAGGAACACAGCAGCAATAACATGACTCCTATCAGTGCCTCACACAACCTCATCAGAGAAGCTTCTTTTTCCAACAGATGGGAATTAACATAGAGTCTTACAAGTGAAAAATACACAGACAACAAAACCCTCAGTCCTAAGTGAGATGTCTTCTTCAAACCCTTCCCCTCAAGGCTCAGAGATCTATGTAGAAGGGAATGCAGAAAGTTTGGAAAAGATAAAGGTTGTAGATAACTCCTAGGAAACAGTGTCTACTAGACACAACAGGACTGATGCCCATATGAACTCACAGTGGCTACACTAGCACATGCAATGCCTTTATAGGTTCAAGTCAAACAGGGGCCCAGCACTGAGAAAAGGAAGTGGACACAGGGTCCCACCCCTAACCAAGAAGCTATTGAAATTGATAACTTCTGACAAATGGAAAAATCCATTTTCTCTGTTGGAGTGTCACTGTATATATCAACCACTCTCCAAGCCAGGCCCCATGCTCATGTGCAATTGGCCAAGATGAAAAAAAACTCCATGTGTTTGTGTGTAGAAGAAGCTTTTAACAAAAAGCATTTGTTTGAGCATTTCTCTCTCTCTCTCTCTCTCTCTCTCTCTCTCTCTCTCTCTCTCTCTCTCTCTCCCCTATGTATGTGTGTGTGTGTATACGTATAGTTTGTTTTGATTTTTAGCTTGTTCATTGTTTTGTTTTCTTTTTTAAGAGAATTCTGTAAGTAAGGATGTAGGAAGGATCTAGAATGAGTTGGATGAGTAAAAACATAATCAAAATATATTGTATAAACTCCTCCTCTAAAATAAAATAAAAAAATAAATAAAAATAAAATATATGAAAGCTTATGTTAAGTTTATTTGGTATCCCAGGGGAAAAAAACTTGATCTTGTAATCCTCTTGCCTCAGATCTCTATGTAGCTGGGGCTACAAGCCCTTGCCACCCTATTAAACAGGCTCTCTTTAGGAACAGAAGCAAAGTTCTCTCTCTCTCTCTCTGTCTCTCTCTCTCTCTCTCTCTCTCTCTCTCTCTCTCTCTCTCTCTCTGTGTGTGTGTGTGTGTGTGTGTGTGTGTGTGTGTGTAAAGGGGATTCATTATATAATCTTACTTACAGAATAGGGCCTGAATAGTCCAAATGTTACCAGACTTATGGGTCAGAGCCTATTTCCTAATAATGATCCAGTTGGGGTCATCTGTCCTTAAGCCAACTTAGATAGCCGAACTAATACTAAACAGCAGAAAAAGATGCATTCAGTGTGACCATACTGAGAAGAGGACCAGTGATTCCCTAAATCCATCTTGAGGGTTCTAGATTTAAATAAAAGGCAAGATGTACACATAACTAGGTAATCTAACCAAGTTGTAGTCCTAGCCCATCATTGTCTTGGCTCCATTTCTCTCCTCCAATGTTATCTGCCAAAGTTAAATTTTTTTCTAATGGAAAAATTCCTTCTTTGGTTGCTACAGGGCTTCAACTTTTTCATCTTCCAACAGGATATTCCTAGAGTAATTCTTATTTCTCGGAATCCATTTTTTAAGGGAGAAGTGTTTTTATAGAAGAAATTTGGTCTGCCAATTTCTTGCACCACGTTGAAGGCAGGTCTTCTTCACTCTGCTAACCATTTCTAGAAATGTCCAGAGGTGTATCTCCTTAGTGATTAGAGTCTAGATTGTGTATTACCAACCACCCTGCCTGCCTGCCTATTATTTTTTAAAATATAATATATTAGCCAGGCAGTGGTGGCGCACGCCTTTAATCCCAGCACTCGGGAGGCAGAGACAGGCGGATCTCTGTGAGTTCGAGGCCGGCCTGGGCTACCAAGTGAGTTCCAGGAAAGGCGCAAAGCTATACAGAGAAACCCTGTTCGAAAAACCAAAATATACATACATGCTTACAATGTATTTTCATCATATTCATACTTATTCCTTAAATTCTTCTTTGATCTCTTCCCCACACTCCCAACCTCTTCTCAGCTTCGTATTCTCTTTTTATAAAAAAAAAAAAAAAAAACAAAAACAAAAACAATGGTTTCAATTTCTGCTGCACATGTATGCATGTATGGGGCCACCTATTGGAATGTGGTTGAAGTACCAGGGGCCACAACTTTAAGTTCTACTTCCTCCCTTAGCAGCCATTAGCTCTCAGTAGCTCCTCAGCTAATCTCTGCCCCTAACCATGCAGGAATGGAAACTGTATTGATTTTGTGAAGGTCAACTGTAGCTGCCATTAGGTCATGAGGGCAGCAATCCTGGTTCTAGGCCTCTCTTTTTCTGTCTTTCAGTGCATCTGTAATTACAGTTAAACAGCAAGTGACTGCAGACCATCCAAGTACTTGAAAACATTCTCTCCTTCCACTTGGGCACATTTCACAACCCAATAAAATATTTCCATTGCCAATGGTTATTCCTTCCTTTGGTGCCAGAAGATACAGGAGTTTCAGGGAGAGACAGAAATGAATGCACCTGCTCAAGGGCCTGAGGTCTTTGCTATTCCTGTTCCTCCAAGGCCTGACCCTCAGTATTAAGTTATTTTATTAAACTATTAAGGATATTATGTTTCCTAAATGGGAAGTTTTGATGCAATTCATTTTTCTCATGCTATAAAATCATTTGTCACCCCAGTCCATCTTTCTTCCTTCCTGACTTTCACATCTCAAAGAGCCCATCATTGTCTTGTCTTCTTTATGAACATAACATCTCCTGACATTCCTCGTCTGCCTTACCTGTTTTGGTTTATGCTTCACATATTTCTAGGACTTCTTTTAGTTATCTCTGAATATACTACCCCAAAATAACTTGAAACCACACCTACGACTCATAAGCAGGATTCAGCATACAATTTCTGTGTTTGGTCTAATGATTTATTGAATTGTGTTAACTAGAACTATTTACTATTTACAAAGCCATTGGATAGATCCTCTGGACTCTCCTGGGAATGTTCTTCCTTACCTAAAATGGATTTTCTGTTCCTGAAACTTGGCAGGCAGGATTCAATGTCAACTTTCTCAATCTGAACTGTTGACTTTCTCCTACTACTACAACCCCACTACTCTAGATGTACTTCTTCAGTAGTTTTGATGCTGAAATTTCCTCCCCCCAGATTTATTTTTCTAGCAGTAAGAGATTGGGAGGTATGCGATGTTACGGGTGTGGGAATGATAAACTGTTTTTAGTTCTAGGTCCTACAAAACTTTGATGCCTCTCTATTGCATCTATACCTTAGAAGCTTTGTACCCACTAACATTCTGATTGTGTGTTTTAAACAGAATTCAAAACCTTCCTCTCAGGCTCCCACTGTTGGACTTCTTCATCACCTAAATGTCTAGTTACTGAGGAGAATAAGCTCTCAACCAAATACTGACTCTAATAGCGTTTTCAATAACAATCCTGTTACAGTTAATAAAGCTGATTGGATATCTTAATTAGCCCAACCATGTATGCAATATGCCCCTTTTCCTTAATTGACACATTCTAATTTTCTAAGAAATTATGTCAAGCTTAGTTTAAACACAAATTTATAGATGCATGCTTCATGAAGGAGTTTCATTGTTCTATTCTAATAAGTTCACAAAACACTGGGCATGTATGACTCTTTAGATAAATATTTTCTGCACCCAGGTTTGTATTGTTTTAAGAGCTTTTCCACAGTATGATTCTGAATATTAGTCTCCTTGCCAAGGAACATCACTGCTCCTCAAAGATTAAGCTGAATCCCCTGCATCATTAGCTAATATGTGCAGACAAAAGACATGCAGAGTGGCAATGTTATACAATAGGCTACTAGAGACCCATTGTAGACAGTATCTTAGAAAATTGTTCAAGATCAAACATGACTTCTTTGCCTTAATGTAATTCCTATTTCTGCACAATGCTAAGACTAGATTTTCAGTAACAGCTAGTTCTATACTTATCAGGGGATTTTTAATCACATTGAGTATATAGATTTTTTTTAACTTCAACCAACATTTATGAGGACATAATAGTTATCTTCACTTTCAGCCTTAGCTCCATTTACTGTTTTTCTTCCTTATCCTTAATTTTACCCACACATAGAAGCCAAGTAAAGGTTGGATGTCTGGAATCCAGGCAGATCATTTTAAATAGAAATATACTTTTGGAATTTTGGGGAGTTTGTAGGTTATACTTAGAAACCAGAAATTGAACCATTCTAAATTTAGAACATGAGATAAAGAAGATTGGAAAGACTAAAAGGAAAAAAAGTGTAACGATGAAGAATCGAACCACAAAGGGCTTGCGATGTAGCTCAGTTATAAGAGTCCTTCCTAACATAGGTGAAGTCCTGGGGTTTGATGTCCAGCACCACATAAAACTTAGTTTGCTGACACACACATAAAATTTCAGCCATGGGTAGGTAGAGGTGGGCAAATAAGAAGTTTAAGGTCATCCCCTGCCAAACTGGGCAACAAGAAAGTGTTCAAAAAGAAAAAAGAGAGGAAGAAAAAGTCACCAAGAATATATGAAAGCCATGGAAACAAAGCTTGAAATGATAAGATAATTGTCAACTGTGCTAAATAATATTATCATATTCTAAATAAGGTGAAAAAGGATAATTAACCTTTACTTTGACAATAAATATGGAATGCCACTAATTAACTTGACAATACAATTGCAATTTTCAGGATCAAAGGCCAATGGAGTAAATTCAAGAGAAAATGAGAGGACAGTTGTTCGAGACAACAACTGTAGACAATGATTTTGAGAAGTTTTGCGGCAGGTGGAACCAAGATGAGACAAAAGTCAGCCAAGTCTACAGGATCAACAAAGGATTTTTTCTTCATAAAAAATTAGCTTACATGTTTACAGGCAAAGATAAGAAGATGTAGGTGAAAAAGAAGAATTTCAAGAAGACAACTTTTCAAAGTAAGAGCCACTGCTCTTTACATGTAAAGTGTACAGTGGCTCCAGTTTGTTTGGCATGCATAGAGTAAGAGAGACCTTCATTTAATCAGGATTCCATTTTCCTGAACAAGTATAACTGTGTGAGAACACAACACAAAACTTAAAACCGTTATACAGTACAGTGGCCAAAAAGGATTACTGAGGGACTTAAGAGAAGACATGGGCAGTTAAGAAGTATAAAAATGAAGAATCAAAAGATTGAAGGTCTTTCTGTATGTTTTTTTTTCCTTCTGGATTTGGAATACAGAAGTGAATGAAGACAGATAAAAATCATGTTCATTTTGTCAGATTGTGACAGGAGGGAGAAAAAGAGAGAGATTTTAAAACAAAGACAGAGGTCAAAATGTGGTCTTTGAGGATGATCAAATATGAACAATGACCTTGAGAAAGAAACAAGAGACACTCCAGGAAAAGGTCCCCAAGGAAAGAATGCCAAGGAACTATAGTATATTACAGAACACCTATTGTGATGAGCTATCAGGATATGAGTCAAAATAGAATATAGGCAACGCTCAAACTCCATTTGGAAATTAGAGAAATGGCTGAAATACTTGCAGAGAAAACAGACATCCATGTTGTGTCTGCTAACAAAATTAATGTTTTGATTGATATCATTATGGATTTAATGATAAGAAGTAAGAAGAAAATGCCATGAAAACACAAATTGAATGTTACTGAGGATGGCTGTTAGTGCTTAATACCTTTGATTTTTCACTATGTGAATGTTGATGCTGCTCTGCTAGCCACACCTTGTTTTAAAATTTTATTTTGCTTTTTGAAATAAAAATATAATTACATCATTTTCCTTCATCCCCTTTCTCTTCTAACTCTCTCCATATACCCCCAGAC
Source organism: Peromyscus eremicus (assembly GCF_949786415.1). Taxonomy (NCBI): domain Eukaryota; kingdom Metazoa; phylum Chordata; class Mammalia; order Rodentia; family Cricetidae; genus Peromyscus; species Peromyscus eremicus. Next base: position 14,938,288 of record NC_081434.1, on the reverse strand, counting down.
TTGTTCTCAAATTCACGGCCACTATTTAATTGTTGTTACATATGTAATATATATATATTTATAAGTAATATATGTTCATATAAAATATATACTTATACATACACATATTCCTTCTCTGTACATAGAAAGTTACTTGCATGTATATAATTTCAGGGCTGCCATGCTTTATTTCGAAATCTCATGTCACAAAGACTGTTGAGAGTAGCCCAACTCTTTAGATGAGGTCTTTTATGGGTCATCACAGTGTTGCCACTGGTAACTGGTTAAGGGATTACTTGTGATCAGATTTCTGACAATGAAATACTACAGAGCTGTCAATGCTTATAGTAAGTCTATTGTTATTTTTTTCTTTTTCTTGAAAAGGCTTCTAAAATTGACAATGTCTTTTATCTTCCAGTTGTTATTGTGTGTGAATATAAAGCTTGTGTTTCTTGCTATCAGCCCAAAAGTGAAGAAGAAAAGCAAGGAGAGAGAAGAATTCAAATACTCACAGGTATATTGTGTTTGTCCTAAAACCAGTCCTATTGAAAATTTCCATTTATATGAGTCAATACATTTTCTTACTGCTTAGGATGGGCCCTTCTGATTGAAGTTTTCTCTTACTTGGATAAACGAAGATATGTAATGCATACGCAAAGAAGATTACAAATGTTGATAAAATTGCATAGAAGACATAGAAATGTAAATGGGATCATTGAGCAATCTTCACTTCAAAGAATACATCATGCTTTCCATGGATATACAAAATTATGGAGTTACCTTAATTCTCTGGAATACCAATAGAGACTATCTGTGTCTTAATTTAGGAAAGTAAACTGTTTTTTTTTTTTATTTTTATACATTAAATTGGGAGCATTTAATTGTCATAATATATGACATAAAAATAATCCTTTAAAGGGTGAATAGTCTACAAATGATGTAAATTTAAGCAAATGAGTAAACTTCGAAGTCAAGACTAGTGATTATAAAAGCTAAAACTGTATCAATATCTAAATATAAATAATATGCAAGCAGATAAAATGTGTTCCTTCGAAAAAAAGAAATTATTTGAAAGGAGATTTGTGGCTTTAGAGCTCTCAATGTATCTAGAAAAACTGAGAATGTGGAGTTGTGAGAATTCAACAGCTGCTATTTTTGCTATTATCCCTAATCAATGATTAAAATAAGGTGGAAAAATCACCACCACGGGAAGGAAACAAAATATAGCAAGAGGGTAAATAGACCACAGATGCTCTACTGTTGCTCTCTGGGGAAATAATTCGCAAAGGAATAAAACAAAGTACTTTTAATTTGTATATAATTATGTAATTAAGCATGTGGGTTATTGGATTACCATTCTTAACTCCTTGCAAGTACAGTGAGAAGATTAACCGTCCTTACTATTATTCTGGTATCTACAGAGTCCTTCCCTATGGTATCAGGCAAGCAAGTAAAATGTGAAGGAAAATTTACTATGGTGTATCAGCAACTATTGCGAGGTTTTGCATTCTTTTGTTTTGTTACAAGAACAGTGTATTGTCAAAAAGGCTTTTTTGTTGCTATCAGATCCTAGAATGAAAAAACAGAATAAAGTCAAAGATAATGTACAGCTAATATACAATTAAGAAGAAAGGCTTAACATAATTCAAAGATTTATTTGTGTGGGGGTAGGTGGGGGTGGGTATGTGTGTGTTGGTGTGAGTTTATGTGCACCACATAAATGTGTATGGCCTCAGTGGCCAGAAGGCATCAGGTCCCCTGGAACTGAATTTACAGGTATTTATGAGATGCCTAATGTGGGTGTTGAAAAACAAACTTAGTTCCTCTGCAAAAGAAGTAACTGCTCAGCCATTTTTCCAGCCCTCAGTATACTTTTCTTTTTGCTATAATAAAAAGAGATTTGCAGTAGTGTATTATTGCAGCATTGCCCTGCAAATACTGACTGATGATATTCATTTAAACAATATATATTCATAAACATATATGAATAGGATCTAAAGAAGATACTTTAACTAATTTAGAGAAACTCCATGTAAAGATAAAAAGGTGTATGCATCTATAAAAGCCAACATTGTATATGTAATCACCAACTGCAGCATATTGAAGATAAAATTAGATCCATGTTAACCACCAAAAATAAAATTTTATTTTTCTCTGCCATAATGGCGCTACATTCATTGAATCCTAATGCATAACTTCTCTCCATACATTTCGGGAAACACATCTGGAATGTTTAAAGGCAGATGCAATATTAGTTGTCTTGGTTATCCTGAAACAATTACCTATTTCCCCCTTTTTGGCTAGGATTGCAGAACAGATGTCTTCTGTATCTGCCAGCATAAGAAAGATGATTTCCACAGCTAGTGCACTCCAGGGGCATCGTCACTGCTGTTGGTGTCTCCTGGAGTCTGGGCTGAGGCATCTGATGCCAGATATCCAGGGAGCTGATGTCGGCAAGAGCTGCATGAACTATGTCCCTGGTAAAGTGGTGATTGCTAACTCAGCTGCTATCACTGATACGGTTGCTCCTTTATACCATTGTGCCCTTCAGAAATTTAGATAAAAGAGCTCATTACCTCAATATTCTCCCTCTCCCTCTTTTCACTCCATCTCAGTCTATCATTACATTCCTCTCCTCTTCCCTTCCCTTTTTATTCACTTACTTTCAGATTTTCTCTTCATATGAAAGATAATTCTGTTTGAAGGACTCTTGGAGCATAGCAAACATGGTGGCCCAGGTCTTGCTAAACCATTAGATTACATTCCTAAAGCTAGCCACCAATATCTATTCCCTTACTTGGTCACTTTCTTATGCTTAACTCATTCCCAAAGCTGAACATCAAGGTCCAAAGATCAAAACATCAAGATCCAGCAATCAAAAATCCACATTTGACTGCCATAATTAAAACACCAAATAAGAACTTACCAACATGTCCTAGCTCATTCTAACACACACCACTTTTTCATCTCAAAATGAACATTGTAAAACTATTTGCTTCTGTTTCTGCCCAACTCAGACACAGCCAACTCGATTTTTTGCATTGCTTAATAACGAGATCTCTTTTTGTAGGATATTGGTGTTTGGGTGTTGTCTGTGCCTTATCTGGGGTCCGGAGGAGGGTACTCCTCCATGTCCCTTCACTACTGTACTGAACCAATGGCTTTGAAACTAGCTCTACTCTATATTTAAAGTGGTCTCATTACTTCTGATAGCACTGATGCAGTGGAAACCAGCATCTGTCACTTTACAGAATTCTTTTCAAGATGTATCCACATGTCTTATATACTTAGCATTTGTCTCAACAGTACTTTAGTGAAACATTTCCAGAAATCTGACAAGTGTGTATTGATATCCCACTCTTTATTGGGCATGAAGTATTGAAGACAGAATGATAAATAAGAACTCCACGTGAGCATTCAAGGAGTATGTAGTCTATGGATACAACTGAAGAGTATGTTGGAAATCATAGTTGAGCTAATTCTAATATAATATATGAGCCTAATGATGTAGAACAAGTGAGTTATAGTAATTATAGTAGCTTTTCCTGGAGAATAGCATATGTAATGTTAAACACATGTAATAGGGGGATTATCACAACAAATATCCACACTCAAAAATAAAAACCAAAAGAAAGGCAGAGAAAATATAATTTTCAAAGGATTAAAACAAAGATGAAATGTGATAGTTTAGAGAACTGAAGATGAAGATAATACAGATGGTTCCATGAAGTACATACAAGCTCCAAGTTCAGAACAGGAGGACAACATACCACATGCCTAAGATTGCCCTAACATAGTAGTTACTCTGAATGAATGAATGAATGAATGAATGAATAAATGAATGAAGGAAGGAAGGAAGGAAGGAATGAGTGAATGAATGAGCAAGGCAACTGCACACATGTCTAAGACTGTCTCAATACTCAACAATTACAGAATGAAAGAAAGAAAGAAAGAGAGAGAGAGAGAGAGAGAGAGAGAGAGAGAGAGAGAGAGAGAAAGAAAGAAAGAAAGAAAGAAAGAAAGAAAGAAAGAAAGAAAGAAAGAAAGAAAGAAAGAAAGAAAGGAGATAGAGAAAACAGGGTGATTGCTGCATATCACATATCTAAGATGGATCTAACACATAGTAGTTACTCAGGAAGAATAAAATGAATGAATAAAAGTATGATTATATACCACATAACCTAAGATTGAGCTAATGATCAAATTGTGAAGGTTTTAAACACATAGAACTAACAGCAGCAATGACATGAAAGTCATAGTATGATACCTCAAGCATCAACATCAGTTGATGCCATTTGAAATTTTAATAAGAGTCTTAAAACCATAATTCAATTACCTTTTGCTGCACTTAGAATGATTTTGATTGATGACCAAGAGAAAAATGGGGAAATGATTCTGCTTAAGAAACTACTGTAATCATTAAAGACTACAGGGGAAAAAACTAATCATTATTTTTGTTTATTATGAGTCTGATATTATTCTAAATGTTTATTTTTAAATTTTGCAAAGCAGCAAGCAGACTTTATTCAAAAGCAAAGCAGAAGTAGATATCAGACACACTGTCAAGAGTGACAGCAACAGAGGAGTAAATAATTGCATTATCATATTTGATTTTAAAAAAAAACTTGGTAAAGTAAATAAGATTCTTTTATGTCTTTTACAGAAGATGACAGTGAATCACAAAGTTGAGTCTTCTCTAGTTCAAAAATTGCTTGCTAGGTAACAGAACCAGATTCAAAGCCAGGTAACCCTGCTCAAGATTCACTAGCTTAAACTTCCTTTTCATATTCCACATCACAAGAAAAATCATAACTACTTATTATTTTATGTGAAGGACTGATGAGTGAAAATGGCTAAGAAATTTGTAAAGGATGAAAAATTAAAATGAATTTGGATGTGAACTAAATGAGTAAAAGATGGATAAGAGAAAGATTCAAGGATAAATTCAAGTTTCTAGCTTAAGACAGTGAGCAAGAACCAAAAGATGCTGAGTGTGGGAAGAAATTGGGACACATATAAGTTTTAATGTGGGCTCAGTACCAACTGATGTTGAATAGGTACTTAAGACACTGGTGCTGATGGAAATCTGGAATGCAAATTAGATATATGTCATCAACTTCAGCTGGTCATTAAAGTGAATGAGTATATACTTATTCAAAGACTATACAGTGGGTTGGGGGAGAATGTAATTAAGATGTACATGAAAATCAAAAGTCCCACAAAGAAACAGATGAGCCATTTCAGGAGAGTGTGATGTCATAGAAGCCAGAGGAATCAAGTGTTTGAAGGAAGAAACAGCCAGGAACAGTTTCAAATACAACGGAGATGTTGAATAAGAAAGGATGAAACTATCCAAAGAAAACAACAGCAAGGAGGTAACTAGTGACTATGAAAAAAATGGATAGAATTTTACTGATAATGTGAAATTTATAGGAAATAATAGATGTTCTCAGTAAAGTTGATTTTTGCTTAAAAATGCAAGTAATAGATAGGAATTCAGTATAAGAGAAAAATAGGGAATAAGTATCAACTTATAGGCATAGGAAAGGAATTCTTGAATTGGACTCAGTAGCACAGTCATGAAGACCCATGAGTGAGAAATATAATTTTATAAAATTTCTGCACAGCAAAGTCCACTCTAATTTGAGTGAAAAAGCAGACTACAGAAAGAGAAAAAATCTTTACCACCTATACATCTAACAGAAGATTGGAGCAGAATATACAAAGGACTCAAAATCTAAACATGAGCAAAACAAATTAAAAATTTGGATGGTAGAACTATACACAAGTTCTCAAAAGAAGGAGGACAAATGGCTGAGAAATATATTTTAAGTGTTCAACATCTTTAGCAATCATATTAATGCAAATTAAAATGTCTTTGAGATTCCATCTTACCCTAGTCAGAATGGCTAAGACAAAAAAAAATCAAATAACAAATGATGGTGTGATTATAAAGGGGAAGAGTAACATTTATTCACAGCTGGTAGGAGTGCAAACAAGTGCAAGCACTATGAAATCACTGTGGAGGTTCCTCAAATTACTGAAATACAGAAATCATGTGATCCACTTATACCACTAGTCAGCATAACCCAAAGGACTTTATTTCCTACTACAGAGATACTGTTGATCCATGTTCATTGCTGCTCTATTCGCAGTAGCCAGAAAATGCAAAAAAGACTAGATGTTCATCTAGTGGATATCTAGCCAATATACTAATTAATGGATAACTAAAATGTGGTACATAAAAATAAAGGAATAGTATTTAGCTGTATAGAAAACTGAAGTTATAAAATTCACATGTAAATGGATGGAGTTGGAATCAATCATTCTGAGTAAGGTAATTCATACCCAGAGAGACAACTACTCCATGTTCTCTTTCAGACCTTGCTGCTAGCATTGAATGTTTAGATATGTATGTCTGAACTGGAGTACCCATAGAATTCATGGAATTAGTTGAGGGATACATGGGGAAGCAGATTTCAAGGGAAGGAAGATGAAACACAGATGCTAAGATGGGAGTAAGGGATACAATAGAACAGGAAGGGTTAAGTGGAGTGGCGGGGAGATAGGAGGGCAGCATAGAAGGGGAGATATGTAGAGGAACAATTAACACTAAATACCTTTGAAAAAGCCATGTGAAAACCTTGTACAGTCAGAGCTTCCTAAAATACGTACACATGTATACATAAAAGGAATTTAAATGGGTTTACCCTACAGTGGAGATGGTGTCTCTCCTAGACACCATAAGCTATCAAATAAATGGTTCCAGATATGGGTTTCTTTTTAGGTTATCGGTCAGTGAGGTCCCATAGACACCTGCTTAACATTACAGGCTATTGCCATTGCTCTTGGTTACCCTCCAGAACATGATGGTAAGACTATATTGCTGAAGACATCACATGCAGGAGTCATAGGAACTGGAGAAATTGAGCTGGTACTGACTTGGAAGCTAAATACCTGTGGCTAGGTTTCATGGTGATGGAAGCTTCTGTATACACTACAAGTCTAGAGAAGTAGTTAATAATCTTACCTAAATGTGAACCTTGTTAGCTTCATTGACTGGGTTGTGCCCACTGGTAGAACAATGTCACAAAGGTTATGGTAGTAGCCAACGACTTTATGATTGGACTTAAAGCCAGCTATACAAGATGGAACTGTAGTGGTACCACTTGGCTCAAAGTCCTTAATACTCAGGTCTTAAGCACTAAGGAATAACATAGTACTATTATTCTACTAAGTGGACGTCATATTAAGTTCTTATATTTATACACTCACAAGAGAAGCTTCCTTTTTTTTGCAGATCTCAGCTAATAAAGACACCCCATAAATGGTCAACATGCACAGAATAAGAGACTGTAGAGTACTCAGCTTTAAATAGGACATTTATATCAACTGCTTTACACACAAGGGTCAGGCATTATTTTTAAAGGAGGGACCAGAAGTCAGTATGAGCTGGAATGTGGACATCTACAGTGCAACATTATTTGCTGAGTTTGACAGAGACATTGCATACAATAACTCACAGTGGCTTTGACTGAATATACAAGACCTGTACAACATCAAGCCACATGAAATCCCTTCGTGGAATGGGGAGGAGGCACATATAAGAGAATGCATTGACAATTGAAGGCTGCTGAGGTAGGGAGAGTAAGTTTTCTTCAGGGGTGCAGCCTTTGAAAGGTTGCCTATGTTCCAATAGATGATCATACACTAATGTACACCCAGGTAATATTAACATGCCTCTCCAGGTACAAAACTAGAAGAGAGTGAGCACGTGAAAATGATAGGTGAAAATGATGGGAGAATAAAGTAGGACCTGAAAAGAGAGAGAACGATAGGTAGATTTGATCAAAACACATTATATTCACGTATGAAATTCTCATGCAATGAAATTGTGTGTTGAGGGGGGAAGCAAGGAAATAAAAGATCTGACTTACACAGCCAGATTTTGGGGTTTCAAGAAGCAGAAGTTCATATCAGCTAGCTTAGAAACATGGTGGGAATTTTTGTAAACTTTAAGTATTTCAATACATTCTGGAACCTAGACCTCTAGAAGGGAGTGTACCCAATCTCCATATCAGCCTCTGATAATTGCTATGATTCCTATCTCCCAGAATATCTATCTCTTTTTAATCTTCTTCTCTTATGTATGAAGAATGGATTTAGCGACTCAATTTTGGTAATTTAAAAAATGACAGAATGATAGAATTTTATCTCGAATATTTGGTTTTAAATCGCTCTAATAACAATGTCTATCTTAATATGTATCCTCTTCCTTCCTCACTCGCATCTTTTACTTAAGGGGGCATAGCAGTTACCATCTAATAATAGTGGTAAGTATGTGAGGATAAATAGAAAGCTGTTATCTTCAGTGTGGCAATTCTACAGATTTACAGATAATAGAAAAATACACATAAGGAGATACATTTAAGAAACCGTATTTCAGAATCTTTCCATCTCAATCTGATGTATATAGAGCTTTGAGGTGATATTAGAATAGAATGAGATGTCAAAGGACCTGAGGAGGGCCCGTGTGCCTTTTGTATATAGTGAAGTCATGAATAATTGATAGCTAAGTCATGGGCTATAGTAGTACCCACAAAAGTAGCACTTAATGGTGTCTTTATTTTTGTATTCAGGGACTCCTGTAAGCTTCCTATTTATAAGCTGAAGTTGCCCTTACTAACTATAATGAGCAAAGTGGAGCAACAGTGATCTGACAACAGTTACAAGATAGGTTGAAAGAATATTGACTTCTATCTTCCTTTCCTCCACATCTCTGTATCTTAAGACCCTTAAGAAAGAGTTTTTAAGGAAGCAAGTGCCTTGTGGACAAACCCATTTCACAAGACACTGAAATCTCGAGCTAAGAGAAGAAAAGACTTGGGATCTACAGCAAATATATGAGTGACATTAGAAATGCTTCTACCCATCCAACCTTGAGATGGCCACCATTGAAATCAATATATTGACTGCAGCACAGAAAGGCCCTGGAAGACTCCCCAGTTAGGTCTTATTTGGATTCTCATTCCACAAAACAACAGGATATACTCAGTATTATTTTCGTATGCCATCATGTCTTGGAATGATTTGTTATGATAATAAATGAAAGCAAGGAGGTGTCAAGGCGTATAGCCAAATACATTCTCTGCCATCTCTGCTCCTCTGCAGGCTATGTCTCTAAACATCATGGTAGTAAACACAGATACTATGGGCCTAAAATTCAAGAACTCTATGGCCACATATCAGTTGTCTACTTTGGCTATACCGTACATCACACTTTTCAGCCTCCATGGCTGCTGTTGCTAATGAATAATTGGATGGGCAGTTATATGAGGTCCTTAAAAGCCAAACACATATAACGTGATCATAAATATTTAAAACATTAATTTATTCTGTGTACGGTGTGTGACGGGGGAGTGAATACATACCAGACCATTTACAGATATCAGATGACAACTTGTGGAAGTCAGTTTTCTCTCTCTACCATGTGGGCTCCAAGGAAACAGATTAGTTCCCTTTTCCTGCTAAATTATCTTGCCAATCCATGTGAGCATAGATTTTTCCGAGGAGGTTCTATCAGGAATGCCTTAAAAGCTTGTTTCTACAATTTATGTGGCCAGCATTGACAAATAGGCATGAAGCTGAAATTTCTGTATTTCCCCAGCATACAGCTTCCACTGTGAAATGTAAGCTATGTTAGATCATTCAACTATGCGGTTTTTTAATTGCTTTTGCATGCCTGGGGAAACTCTTGAAGTCAGAGATCATTGTCAATTTCTAAAATATCTGATACAATGATATACTAATCATTCATGGTATGTGTTTCAGAGTCAAAAGTAATCCCTTACTACATTATATGGAAGTTATAGCAAAATGAGGCAGGAAGTAGGGCCTCTTTCACCCACAGGCAAGAAGAAGGAAAGCTTCTCATTAAATGCCTGAAGACAACAACTGAGGAGTTAACATATCTATTCACATCTATTTATAATCATTCAAGTAACATAAAGGAACAATAAAAGCATTTCTATGCAACAAAACAAACACACACATCTATTTGAAAGCATAAATGTATCCAATGGCCTAATTGTAAACTTGGTTCTTTTAAAGGATTAAAGGGTACAGAAAACTGAATTATAACCACATAAAAGTATGGATAGAGGCAGAAAAGGAAGTATTTGATTGAAATATAATTTTCCTGCTTCACAAATAAATTGAAATGGAGAGAACAATAAAACCTTAGGTGAAATAAAAGTAACATTATATGATTAAAAGAAAAGGGGAGATAAGAACTATCAAAATGTTAAAAAAATGGTTGTTTTTAACTTTAAATTGACTCTTTATTCTTTTTGATGGTATACACATACTCATTTATTTATTAGCTACACATTAAAGCCTCCTTCATGTCAGTCCTTCAGATAAATTATGAACAAGCAAGATTCTATTCTTGCCCTACTGGTGTATTCTGAATTTTCCCCTTAAAACAAATATCTTTATTTCGAAAATTCATCAGCCCTGAGCAAAAGAAGGAAAATGGAATTGCAAGCAATACATTTTGTAAATGTTGAAACATGTCTGGGAGTGAAGTACTTTTCTCTTGCTATATCATTGATGGCAAAATATTCAGCACAGAAGAGTATAGAGTGCAAAAACTGTGGGTATTATTGAGTTATTCTTGGGAATTAAGCTTTCAGGAAATGGTGCAGTTTATATTTAGATACCTTAGGGAGATTCCACTGTTTGATAACCTAATTGCACTAAATCCTGTTTACAGAGAGCAGACAAATACAATACCCAACCTCACATTCACAAGCTGATTTTTAACCCAGTTTTTACTCAAAAGATTTCATATTTATTCCTAACAAAATAGTACACTGTTTTATCAGAGAGTCATACAAATGAAATAAAACATGATTTGGGGAGTGGTGGTTGGCTTTCTTTTTGATAAATTATACTATTCTTCTGCCTTCTTACATGGGGTCCATATCTTAAGGGTTTCAAAATCAAAAATGAACAGAGAAGACAAATTTCCATGTATGTGTTAACCAACATTTAGAAAAAAAAAAGAAGGATAAAGAAAGCCCATGCAAGACCTCAGCACTAAATTCTAAGAGGTTATTAGATACCTCTTCTTAAATAAGAGCCATTTAGTTTATTTCATTTATTCTTTCAACAGTTATTGGGAACCTGGAATATGTTCAGTACTATAAAGGATGAGTGTCTATGAATCTTTAGTGATTCCATGGCAAATCTCTTCTCACAGAATTCAGAATGAGATGTAAAGGACAGACATATATGCCCACATGTATACAGACTAACATAGTCCAGTTAGCATAAATGCTTTGAAGACAAACACAGGGAAATTGATAGTAATGATACAAGATATGAGACTGTTGTGGATGGAAGACCTGTGTGAGAAGAGGAAATGCTCTTTGTAACTTTGCAACTTTGCAATAAGTAACTCTGGAGGAAAGAGCATTCTAGAAGAAAAATACAATCTTTCATAGACTAACAAACACAGGCATGGCATAGTCATAAAAATGAAAGACAGAGTGTAGAGCAGAAAGAAAAAGTGGGTCAGAGAAGAAATATATGGTATGACATACATATCTACAACAGTTAACACTAGGTTTTGTTGGCCATTTGGAAGAGTTTTACAATTTATCATGTGTGCAGTGAAATGCTGTTATTTAGAAACGTGCAGTGAAATGCTGTTAAGTACAAAAACTGACAATTCAAATTTCTCCAAACCAAACTCATTTTATGGTCCCCCCAACTCTAAATTTTTGTACTTTCAAATCCCTTGATGGGATCTGAAAAATCCAGATTATACCCTCCATGAAGCAGCAAATACTGTGCTCACTGTTAGTTGCCTCTTGTTATTTATTGCTTCAACACAGAAAGCTCAACAGGATCTCGTGCAAGTCTTGTGAGGGTAATCATGGCTGCCAAGAGTTCATGAGTGTCACATCCCTATCATATCCAGATGATATTATTTTGTAGCAGTCTTCTAGACTTCTGATGTATCAAATCTCCCCATCCCCTTTTCTGTGATATTCCAAGAGTCTTGAGAGGGAGATGTATAACATCGGTGTCTGAATGAGAGCTGAACTCTTTGAAGACGCTTATTTTCTTCACTTTGGCCAGTTGGGAATTTCCCTATGAACTGCCAACCACACATTGTATTCATGTAAGAAATAACTAAAGAGTGAATTTTTTTTACAAGTTTAAAGCTAAAGTAGAAATTTCTGTACTTGAAATCTAGCCTTTGCCCTAGCATCCACCTGCTCATGACATGTGACTGACTACGCAGCATCTCTAATTCTGTGCTCTCAGCTATTAGATACAAATAATAGAATGCTAATATTCTTTAGATTACTTATGGGGTCTGTATTTTATGTGATGCTCCTCACACCCATTTATAGACAAGGGAACTGAATGATAGGTGAAGAATTTGTCCTCAAAGAGGTGTCAGGAAAAGGCAGTATTTGCAGTACATTCACTATAGTTGTTGAGAAATGCCCTAAGAATAATATCTTGCCTTTCAAATTAGGTTGTACACAAGGGTGTGTTTTGACATTATATGTATTTTTTTCCACCAGTTACTTGACATATTTTATAAACCTTCCCTTGTCATTTACTCCAACTCATACAAGGGATAATGATATCCCCTCTAACCCTGAAGTAAGTTTTATAAAAATGTTTTCAGTATCTTGCAAAAATCTTACTTCAGTGAAGGGTGGGAGGAACATGAATTTTGAATCTGTAAATTGCCATGTGAGTGAAGCTATGAAGGACAGTCTACCCTGAAGCCCACACTGGAACTTGGGGCTCCATTTCTACAGTGTCTTATTGGCTCATATCCTTTTCCTCTCAAGGAAGATTGAAACATGGAGAAAACATGGTATTATGGCATTTTGTGACTTTTCCTCAGAAGAAATAAAAACAATTCACCCCACATAGGACACTGATGGTAGACAAAAGAAATAATTCCACCAAGTGTAGCTCAGTGAATTCATGAAGAATGTGGGTGACTCAAACACAGCTGGATTTCTAAAGAGTTTATAAAACCAAGGTTATCCCTCACAAAAACAGCATCCCTGGAGTTCCCTGTATAACTTGCAGATAGCTTATTTATCAGTCTCCTCGCCCGTACAAATTGTTTCTGCTTATATAACCTTGGGGAGGTCCTTATGAGTTTTGTAAATTTCAGGAGCTCCATAAGCCTTGTAAATTTCCTTTACTTACAGGTCCTTAGGTTTTTTTTGTTTATTTTCTGAGTTTTATAAGCCTCCTTACAGAAGAGAGTTATCAGTTTAGAGGAAATTATATATACAATGCATAAAGAATTCTTTTGAGATATCATGCAGAGATTCAGATGTATAAGAACTTGGAGGGAATGAGTGATATATATAAATAATTTTGTTTTGTGGAAATTTAATTTTCATCTCAAATGACACCTTAATTCCCACATATTTGGAGGTGGAGTTTGGGGGGATGTCACCACACTTTGATAGACTGGAATTAGCACTTTAATAGAAAAAGGAAAAAAATAAACATTCTCTTCATATGCCTCTGCTCATGTACACCAGGAAAGCTTCATGAGATCAGAACCAGGGGAGGTTCTTTTTCTCACCAAATTGCACAACCAATTCTGCCACTCTGGTCTCGTAGTATTTAGTGTCTTGAGCGTTGAGAACTGAAAGCTTATTGCTGGAGGCTAGCCTTCAGTAGTCTGTCATCACAGCCTGAAGTGACTCGGATACTTCGGAATCGATTTCAGGCCAATGAGTCTGGGCTCTCTGGAAGCACACTGCCACATGCTCTCGGTGTCTGTGCAGTCCTAGACTTTTCTTTTAGAACAGCCATTTGCCCTGGTCATTTTTTAAGCCGCCTCCTCATTTTCCTTATGTAGTTGTTCAGATGATTGTTCAGCAGTTTCCCATACCTGATGAATTTTGAACAATTCAGCAGCATATTTAATTGCCCCTTTGCCTTTTGTCTTCAGGTCTTTACTCTTCAGTCATATGACTATACCTTTCATCTCCTGCTTCAGAGGCACAATGTGCACCTCTTGATACCTACTTTAAGTGTCCTATTTAAAACTATAACATGCCACTCTATTCTGCCTAAGTATCTTTCTAGCGCTTTGTCCAATCAACTATTTTTTTCTTGTTTTCTAACTTCCCCATTTTAAATTAGAAAGGCTTTTTGTCTATTTCTGCTCAATGCTGTCATCCCATTCACAGTGGCTCCAAGCAAATGGGATGAATCGTGTATGCTAAATTGAAAGAAACAAATGAATTTAATTGAAAAGCTTGCAAAGGTAGATGTTGTTCAACGGGAACTGTGTTTTTCTTGCAGGTGACGTTGTTTTTCCTTGTGTCTCAGTGTCTTTGATTCAACTGTTTCAAACTTGTCTCTATCTTTCTCTACAACTGGGCACAGGTATACCTTTCTTCTGACTCAAATAGTGTAGGTACAGTTTACTTGCATCCGTGACCCTATTCTCCCTGAACATTATTACTCAGTTCTTCTCGTTCAGCCTGGAATTGGATGACTTAATGTAAAGACTTTCCCTGTTTAACAACTCAAAGACAGGGAAAAAGCTAAGACCACTGGCAGCCAGAATTACAGAATTTTTTATCTGCATTACCTCTCTCTAAACTTTTCCAATTCACTCAAATATACTGCTTTACCTACTGAGTTAGGAACATACCCTACACAATTAAAGCACCTGGTAATTATTATCTCCTGCCTTGGATTAAACTGGTCACTTCAAGATTAGTTTTGAAAGATGAGTTTCTTTAAATGGTATGGCACAACCATGTACTGGCAAGTTTTATTTTTCCCTCTTCAATTATAAAAATGGCTTCTGTTCATTCCTGTTTACTCTTGTATTTTCTACCACATTACCATGAAGAGTGACTCTCCAAAAGATACGAAATATGTCCAGCTACCGGTGAACATGGCCTTATCTGGAAAGAAGTGGAAGTCTTTGAAAGCATAATTTGATGGAGGCTTTGGGGAGTATGCCACCTTGGATTATCAGGGTGGTTTTGATCCACTGAGAAATGTCTTAAGAGGAGATGCCCAGAAAACATGAAAAGGCCTTATGAAGAAGAAGGTGGGTTGAAGCTTGGCAGCAGCAATTCAAGGAACATCCACAGACATCAAGCAAGAAAAGATTCTTCCTGTCAGCCTCTAGAGAAATCATGGCAGTGATACTGCCAGATTTGTGACCTCAAAAGTGAGATAGTGTCCATTTCCGTTACTTCAAGCAATCTAATTGCAATAATTTACTCTAGGAACCCTCCAAATTTATAAATCCTTTTATGCTACCTTTCAGAATAGGAAGAAATTCTCTCTCTTTTACTTGAATCATCTCTGCAATTATTAGAAACCATAAGCAGGAAAACAAATTGAAAATAAAGGAAAACTATGGCATGTGTATTCTCTGGAAACCCTTCCATTGAGGGGTCATTGTGGCATTAACATGCTCTTATGAAAGAAGGTTGAAAGGCCACTCTTCCCTTAGTTCCCCTGTCTGCTCAAGACCTGCACCCCTTTAACCTCTCATTAGCAGAAAGGGCCAAATATGCTTTTAAAGAATGTTCTATATGGAATCTGAGTGAGCAGTGGTATTTTTGCAACTCTATCACGCTTATTGGATCCTACCACTTTTTTGTTGGAAATCATAGTATATTTAACCAGTAGCCTAAGCAATTCAAATGGAAGTGGGTATAATCACACTGTAAGTCGGGGTTTACAGGTAATTTTTTCCCCACAGTTAAAACTTTTCGTTGTGTTACCAAAAGGAAAGATTTGTAAAGCTGTATTTTGGAATCCAATATTTTATTCAATATTTATTTTGCTCCTTTAGGAAAATTGTGGATAAAATGCCTAACCTCCTCCATTGCCAATTTGGATGAATACTGACATATCTGGTTATATTTATCATTACACAAAAGTATAAGTACTGAAATATAAACCCTTGATTTTACAGAGTAGCTGCGCTGCCAACATAACAGACTGATAATAGCATAAACTTAAAATGGTTCACTGCTTATTAGATGTGCTTATTACCTGTCTCTTCAGTCCTCCCACAGCCCCCTGTGACTGTCTCAGACCATACCACCTTCTAAGCAATTGAGTTTTATAGATGGTTTGATGATGTCATGCCAATTACCGACATCTCTATGTACCCCACAGGCCAAATCAATGACTTATTCCAGAATATGCCACTGAACCACAGATTGCAATTCCCACCAGAGAAATGGTCTCTGAAAATAAAAGAAAATTACAACATGACTGAAGAACATGGGATTCTCTTGGTAAAATTCAAATATTTCATTAGCACCTCAGATGCTGTCCTTCTGAAATATATTCATTGTCATGCAGCAGGAACTCTTAAAGCAATGAAAATGGTTTTAAAAAAATGTCACAGAGAACCTATTCCACAGGTCCTCCAGAGACTCCAGGTAAAAACCCCTCAGTTCTGCTTTAACCTCCTCACTAATGGCCTGTGAAAGGATGAGATTCAACAGCACGTTAATTAAATCACAGCTGTCTCATAATTGAAAGGTGTATTACACACCAGCAAAGGATATAGACTCTGGGGTTAAATATGGTAGGAAAGAGATAGACATCCAAGAAGGACCATCATCTAACAGTGGAAGTCCCTGAGTTGAGATTCGGGAGTTGACGGCCACAGTTCCATGACTCTCAAACCGAACGCGACACAATATGCTAACACTCTGATCATGTGGAAACAGCCAGAGATCCAGTTTAGAAGGAAATGCCCTCAGAAAGGCAAAGTGCTTTCAAAATTCGAATTATCCCTTATGTATTGATCTCTAGTTAGTATAAAAGTAATGGAGGATCAATTTTCAAATGTAGCAAGAAAGAATGGCTGAGAGCACTAACAACTTTATATATATATATATATATATATATATATATATATATATATAGTGTGTGTGTGTGTGTGTGTGTGTGTGTGTGTGTGTGTGTGTGTGTGTGTGTGAGTTCTTATATGGCTGCGTAATTATTCTGAACTTATGAGGGAAGCATCATCAGATCAAGTGGTCTTAAAAGAATGAAGGAATTCATTGATAATGTGTACCATACCAGAAAAAAAAACTTAAAGTGATAAAACTTTAAAACTTAATGTTTAAGTCTTAAAGTGATAGGCCAAAGTCCCAGGTTTGACAGAACATGGGCTGGACTCTCTGTCTACTAATTTCTCTGCTGGAATCCTGCATCATTGCCAAGTTCCAGTTAAATATCAGCATCCTACTTCTGAAAACAGCCTGATTTATTTTAAATGAATTTATGTTTTGTGTGTTTATGATATGTGTGTATTCTGTGTGTACGTGTGTGTGCATATATACACATTTATATGTGCACATATGTGCTTGTGGAGGCCAAATGTTGGTGTGGAGTGTCTTCCTCATTGTCTCTCCATCTTAGTTTTTGAGATAATGCCTCTCACTGAACCTGGACTAATTAGACTGACTGACTAATGAGTTCTTAATGATCCACCAGACACATACATACACACACACACACACACACACACACACACACACACACTTGTGCATGCACCCAGAGCTGGGTTACACATGTGTGCTGCCATGCTTGGCTTTTCACATGGGTGCTGGAGACTGAAAGGGACTGAATTCATATTGACATGGAAAGCATTTTACCAATTGATCTACCTCCACAGTCCTATCTTGATTCTTATTTAGACAATTGCTAGTGTATGAGCTTCTATACACAATATTAAAACTCTATACCACTGCTTAGAGAAGTTGCAGAAGCGAAGAGAAGCCCTTTCCATAGAGGTGGATTGCAAAAACATTCATTGCAGCAAGCCATTCAGTGACATATTCCAAGCTTGCTTGTAGAAATTGTTAGAACACCACAGTCCAAGTCCAATGGGAGTGGGGATGTAGCTTACTGATAAAGCACTTGCCAAGCATGCACCAGACCTGGGTTTAAGCCATAAAATAACAGAGAAAAGTAAAGCAGTCAGATGAATTCAGTTTGAAACCTTGAACAATTATTTCACTATTATAATTTTCAACTTCTAAAGTAGCAAATAAAGTCCCAAAAATGTATTAATCCCCAGAGAAGGCAACAGATCAGTTTTTGCAGGATTTATAAGAGGAATTTTGTGAAGATGAACGTTTGTACAAATCAAGATATAACCTTGCCAGAATCCTGACATTTTGGGATGCTCAAATTTCCAAGTAGGTGCCATTAGATTGAGGTCATGCAATTGTAGAAATTCCATCCAGGAAAGAGGCAAGGATGCAAGGTTAGATGCAATGGTAAAGGGCTGACTTCCACCCAAAGCCCCAAGATGGACTAGGAAATGGGAGTTCGATACACTGTTTTGTATGCTCAGTACAATAGTGAAAATCTTTTCAATTCATTGGTTTATAGAACTACATAGAAGAAACCAGACCGGATTCATATTTAGTATCTAGGCAAATGACACACACTTGGAAGTCAGAACATCCTGGTTCTGGATTCCAGTTTCACTCCTTACAGGAAGTAAAATTTGAGAAACTCATCAAGCTTGAGTTACTTCGCCTGTAAAATGTAAGTATTGGAGAATACCATGTAAATGATCTAATACAATCTTGAATTTACAGGAAACCATTTTTCTATCTTCCAATGCACCTACAGTCTGCATCAAGAGATATACTTACAGACCTCGTGGAAGTTATCTTCTAGGATATGGGATTAAGAAACTAGATGTGTAACCTGAATTGTCAGTATTCCAGTAAACAAAGATGAATTCTACTGTGAGAAAACTGCCCCTACCAGATGATTTTATTTTCGATGACTTCATAAATACTTCTCGTTTCTAATTTCTTTGGCTCTGATTTTCTGTTAAGGGGATGATTCAAACCCATATTGAAATGGCTGGAGAAAAGATTCTTTCAATAACCTTTTGCTGTGCTACTAGCTCCATGAAAATAACTTATTAAATACAGGCAGGTCAGGTCCAGGCAACAATGACAATTGGAAATAATGTGTCAAATCTTTTAGGCCGTCTGCACCAAGACATAATCACAGCAGTGATTTTTCCCAGAGCTAACTGTTCATTTGCACCCTCACACTTATGAATCATTATGTTATTGTTTCCCTCTTACTGTCTGCTATGCATCAATGGTTGTAATGGATGGAGATTGATGGGGAATTGAGACTGAGCCGCAACTTAGCAATTAAAATGCTCAACTGGTTTTTGTTCTGGTGTTCCCTCATGGATATGGCCCTGTTCATTAATCTACATGTTGATTAAAGTCACTGTGTTCTATTGATCACTATTCCCAACCCTGTGATTGTAGGCGTATTAAGTTGCCATGGGCATCTATAACAACTCATACCTCCAAATTTAATGTAGCTGACAATTATTCAGTAGGAAAATTATTATCACCTTTTTTTCTGATTTGAAGATAGCTGAGAAAATTTCTGCTGGTTATCCTAAATTATTTGGAAAAGAAAACAATGAAGGTATATTTTACCTCATAATATAGACATAGGTTTTAAAATTGTTTAGGCATTCACACACTTCATCACTGATATAGTTCAGAAATTTGAGGTAAACATGATTCTTATATCCAGCTATTAGTCAGTCTATAGCATTATTCTAAATTTCTTTCCTTTGTTCCCAATGCTTCCTGCTGTGCAAATTGTTAGTGTGTGTAAATCAGCATTTAGGTGTGCTGAGGGAGCCAGTTATTCTGAAGAATGTGATCATGGATCTTTTTATGAAACAGCTTACTAGAATGAGAACAATTATCCAGAAATGTATACGATTACATTAATTTTCTGAAAGTAGAATACACTTGAAAATAACTGGGAGATGGAGAATTAAACTACTTTGATTGGCACAAAAGGCCTGCTGATCACAGGGATTGAACGGATGATTTTTATAAGACATATTTAGAAAACCCTCAGTTAATATCACAAATGTTAAACAGGAATATTGGAAGCATTGCTAAACTCATCAGGAGATCCTATAAATACTTCCACTGAGATGTCTGCATTTATCACTCATGCATTTTAACAATGTTGTTAATTTCTAGAGTCCTGCTTTAACATTGGTATTTTAGCACCTACTCACTTTAAGAATGTAAGAATGTCCTGTAGATGTAACCTGGCTTTTATATGTAAACTCCTGCTAGAACAATGACAGAGTACTTAATTAGCTCTCCAAAGTAACAATACATTTTGTTGAAATCAAAATGATGAATTCACTTTAACTCGGGTGTTATGAATATATGAGCAACTACAGTGTGAACTGTGTTTTTTGTCTTGACTTAGGGCTTCCTGTCTAGATACACTACCAGATCTACTAGTATGGAAATGAGAGTACATGATGAATTAGTGTATTTTTAAAATAATGAAAACTAGAAGAGAATCTACTTCTAACCAAGAACAGAATTCTGAATATTGCCTAGGAACTGCTATTACCGTAAGAGCTCATCCAATGGAGAGCGATTGGGAAAGATGCTTGACATCAACTGCTGACCTCCACATGCATGTAAATATATATGGACATATACCCTCATGCACAGGTACACACACACACACACACAAACACACACACACACACACACACACACACACACACACACACACAGAAAAAAGTAGGTTCTAGAATTATAGTAAGGAATGACAATTTTGTGTATATATTTGAAATTGCAAAGAATGTATTGTACTTTTGAAGACTATGCACAGGTAATATTTACAAAAATATACATCTGTATATATGTATACATGTGCATATATTTATCTATATATGTGATGGTATTGCAGATAACATATCATAGATATGTATATGTGTGTGTGTGTGTGTGTGTGTGTGTGTGTGTCATAAAAATCATAGACAAAATAATCACCAACTATGGGATGTTAGTAGATCTGGTTCACAGAGGATACTATAAGGAAGCCCACACATCAGTGTTAGCTAATTAGTGGCATTCCATTTCTGAACTGTGGTACCTCTATATGTGATCACTGTCTTAATTCTTTATGAATTCTGTGCCTTAAGTTACTGTACTAGCTTTTAAATGTTAAGCTATAAATATATGGCCTCTAAGTTAAACTACTCTGTTGGATTCCAGGCCACTTTATAAATGTAAGACAACACAGAATATAATTCAAAATAATAGATGTTGCTTTAGGTTTGTAAAGATTACATTGAGTAGCCTAAATCATCCTGTGGTAGCACACTGCAATTCTTCCCCAATATCACATATGTCCTTTGGTTCTGAAGTTGCTTTTTAGGTTTTAAGGAAGATCTTAGTATACACTAATTTTTTCTCATTATTATGACCATAAATTACCTGAATTCCAATGACTGATATTATATAGAGACAAACTCATACAGAGACATGAATATATGAAAAATATTTAAGTAAATATATTCTCTAAAAAATAAAATATTTTTTTTTAAAGGAAAGAATAAGAAACAGTGTCTACCTAGCAGAACTGCAACAATTACTACAATGCAGTATCATTCCCAGGGCATCTGAAGGCTTCAGATTTTAACCACAATAAGAATTCACAGCACTGATTCAGGTGACTCTGTCTGGAGCCCTCCCTTTTTCTTATTCGCCATCTTGTTTGTGGGTGTGAAGAAGTTTCTCCTTAGAAGATTCTTGCTTCCACCCCCAGAATCCTTCCATTTTCATTCCATATGTCTCCTCCTCCTCCACACGTCTTCAATACCTCTGTTTTCCCTCCCATGCTCTTCTGTTCAGTCTCACAGGCTCTTTGGACTGTCACACCCACTTATATGTACACATATATACTGAAACTTCGTGTAAGTGTACTGGATGGAATGTTAAATTTTATATGGATTTGGATCACTCCACTTAATATTATGCTTTCCAGATTCATCCATTCTCTGATCAATTGAATTTTTCACTATTGAATAAAATTCCATTGGAGGAGGGGAGGAGGAAGACAGGGGAGAGAAGAATAAATGAAAACAGTTTTTTTTTGTTTTAATGCCAATAAAACCTACTACTTGGCATAGTAATGAAAAATGCAAAATATAAAGGTTATATGAATGTATAAAAAAGAAAAGCATGAGGTTCTTGCTAATTAAAATTCATTCTTTCGAGCGGTGGTGGTGCACACCTTCAATCCCAGTACTTGGGGGGCTGAGGCAGGCAGATCTCGGTGAGTTTGAGGCTAGCCTGGTCTATAGATTGAGTTCCAGGACTGCCAGAAGTTTCACAGAGAAACTCTGTCTCAAAAAAACAAAAACAAAATAATAATAATAAAATAAAATAAAAAATCCATTCTCCTGACAGAGTAAAGACAAAGTGGAAGAAGAATGAGGATACAAAAGAAATTAGAGTTAAAAGAAGCAGAACTGGAAAAAAAAATTGATAGCCTACCTAAAGCATTTCTCTCTCTTTCTTTTTTTTGCAATTTTTCTACATTCCCTCACAACTGTACCACCCCTTATCCCACATTCTACCTTAACAAATTCAACTGCAGGAATTCTAATTATCATTCAAAGCACAGATTACTTATTCATATTTTCTGTACTTAGATGTAAATTAATATGATGACATCAGATTGGCTATATAATTGAAAGTATACCTCAGTTCATTCCTTTAGGGAAACTTTAGTCTGAAGTTTGAGTTAAAATATTATGTTTTAAAAATAATAAAGCCTTTCCCCCTACAAATTAATACTGATCCTAGTATATTTTTAACTGTGAAATAAAAAAGAATGAAATCTTTATTTCTCACCATTCATTCTCTCTCTACCTGCAATTTGATTTAAGATATTTTCATGACAATAAAGTAACTGATGTTGGTATTTATATGTGTAAACTTAATTTTAATTCACTGTTTTTCGCCTTGAGAATTTTTAATATATTCTGTTTAGTGAATGGTTTTCACACTTAGGTGCCAGTGAAACACGGGTAGTATCAGTCAAAACTATTGTTCAACACTATTGAATTCTCTGGACAAGTGACTTCATTTATAATAATGTTCATCATAAAATACTATGCATTTGTCAGAACCACTCTTATCTAAGTTAAGATGCCCATCTAGCAGTCATCTATCTCTCGAGTCCTCCCCTTAATCTACTCTCCAGAACACAAATGAAACAGATTAGCCTGCAAGATCTTTGTTGATATTGCCATAAGCTAAAAAGAATTAGAGTGTTTGGTAGTCATTTTTTAGAGAAAACCCACACAGCACCCTCCATCATACTGTCCTGGTAATAAGGAGTAAGAGTTATGCTTTCTTCACCCACTAGGACCCAAAATCACAGACATAATTCCCCTATTGAAAAGACACTACATTAACAGTTATTCACAAGATTTTCTAAGTAACAATATAAACTGTAATTGTCTATAGAATGTTTATTGTTCTCAGCATCCTTCAACAGGACCTCACAAATTATGCAGTGCACAATCCATCCTCTTGAGTGCTTAATGTCCCAATACTGCCTTGCATGACAAATAGCTGGTTGTACATGTCCATTTATCTGATAGTATCAGAACAATAGCCTGTGAGTTTTCTATTTCTGTGTGTGTATTGAAAAACGAATATGAACTGTACAGTATATAATGCTACCTTCAATATTGCAATATTGGAAGAAATACAAATACTATTTGATATGGAATTACAACGTGAACAATTGTACCCTCAAGTTTTCTTCCTACTTTATGCTGTATGTTATTGATGATATATGGCTCTTTAATTCTTATGAACCTGACTCTGCATAAACAAAGTTGGAGCTAGGTAGTGTATATTTCTTTTTAGTGATTGAGTGTGAGCCTTAATGCAGAGTCATGAAATGGATGAGGCAACAGATTCAGAGTTATATAGCTGCGAGTTAGTACTCAGATAATACGACTCATGCAAAATTCACAGGAAGACTAACTTGGCTAAAAGTTAAAATTCAGATCCTGAGTATCATCTAAGATAAATATTTTCATTGAAGATACATTTTTTAAAAGGAACATTAGCAGAAAATATGTTTGTTTGTTTTGTTGTTGCTTTTTAAGTAGGCAACCAACTTCAGAGAAAATGTAATATTGGTTGAGATTACAAGGAAAGAGCTCAGTAAATGGGAAAAACAGACTGGACATACAGCAATACTTCCCAGGGCATTGGTGAAGGAAAATAAACAGAAATGATATGCAAAGCAGACAAATAAGAAATATAAGTCAAGACATTGGATACATTTTAAATTCTAGCACAAAGTATTTAGAAGAGGAAGGTAATGGCAGATTTTATAACAGAGACTGATAATGGCAATCGAAGAAGACATATGCACTGTCACAGAGGTTATCCTAGTGTTGGACAAATTATTTTAACATGTGTTAAATATGAAAACATGATATGATATAATAGGATACTAGGAATATAAACAGAAGATAATAGGATCCTCAAATGCACGTTCTGTAGTAACAAAAAGTTAGAATTTAGAAGTAGAAAATACTGTCAAAATATTATCATTAAAATAAACAAAACCAAGGGTGGAAATTGTACTGCACAAGCTCTTTTGGCATCAACGTGACTATGACATATCCTTGAAGAAGTTTAAAGGCTAGCTAGATAGACAGGCATATGTATGAGTTAGTCCTCTAACAATTCAAAGCAAAACTGAACTGATTAAAACAAACAAACAAAAACCATTAAGAAAGCATTGGTGCAGCTCGCCAGTGCATTTCCCAGCAAATGAAACCATTCCTATGCATCTGGAACAAGAGCAACTGATTCATTCCTCTGCACAACAGCGTTAGCCTGCTTCGTCAGCAGTCTGGTTCTGGAGGGCTTCTATGTGGGTTACTGGATTTGAGTCCTTGTGTTAGCCATTTCCTCCTGCAGACTAAACTAGGTTTATCCATGTATATGTGCAAGGATCCAAGATTAGGAGTGATATCCTGCAAGGCTTCTGGAAACCTAAATGTCAACCTGACAAATCCATCCATTTCTCTACCTAAGCACATCACAGGACTATGTTTCATCTCATGACAGAAGAATTAGATTTTTAACTCTGTATGTGAGTGGTGTCAGAATCACACTAGAAGGGGGGAAATAGTGCTAAATCATACTTATGCCTATAAGAATGTGAAATTCAGAGATGGACAGTTCATTTTTTAGTGACTGTAGTGTAGGCTAAATAGGAAGATGCATTATGTCAAGGTGGCTTGGTTATACTTATGAGAAAAGTCAAGTTTATAAGTAGAGAGGACTAGAAAAAAATATCTGAGTAGAAATGTAGTTTGGAATGTGAGTATCCACCAAAGGTCTATACTCTAAAGGGCTGGCAACTAGGCGGCTGCTATTGGAGAATGGAGATTGTGGAGCCTTTAAGAAGTAGGACTTATGAGAGGTCTTTACTTCACTGATGTTGCCTTGTTTGAGACAATGATCTTTTTCTTTTTCTTTTACTCCTTGGTCAAATGCTGAGTGTCTTTACTTTACTATACATCCCTAGCATGATATGCTATCCTGACATGGGTACAAGACAAAAGGACCAACAAAGCATGACTAGAACCTCTCAGGTACTGAGCCAAAGGTATCCTTTACTCTTTCTTCTTTATGCTGAAAATTTCAGACCCATGTTAATTAGAAAATTTTGATGGACAGAGCACAGGACTTTGACAAAATAGCTGAATCATAGAAGAGCATTGAAAGTAGATTTGAGAGATATTGATCAATAAAGGAGTTGACAGATTAGATAATCATTGGATAAGAGGGTTTTGAGAAGCAGAGTTTTGAGAATACTGAGTATTTCCTGAATCTGATAATAATGCATTCAACAAGATATGGAATTTAGAAGGCAAAGCGCAGCTGAAGAATTAGACTTTAAAGCTATCTTATACAAAGGAACTATTTTATGTTACTTCTCTAAAAAGAATTAAAAGTTGTAGGCTTCATCAAAGAGGTAAGAAAAACTTTATGAAATTTTGTTTGTTTTTAAGTGTTTCTTTGCTTTTTTTAGGATGGAATAGTGGCAGAATTTTATATGTTGAAAGAGAGGAAGAAATTAAATATATAGGTGTTAAGTGGATTTGGGATAGGATTCACTTTTGGAAATAGAAGGAAGAACAATTTTCACTGAAGGCAGTTATGTTTTACATGACAAGTCAGGAGGTTGAGAGTTAAATGCCTGACATGCTCTGTTCTAGGCAGAGATGGTCTCGGTTAGCAGAGTAGATTTAGGAAAATGAATACGATTTTCAAAGAGTTCCCTTGAGAAATTTGGAGAAAGAGGGGAAAAGCAAGCTAAAGACATACAGAAAATCCACTCAGAAAGGTTGATGATATGAAGGGGCTTTATTGTCTTTATATGAGAGAACTAGGTCTTTCCAGAGATACGCATTTTTTTTTTTACTAATTTTACTAATTCCCCTTCAAGCAAAGAATCTTCTTAGACACGAGCAATAATGAACTCTCTTGGGGGTTCCATTACATGATTACCACAATACACAAAGTACGTACCAAGGATCTGAACTGAGGTCTACTGGACTTCAAAGAAATCTACATTGTACTTCTCCCAATGCCAACTTCCTATCATTTTCAATGTATACTTGCCCTCAACTGATAATTTCTCAAATGCTGCCTCTGAACAGGAAAAGCTTCATACTGTATCACAAGTCGAACCCAGGTTTGGTTTCTCCTGGGGGACCATTTATAAACTTTGGAAGCTGTTGCAAAGACAGAAGGCTGCTATTTTATCGTTTGCTCTATCAGGGCAAACAAGGATTAGAAGGACACAATTTAGAAACCTGCTGGGCCAGTATGTACACTATACTTTACTGCCATAATAGGTCTAGAGTGCTTCCCTTAGGCTACAAGGTTTCTGTGGAAGGTACGTGAGTTTATTCCACCTTCATAATACCTATCCAAGGAAACTGTATTCTCTACACGAAGATGCCAGTAGCAGATGATGCATAATATCAGGGCAAGCTAGCCCAAAGAAAGCCTTTATAGTCTGTTGGCTGTGTAGCAGACTTATTCAGACCTACTGTGAGAATGAGCGAGCCTGGGAGACAATAGGAACTGGACATTCCATCTGCCAAGAGAACACTAGAGAAGGATGACGACTTTCCAGGACAAAGAGGGGGGAGAGAGAGGAGCTAAAAAAAAAACCTAACGTAAAATTGGCTATTTCAGAACTTAACCAAATAAAAGAAGTATGGTTAGTAACCAAAAAGTATAGTTAAATAGAATAACTGGATAAACTACTGCCTTTTGTGTCTATTAATATATGTACATTTGTGTGTGTGTCTGTGCATGTGATCATGCATGTAAAGAAAAACTTTGGGTCTTGTTCACCGGGAGCTGTACACCTTGTTTTTGAGAATGGGATTGTCATTGACATGAAGCTTACAGATTAAGCTAGCCCTGTTGTCCAGGAAGGCACAGGGGTCCTCCTGCCTCTGTCTTCTAATTGTTGGGATTTCAAATGTGCATTAACCACATGGCAGCTCACGACCATCTATAACTCAGTTCCAGCGGATCTGATTCTCTCTTCTGGTCGCAGCAGGCACAACACACCTGCGGTGAATAGACATAATAGCAGACAAATCATCCACAAACATAAAATAATAATAAAAAATATTAAAGAAATAATCCCTGCTGGTTGTTTACTTCTTATGTTCTCAGCCTCTGATCTTCTACACAGGTGCAACTCCAATCTTTATCCCATTTCAAAAATAAATCTTTTCTTTTTCATTGATAACTTCTTGGTTTCTTTGATTTAAAATGAAGAGGGCTAATGATCCATCCTCTATTTGAAATAAGCTTTTCTCCTCTGAATTTTCTTTTCTGTTACTAAGTGGCCACAGTTGAGAGGATTAGATGGACTGAAGGGTTCTTCAGCAGACTAGAGTAGAGCCAGGAACAGGCTCTTTTCAAATATGTGATTCTGTGTTCTTCTCATCTAAAAAATCATTTTAAAATACAAATGCTCCAAATTAATACTTCTTTCACAATTAAGAAAATATGTTTCAACTGGATGTCTGAATATTTTAATGATCATAGTTCTCCACACAGTGTGGAGTCCTTTTATTCTAGTCAATGAGCTCAGAAACTAGACCACATTTCTAAGAAGTGTGGGAATGAGTAATTAATCATTGAAAAGTAATGCTTCCAAAGAGATAGTGAAATATTCATACATAACCATGGAAAACCAAGGACGCTTGTTAGGGGATATATAATAAAATGACATAATGGCAGCTAAGATCAAGAAATTTAAGGTACTTGACATTTAATAAATGCTCACTCTCACCTCTTAGCAGTCATAAAACATCTTTGTTTTATGTGTTTAACCAGGACAAGAATGGAATATCCTTCATTTTTTTTTTTTTTGAGACAATCTTTCTTTGTTACAGCTCTGGCTATTGTTCTGGAACTCACATTTTAGACCAGACTGTCCTTGAACTCACAGAGATCTGCCTGCCTCTGCTTTCCAAGTACTGGGATTAAAGATGTTTGCCACCACCACCTGGCTTCAAACTTTTTATAATTATTTAAATCTTCATTAAATACATTTTTAAAAATTTGTAATAAATTTTAATGTTTTTTATTGAAATAGAATTACATCATTTTCTCCCCCTTCCTTTTATCCCTCATCTCTTCCCATGCTCCTGCTCGAATTTATGGTCTCTTTTCTCTGGTACTTACATATAACACAGACAGACACACACACACACACACAAAAAAAAAAAAACCACTGAGTCTGTTCTTGTTGTTTATGTGTGTACAGTTGATTTTAGCTCTGAACACTCTGCATTGGATATCCTGTGTTCATTCCTAGGAAAGGTTAATTCTCCCCTCAGTCATTAGCTGCCAATAGGACTTTGTGTAGGGGAGGGACCTGCCAATTTTTCCTTCTTCCACGTTAATATGTCCGTTGACGTTGCCATTGTTCTGGTCTTGTCCATGTAGCCATTTCCAGGAGAGATTGTTTCACTGTGGACTTCCTGATACTCTGGCTTTTGCAATTTTTCTGATCCCTCTTCTGAGATGTTCCGTAAACCATAAATGCAGGAGCTGTGATGAAGGTATGTCAGCAACTGGGCAGCCACAACTCTGCATTCTATTCAGTTGTTTTCTGTAATGATCTGCATTTGTTCTAAAGAGAAGATTCTTTGATGAGGAGTGGTAGCTATACTTATCTGTGGATATAAGACCCCACTACCAGGCAGAAGAAAGCTACTTTTAAATGGTTGGTCAGAGTAGTGCAACCGAATCTCACAATACAGATAATAGGTGTAGATCTTGGCTGCCTCTCAGGCATTAAGGTTGGGTCCGTATTAATAAAGATACCGTTCACATGGATCACAAGACAATTTAAGCTGTGTCTGGCCTAAAAATCTTTTTCCTGTGGTATCCATGGCACCAGAAAATACTATGCAAGCAGACAAGGGAGGGAAGCGATTAAATAGTTCTACTCAGCTACACCACCTGTGAACCTTAGCAATGACTACCAACCATGGCAAGATATGCACAAAGGTACAAGTACCACTAAAATATCAATGATGCCAAGAAGTATCTAATTAGACTAAATCCCATTCAACAGGAGGTAAATCATTCATAGTACTGAAAATTTAGCCAGTTTCTATGAGCTAGAGTGCTGATGGATGTTAGGAAACAATGTACTACCACCACTCTGCTAGATCAGCATGAATATGTACTATATTCTGAATATATCTTTAATTTCTAAGTTTTACACTTTCTCCCAACTTTGGATATTGATATATAGAATATTTTCATACCTCTGGTATAGTCAATTAGCTATCTGATCTATACATTTGTATTTGAACTTCTTTGTCCTTAGCTATTGATGTTTTCAGTACTACATACTATATAGCTATATCTTTCATGTGAGGTCTGTAATTTCAAAATGTAAATAATTTATGAAAGAGGAAACATACCTGAACTTTGAGTGCTTATTGTGTACCTAAAAATACTAAATTCATTATATAAATGTTTTATTTATACTCAAAATAATATAATATGGTTGGTGTAGTGGTGAATTAGTTTACATATGGCCACTAAATCATAGATAAATTAAATAATATTATGTAGCTGTATTGCTATGATGCGGTAGATTTTCAGGTATTCTTTTCTTTGATCCTGCTTTATTATTTTGCTAAATCACTATTCTATTTTCTCTTTCTTCATCTTCACTTCACATCAACTAAGAACAGTAAATGCTAGTGAACACTTTCTAGGAATTTCAATGTCTGTCAGTCAGAAAAAAGAAAGTTACAGAATAATACAAAGAACAAAGAAACAACTTCATGCTTTGTGCTAGTTTGCTACTGTGACAATGCCAGAAGACCACAAGCCTGATGTCCTGTGACAAGAAAAGATATTATCATCTTACATCTACAGAGTTCATACATTTGAAGGCGGTTATCGATGAGCTAAAAAATCAATGTGTTGGAAGATCTTTATCTCTTCTGGAGATTTTAAGAAGGAATACACTGTCTTCAAACAGATTGCATCTTTAAGCCTATCTGTGTGCTTGATTGTTTTTAAAATTCTTTGTTTACTTAGTGTGTGTATATATGGAGGTAACAGAACAACTTGCAGAAGTTGGTACTCTCCTTCTATCAAACGAGTTCTTGGGAGTTAACTCAGGCCACCAGGCTTAGCCACACACACTTTTACTGATGAGTCATCTTATGGGCCCTCTTTCCTTTACTTTTTATTTTAAAAGATGGTCTCCCTTGGTTACCCATGGAGCCCTTCAAGTCACTGTGTAGTCCAGGCAGGCTTTGAAAGTGTGATCTTCTGTCTCCAGCTTTCTGAGTAGCTTAGACTACAGGCTTTCCCTAATGGACTTGACTCACCTCCTTGGCTTCTTCATTTCCTATCAGAATCAGTGGTCAACTATCTTCTCTACTGACATCTGTGCATGCTTCTTTGAGCAGACAGCAGATAGAAATATGGATGTTTAATATACTAGTGGTGAGGAAGATTAAGTACGCTGTTATAAAAAGACAAGAGGAACAAACATTTTTTTAAATTAACTTTTTTCATTTATTTTACATACCTCACCCCCCTCCTCCCATTTACCTCCTTCCTCATCCACTCCTCTTCCATCTCTTTTCAGAAAGGGGCAGGCATCCCATGGGCTTGAACAAAGCATGGCACTTCAAGTTGAGGAAGGACCAAGCTCCCCCATCTGCATCAAGGCTGAGTGAGGTAATCCAGTATGGGGACCAGGTTCCCAAAAACCAGCTAAGTGCCAGGCACAGGTCCTGTTCTCACTTTTTAGAGGGCTTGCTGGTACACTTCTAAGAAAGAAATGAGAAATAAATTCCTGGAACTGGAGGGAAAGTGAACCAGTCACCAATCATGTGGTAACAGATCTTTAGCTGAGGAGATTTTCAAGTGAGTTATTGAAGGAATGTGCTTTAGTTACCTTTCTACTGCTGTGATTAAACACCATAATGAAGGCAATTTACAAAAGAGAGCTTCAATGTAAAGGCTCACAGTTCTAGAGGGTTAGTACATGATCATCACGGCATTGAGCATGGGAGCAGGCAGGCAGGCAGGCAGGCATGGTGCTGGAGTAGTAGCCTAGAGCTTATTTGCGACCCGCTAGCACAAGGCAGAGAGAGAGTTAACTTGGGCTTTTAAAACCTTGGAACCCTCCCACCCTGACACACCTCCTCTACAAAGTCCACACATCCTAATCATTCCCAAATGGTTCTATAAACTGGGGGCCAAACATTTCAAATATATGAGCCTGTGGGGACCATTCTTACTCAAACCACTAAAGTATGATCTAGTTTGCTTGTTTGTTTTTTGCTTGTGTTTTCCTTATTACAAATGATAGAGAAAAGAAATTAAAGAACTGTGAAGCAAAAAAGAGAATAAGAGAATTAGAAATTCTGATACCATATATATTGTACAATAATTTCAAAATTAGAAATTTAATTGCTAGCAAAGTATAGTTTTGAGAGAGAACAATCGGTACAGTTTCGTGTCCTTTTGGTAGCCTTAAAAAAAAACAACAAAATGGCTGATAGCCAATCACACAGTAGGATCCTTGAAGGAAGTAGGTATATGAGATAGACCTGTTGATCCTCCTTAATATTCTGAGAGGAAGCTAAAATAAGAACTACAATTATCAAGTAGATATTTGTAAGAAACTTTAGTCCAACATGAGGAATTTCTCTGACACATACTTGAGAACCCATAATTTTCTATGAATACTATGCCAAAAATAAATAAATGAAAGCACTAACAGGTAGGACTAAAAGAGTTAAATTAATACAGAAAATTAAAAAAGGCTGGTGGAGCACTAATTTACATAGGCAGAAAACAGGCTTATAAAAATTCATCTAAGAATATTTACTAGTCTTTAAAATAAACAAAGCATGGCCCCAAGGGGTGAGGAGCAAACTCAGAGAATAGAAGTCAAGTCTCAGCAGCCTCAGTTCAGCCCATGACACCTTCAAGATTTGAGTCTTTTTCTTCTGACATCTCAGAATTGCTTGTGACGGACAACTGCTTGCTTTTTTGTTATTTTTTTCTTTTCTATATTTTTACTTTTTAAATGGATCTCTGTCTCTTTGGTGTGTCTCTCTCTGTCCCTGTCTCTGCCTCTCTCTCTCTCTCTCTCTCTCTCTCTCTCTCTCTCTCTCTCTCTCTCTCTCACACACACACACACACACACACACAAAGAGAGAGAGAGAGACAGAGAGAGAGACAGAGAAAGAGACAGAGAGAGAGACAGAGAGAGAGAGACCACTAGTTTGTTGTTGTTCATTTTTTTTCTTCTTTGGCTTACAGTTGAATGTCTTTACTGCCTTTCTGTTTTTGAAACAGTTCTCTTACTTTCTAGCTTCATAAGTTTAAAGATAGAGAGGAATTCTGCTAAAGGATAAATTAGTTCCAGAATCTCATGCCAGCCAAGTTAGATGATAACACTGAGGATTTATAAGGAGGTAAATGTTAGATGAATCTGGACTTGAGTTGATGCTGAATGGCTTGAGACTTCTGGAAACCTTGGAGTGAGGTGAGGATCTTTCCAGGCAGGATGAATATGCATCTGGAGGACACAGGCATCTTTTTTTACTTCATGAGTTTTAAGGTTACTATTTCTGGTATTCATCTTCTAAAATAATTCAATCAACATTTAAAATAAAAGAATTACAAAAATGAAGGTACAGAAATAGGATTGAAGGGGGTGATTTTCCTTAAAAAGAATTCTTAAAAATAAGTATAGAGTTCAACATTCTGTCAAATCATTCAGACAGAAATACATTTTCCTTGTAAGGATGTAATTCATTTTACAAATTAATTCCCATAAATTATGAATGACAGAAGAAGCCGCCATGGAGTTTACCAAGGTGTTCCTGGACAAAGTTCATTCTGGGTTGTGTTGTGTTTCATTTGGACATTCCGTCTACACAAACAGAAGATGCCACACATAACACTGGGTCAAGCTTGGAGAACATGACTAGAAACAGTTTTGATTAGAGAAAAATTATGGATAAATTATGTACTCAAGTCTGAGAATCTAGAATAAACCCAGGAAGAGAAGGGACAAATAAACTGTGGAACCCACAAACTCCTCTAACCAAAAAAAAAAACAAACACACACACACACAAAAAAAAACTGACTTTTTATTTTTCATCAAATATAGACTCCCTTTCTGTCATACATACAGTATTTTAGTTATTGTTTGAAAAACCTCCGTGGCAACCTGGTGAGTTATAGTCCCAGGAGTTTGGTTCTCCATCTGCCCAAGCAATAAAGCTTCATAACTCTCGGTAAATATCAGTTTCAGGCTGTTTCTACTCTGCACCAAATTAAAGGGAGATTCACAGTGCTCTAAATACTTTGAGTTACCAAATACGACACTTAGAGCATGCAGGTTTTAAATGTCATTGGGTAAAAATAAAGATGTTGTTAGTATCTTTTATAATTATTCTTCCTCTTATTTGTTTGGAATATTTCCTAAGCCTATTTTGTTAATTGGTTATAATTCTAGTAGTTGAATATTAATGAGAATAGACAGCTAATGATGCCATATGACAAGATCAGATTTATAAAGAAACTTACCCTGAATGAGGTTTGTGCAGAGATGAGCTTATTATATATTTATTCATCCAAAAATGCTTCATTGTCCTTTTATTACATACTTAATGTATCTGTGGAGTTTATAATAGAAAAACAATACAATAAAATAATTTGTGTTTATATTCTAATGCAAATACATTTGAAAAGCAACCAGTTGGTGATGAATTAAGAAGAGTCTTGTGGAGCTTTAAATCTTCATGAAGAATCACTTACTGATTCTGGATGTGATGGTTTGTGAGAGAAATGTCTCTCCATAGGCATGTGTCGGTTCCCAGATGGCAATGCTCCTTGGGGAAGTCATAGAATCCTTAGGAGTTAAAGCATTGGGGGAGGAAGTGTGATAATGGGGGAGGGATTTGAAGCTTTATAGCCTCCTATCACTTTCTGCTCTTTCTTTCTCTGCTTTCTATGTGTGGATATATATATATATATATATATATATATATATATATATATCAGCCAGCTCCCTGTTCCCCTGTTCCTATTGTCATGCTTTCCCTACTGTGATAGACTGTATCTTCGTCCTAATTATAGTTGCTATTGGTTTGAAACAAACACCATGACAAAAAGCAATTTGTGAAGGAAAGGGTTTGTTTCAGCTTGTCACAGTCCTTCACTAAAGAGCCATGGCAGGAACTCCAACAGAGCAGGAATCTGAAAGCAGAAATAGGTGCAGGGGCTTTCTCCCTATGGTTTACTCCTCAACCCGCTTTCTTATATGGCTTACTCAACCCGCTTTCTTTTCTTATACACCAAAGGACAATCTGCCCACAGGTCATACTACTTACACTGGGTTCTCCTACATATAATTATTATTTTCAAAATGATCCTGCAGGCATATCTATAGGCCAATCTTATGGAGACATGTCTTCAAACGTGGTTCCCTCAGCTCAGAAAAATGCTAGCTTGTGTCAAGTTGAAAAAGAAACTAACCAGGGCATCCCTTCAGAACTGTAAAAAAACAAAATACACTTTTCCTTAAGTTTCCTTGGTTATTGTATTTTATCACAGAAGTAGAAAGGTAACTAATATAGAAATTGGTAACAGGAGAGAAGAGCTTTTTGCTATTAAGAACATAAATGTGGAAAACAATTGGATCTTTGGATTAGGAAAGAAGTTGAATGCTATAAGCAGAGCATCATACGGTATTCTAGTAGAATCTGGCAGACAACAGTGCTGACATTAAAAGACACATTAGAGACATATCTCAGGGCATTGTAGAGAGAAACAAGGATTCTATTATCAAAGAAGCCAAAGGCCATTCATTTCATGTTTTGAAAAAATTTGTCTGATGCAAAATTTAAAAGTAACAGACTAATTTATTTGGGGAAGAAAATTTCAAGACAGTATAACATCACAGGGATGTGGGCTGGTTATTACTGATGACTCTTATGCAAGTCTACAATGAATAAGACCAACAAGTGAGTCAGAATGAAATGAAAACTATGGAGTTTGGAAATGAAAAAAAAAAAACAAGCACTGTAAAGCTTAAGCACGTAGTCAAGTCATGGACAGAAAATGAAACAATAATTGTCAAAAACATAACAGAGTGCCATTAAAGAAAAGCCTCCTGCCCTGCTCCACAGTAATAGAAAAGGTGCTTCCTAGATAAGCCTCTTGTGAAAGAAAATCTAAGGGGTTGCTTGCTCCTGGAAAGCAATTGCCTCTTACTAAAAAAGATGCTGCAACCATGTTCCAAGGTGGAGAGGGTCCCAAGATGTCACTGGAACTTCGCAGTGTCACCCACTTGGTATTGGCAGTAGAGACCCAAAAGATGCAAAATTAAGGGGGGCATTGATTCTTTCTCCATAGTTTCAGAGAACTTATAAACCATTCTGTGAAGCTGTATAGGTGAAACCTGGGTGAAGGTAGAGACTGCAAAGTGTTGGAGAGTACAAAGTCATGAGTTGTCAGTCAATGAGAGCTGCATACAGGGATTGAGGACTGCCCCAGAGAAATATATGTTACAGGAGACAAAGTTAGAAGGTTGGAGCCATCTAATCCCTTTGAAATTGAATTCCAGATCCTGGACATGAAGCTGAAGGATTTGGTGTTTTACTGCTGAGTTTTGGTCTTAGTTTGGTTTAATCTTTTCTGCTATACATTCATTCCTTCCTTTGAAATGGTAATGTATATTCTGTGCCACTGTATAGGTAAGTAACTATTTTCCCCCCATGTGTGTTCACAGTAAGGGATTGCCTTGAGTCTCAGAAGAGATTTCCATCTTTACTTTACAAGCTGAACTAAATAAATTTTATAATATAGCATGACGCTAAGTCTATGGGGACCGGAGGCAGAATATGGTACTTCTAATAAGAAATGTTCCCCATAGGCTTAGGTTTTAAATAGTTGGTCCCCAGTTGGTGAGGGTGTTTGAAATAGGTTATGGGACCCTGGAAAGATAGAGTCTTGCATTGAGAATTATGTCAAGGGGGTGACTTTGAGGGTTTACAAACTTACCATTACTTCCTATTTTCTCACTGATTCTTGTTACAGATTAAAACAAAGTGATCAGGCAGCTTCTTTCTGATTTTGCTGGTATACCACGCCTTCCCCACCGTGACTGATTCTTTCAAGATTTATAAGCCAACATAAACTTCTTCCTTAAGTTTATTTTACTCATTGTACTTTGGCATAGCCACAAAGACATAACTAATAGACTATAAAGGAGCAATCACTTTTAGTTGAGTACCCATGGGGGAGACCTCCAGTTTCAAATTGATAGTGCTAAACCCATGTTCACACAAATGATCCTGGTTATATTCAATAGGTCTTAAAAAAAAAAGCCATTAATATCGGAAAGGGACTTGTAGGGAGAAAGGACAAAAAAGTTGGGTGGGAGAGAGATTGGACAGGGTTAGGGTTTACAATAACCAGAATATATTTTATATATTATGAAATTGTCAAAAAATACTCAGTAAAAGTTATGAAAAATGAACAAAAGAAGAGGGGAACAAAATAATCTAGCTATAAAGATCCTGCATAGGTCCAGATTGGGGAATTCAGTGTGTGGAGATAAAATAAATAATAAATGGTAGCAATTGTCCTTTCAAACAACGAGGTTTTGTGAATACATTGGATGCAACAGAAAGAACAGCCTGGATGTTCTCATGAAACTAGAGAAAAAGAGTGAATGGCTGGGCCACTCACTGAACATGGGAACTCAGGAAGGAGGGAAGACTCTAATGAGCAGATAGAAGAAGACAATGAAAGACTCAAGAAAAATTCAATTCCAAGTATATTGGATGCTTTTTAATACATCTAAATGAGATGTGATTTAGCGATTTGTAAAATTATGGGACATGTCTCACAATAAATATGGTATTTTATTTTTAATATCATTGGAGTGCAGAAGAATAGCATCCATGCACATACATATTTTCTTTGCTGCTATTCAGTAGAACAATTCATTTATTTCCTCCCACACATGTAACCAGATATATGGGTTACCAATATATTTAGAAACAAATCATTCACCAAGAGGCTAACATACTTGCATAATGTTTCACTCAAAATAACTTACTATATTGTAAATTTCTATTATTAAAATTGGTGAGTATTACTCAGGCATGAAAATTAGCCTGTGGCTGGTTGTGTATGGTATCCTCAGCACAGACAGAGCAGTAGAAACCCTGCATTTTTTTCTCCTGTTGAAAGTGCTTAAAAAGGTATATTCCTGCTGATAAACCCTGTCTGTCTAGCCTCAGAGAAGCCAGTCTGTGCAAGTTAATTGCTTAGACCTGACAGTGCAGAGAACAGCATTAATAAATGGGGTGTACTGGGTT
This sequence comes from Peromyscus eremicus, assembly GCF_949786415.1. Lineage (NCBI taxonomy): Eukaryota > Metazoa > Chordata > Mammalia > Rodentia > Cricetidae > Peromyscus > Peromyscus eremicus. The sequence continues at coordinate 14,900,411 of NC_081434.1, read as the reverse complement.
GTAGAAAGAACAGATGTGAGTTTTCTGCTCCATCGTACGATGAATTAACTCTCTATCTCTCCATTTATATACTACAGTCATCACTGAAGACCTGTGCTAAAGACTATGGTAACACAACCTTCACACAGTCCCCACTATTTCAAACCCTCCAGTGGCATTTAAAATCTCTCCCTTATGATATAGCCCTTTTTTACAACGGTGGGAAGAGGGGAGGTGCTTTTACTTGAAAGGCTGCTGAAATATGATTTTTGTTTCTGGTTGCTCTAAACATGTTCTTACAAACCTAGTGCCTGGAGAAACCAGAATTGTACAATTACCCATAACTTTGTCCCAGTGGAAAATGCAGTTGAAATATATTGTTCAGTAAATTTTGGCATTTTATTTTTCCATCTGCCTCAAAAGATGCATGTCTTTTAGCTCCTAGGAAAATAGCTTTTATTAAGGGTACAGAGGATTGATTGATCCATGAAGGGAATGCACATATTTGAATACCACATGAACGTAAATGTAAGTTTTGTCACAGACTTCATTATTTGATGTCAAATGTCACACAAACCATATGGGAATTTACCGCTTCTCTAGGTACAGACCAAGCATTCTAAGAATCTATTACTAGAAAGAAGTTGTTATATTTTTCCAGCTTCTAGTATGTTCTAAACATTGTGGTAGGCACTTGCTGGAATACCTCAGAGCTTATAGTAGGTTAGTGTGATGGTAAGAACTTCTGCTTATAGAACTGTATCTTTCTGAGTAAAACTCAGTGTCCTCATCTGTAAAAAAAAGAGGTCAGGCATATGTAACCCATCATGACTCAGAGAATTCTGCCTCTAAGTTATTCAACCAAGTACTTGCATGGGAAGCTCTATATGTTTAGCTGCACAAACACTGAGAAAATTGCAATAAACACAAAGAAATAATTTGCCTTCTAGTTATTCTGGACTAAATTCATAGGTAATAATAGAATCATCTAGAATTTATATCCACGACCATCCCTGCCTACCTAGAAATTTCATAATTACTGAATGCTTCACTTTACAGTGGCTAGGAATTTATATGCTACTTTTTGTTTTTGTTGTTGTTTTTGTTTTTTGAGATAGGGTTTCCCTGTATAGTTTTGGTGCCTGTTCTGGATCTTGCCCTGTAGACCAGGCTATCTTTGAACTTACAGAGATCTGCCTGCCTCTGACTCCTGGGTGCTGGGATTAAAGGCATGCATCACCATCACCCAGTGCGCTACTTTCTTTATGTAAACCAACAGTGACAAGAGTAATATTATTTCCATAATCAGGATGAAAATAGTACAGTCCAAAAGACAGTAAAGAATACACCCATGACTGCCGAAGTTCATAGAGCAGAATCGATGCCAAGCTACCTATAAGTTTCAACTTACTCTGATCTTAGGAACTCAGAATCAAACTTTAGGAGCAATGCATAGATGTTCACTTAAATGACCACGAAATAAATTGACACCTATCAAAATGTGAAGCTTCTTATGTATTATCAGTCCCTCACACTCCAAGAATATATTTATTAAAAGTCGTTAATTACCCAATTAGAACTCTATTCAATACTTTAAAACACTAACCAACTGACAAAGCCCAAGTGAGTTTTCCAAGACTGTCACCAGCCATGACAGGGCTCACAATGAATCCTAGAACATCACAGTGGAAATTATGAAACAGTTCCTTTGAAGAAAGAGAAAAGCCACTTTATCAGTATCAGAATGAAATTCTAAGTAATTGTCCAAACTCCTTAACACACCACAGATAGGCATAAAATATCAGAACATCTAGATAGGACTAGTCTCTGACACAATGACACCAGATAAAAATAGATTTAAAGCATCCCAACTTACATGTTTAGAAAAGTCACTGTGATTCATCTGGATACTATGTGACTGGATGTAGCCCCCTTTATCAGAATAAAGTACCAAGAATGTACCCCCCAAAAAAGAATGTACAAATTATAGCATGTTACATCAGTTGTGTGTGTGTGTGTGTGTGTGTGTGTGTGTGTGTGTTATACCCATGCACATGTGGAGGCCAGAATTTGATGTCAGATGACTTATGCTATTGCTTTCTAATTCATCTTTTGATACAAGATCTCTCCCTGAACCCAGAGCTCACTGATAGGCTAGACTCACTGGGCACTGAGCTTGGAAGATCCACCTGTCTCTGCCACATGCCCTGTCACAAGGGATATAGTTGCAGATGTGTACAATCATAACCAGTGTGGATTGTGGAGCTTCACACCCAGGTCCTCGTGATTGTCCAGCAGGTATTTTAAAGGTTGAGTAATTCTCCCCCTACCTCACCCTGGCTCATCTGAGTTTTAAATTAGTTTTTATTTAATGTCATCTTAATTCACCCATATTATTCTAATCCTAAAAGTACACTTAACTCTCAATTACACATTTGGTGCCAATATACATAAAATGCTTTGGGTGGCTCATTATTTTGTTTTGGCTTTTTGATCAACAAATTTAGGATGATGTTGACTACATGTAAATTAATATATATATATATATATATATATATATATATATATATATATGAATTTACATTGTCTTCAAACAAATACTGAATCTTCTAGAAATATTTAATTTTTAACAGTATCCTGGTCTGTGTCATTAGTTTTAGTTACCTTAAATCTCAGGGGCTTTTTTTTTTCTTTCTTTCTTTTTTTTAAGTGTTGTGAATATAAAGACAAAATGTCACATAGAGCTCCCTGATACATTGTAGGGGGCTTCCTCACAAACCTGTGCCAAGTTGAAACTCTTTTAAGATTAAACTCAGATTTTTTTCCACTCATCATTTGCCAAATAATATTGAAGCAGAAACAAAGTAAAATAACACAGAATAAATTAGGGCTATAGAGCTGAAACTAGTTCTCTCAAACTAACAGGTAGCCAGGGAAAGCTGTGATATTCTTAAAACTCCAGTGGACTCATTCAAAGAGACAAGATGAATAATCAAGTCTCTCAACGGAACACCCTTTGATCAAGTTACAAGAGGTTTGTTTAAAGGTTGACATTTAATTTAAAAGCAAAGCTAAAGTAACAAACCCATCAGAAATTTCACTCTAGAATATTACAAAACCACTTATGTTAAGAGATTTTCTCGGATGGAAAATCAAAAAGCATCATGGATGATAAATACCATAATGAGGGATTCGGAACATTTGTGCTTCTGGTAACTATAGTAATAAGGCCTTGCATTTCTATTCAAATTTTCTATTCAATTCATATATATATGAATTATTGTTCATATATATAAATACTAAAAATCCATTCTTCCACATGGCTGATGTGATGGCTAATCTTGGCTGTGAACTTGATTATGTCTGTAATCAACTAAAAAAAAAATCAAGAAACTAGGCAACGCTGTGTAAGATTTTCTTTATTATCATTTAAGATGGGAAGATCTAACCCCAAGCTAGACCCTACTTCCTGATAGCATTCCACATAAAAGGTCATGAAGCTTTTACTTTTGCTTCCTTGCCCTCAATCTTACTGGCAACTTCGTCTACACTGTTCCTGGGACTTTCCTTTGCTGCCTGTCATTAGACAAACATTTTAATTAACCTAAGTTTTCTCATAAGTAAAATGGTGATGATAATCCCAAATTCTTGGTAATATGACTTTTAGATAGGATCACAAATACAGAGTTTTACACACAGTTTCATGCATAGATGCTCAGTTTTTTTTCGTCGAAAACATTCTTATAGGGATGACCAGACAGCACTTAGTTCTCACTATGTTTACAAAGGTGAGAAACATAAAACCAAAACCTGGAGGTCTCCTAATTTCCCTGTGCAATCCCTGTTAGGCCTACATGTGGTCAAAGCCCAAGACTTTCCTCAACTTTGGAATGAGAAATGAAACCACACTTATTCCAAATAGACTTATCATTGGACAGTGGGAAAATTAAATTAAAAATCAGTTAATATTTAAGAATTCAAAATCTTACTGATATATCAATAATAGAAAGTATCTGATGGAGAACCTCCGTCTTGGATTAAAAATAAAGAAGTGGCCAAACTTGACCTCAAGCTAGAGGCATAATATAAAGTTAGCCAAGGACAATGTTCTTTGACTCATCTGAGTCATGAATAGTACCCTGTTCTTTGAAAGGTGTCACTGAAATGAACCCCACTGGAGTGACAAGGATTAGTGTGTCTCCTTGGATTGGATAAGAGCATGGACCACATCACCATCCACAGACTTTAAACGATAACCCCTGAAGTTTAGGATACACTCCAAGAATAAAGAGGTAATGGGAAGCAATTCCATAACATTATATTTTAAGCTGAAATTTTTATATTCCTTTACAATTAATTAGATGTGGGATCTGAAACTGGGTGAAGTAGGGGATAAAAAGGGAAGTGAGAGCCAGCTATGAAAAAAAAAAGTTATGTTTTGTGAACCTGTGTGTGTGATTTGTGAAACTGTGTGGTTTTCCTATACATTGTATAATCTCTTATAAAGGCCATGGAACAGAATTGATTTTCATGTAATAAACAATAACCTATGAATTCGAAAGCTTATGACTAGCTTCATACACATACACACACACACACACACACACACACACACACACACACACACACACACACATTGTAGCTGCAGTTGTAACTGTTGCCAGAAATTTTAGTCCTTGTATTTTGTACAGAAGACCAGTATTCCTACAATATTAAAATATATAAGAAGGTTATTAAAATTGACGAATCACGAAAATACTGATTTCTTTATTCTGTGCTAAAGTATAAAAATCTGAAGTTTTTGATTTGGTACTTTTTGAATCCTGCTATGTTGGGTTATTCTGGTTTCAGTTTAAAAGACAAAAAGAAAAAGAAAAAAAAAAAAGAATGAATGAAAATTCTACCAAATAATAAAATGGTCACACATATATAAATAATTATTATTTCATAGCATAATTATTTATTAATGAAAAAATAAGGCATTGAAATATTTAAGAAACCTAGTTTTTAACTGCAGATTGCCATTTAAATTGATCTATCATTGTTTGAGAAACTATAGGCATAGTCTATCATCAAGAAAAAAATACAAAACTTTGTTAGTCTGTTTGTCAAGACTATGACAAAATACCTGAGATAGTTGGCCTAAAAGGAAGAAATATTTGTTTTTATTCATGCTTTTCCAGTCACTTACTTTGGGCTGGTGATGAGTCAGTTCACCAAAATGGAGAACTCGTGGAAATGACAGATGCTCATTTCATAGCAGCTGGAAGCACAAAGAGAGACAGGAAGCAACTACTCGTGAAATCTCTTAGAGAGCACATCTCCCATTAGGCGTACCTCTTAAGGTTCCTATCACCTAATAGCACCAATGCTCAGACCAAACCTTCAACAGTCAAGGCTTTGCAGAACCTTCACAATGAGCACTATAGCAAAAATATCTTAAATCATTCATTAAATGAAATGATTAATAACATGCAAATAGGATCAGAGAGTGGTTCTCCTAGAATCAACCACAGTGAGTAGTATGTATTGTGCTTTGAAATACAATTAAGAACCTAAACTAGCAATATATTTGCAAAAACATCTGGCTAAGTAAGATTGAGTTGAATCTTATAACTCTACAGAATTCAGCCATTGGCCAGAAGTTGAGTGACAATAATATTAACAAATAATGACTAACTTCTCTTCTAACCTTCATCTTTGTAGGAACAGGGAATTTGTGAAGTTTAAGATATTAGAACTTAATCAAGCCAAGTGCAGTGCACAGGGCTTTATCCCCAACCTTTGAGAGAAACAGATATATTTCTGTGAGTTTAAGGCCCGCCTGGTCAATAAAATGAGTTTCAGGCTAGCCAGAGCTATGAGGTGAGATACTGCCTCAAATAAAAATTAATTAAATAAATAAAACAAACAAATGAAAATCGCACACTTAAGGGACACAGTATAATAGTACTTGATAGGTAAACGGAGCTGGTGGCGCTGCTGGTTACCAGTGGAAAAGTCACAAGCCACAGCCATGACTACTAGAGTTACAGAGAGCTTTATTAGAAGGGAAAGTGGGGGGAAAGAAAGGGGGGCCAGGTCTGGGAGGGGGAGATGGCGGGAGCAGAGCAGAAAGCAGGGAACAGAAAGGGAACAGAGAGAGAGGGTGGGGTCCGCGACCCGCTTTTTTAAGGCACAGATTGCATGAGTAGTCGCCAGCGCCCCCTGGTGACATAAGACACAAGACACCACCGACACCACCACCACTACCCCCAGCTGCCCTTGCAGGGGAGTGAGGGCAGGATCCTAACAGTACAAACCTCAAATTTACTCAACATTGAAAGTCAGCAGTTCAAAATTTATCCAAGTATCCCCAGAACTGACCCAGTTTTAACACTCAAAAAAAAAAAAAATCCCATTCCCCCAAAGAAAACCCCAAGTGTCAGAAGGATGGAAATGTTTGATTACCCTATCTACTGAGAAAAATATAGTATGTCTGAAAGAAATAGCTAGAGTAATATGAATATATGTATAAATGGTGTAATGTTATGAGTTTCCGCTTTTGACTTCCTGGACAAGAAACTTCCAGTTGATCCAACAAAAGCCTCCTTTCTCCCTAGAGCCCAATATATAAACAGTATCTGGAGTGGCTACAAGCAGTGTGGGGTTTCACATGTATGGGGCTCCTGGTTAAAGAACAATATAATATTTGACCTCCAATATGTAGCTCAGTGTTATGTATTGAGATGATAGTGCTGCCAGCCAACATGTATTCTTGAGAAAGAATTTATTTGCCTGATCGCTACCCCACATTTACCTCATTTACACAAAAATCAAAAGACATGTTGAGCTCCTTCTAGCATCGCAATGAACACTACCTTCCTATGAAAGCCAGGTTACTTTTGTGCTTATTTTACCAAAACTACTGTATTTGCTGGTAGAAGTCACTAAAAAAACGTACAGAACAAAGACATAGAAAATTCTTTGTATTCAAATCTTCCTATTCTACATAAAATGGAAGGTATACACATATGTTGGGGAAAAACAGCTACACAGACTTTTATTTTATACCACTTATAAATAAAAATAAAAGTTGTTGTTCAAGAGGATGAAAAATGTGGCAATTCAGGTCGCTTGGCTCGGCCTGGGAGGAGGGGACTGGACCTACCTGGACTGAGTCTACCAGGTTGATCTCAGTCTGCGGGGAAGGCTTTGCCCTGGAGAAGATGGGAATGGGGGGTGGGCTGGGGGGAAGGTGAGGGGGGCGGGAGGGGGAGAACAAGGGAATCCGTGGCTGATATGCAGAACTGAATTGTATTGCAAAATAAAAATTAAAAAAAAAAGAAAAATGTGGCAATTCACATCTGTATCTACAGGGGACTATGGTTTTTGGCAGACACCTATGACTTGCATAAAGCAATATATATTCTTGTCTTAGACCCATCAAAGAAGAGGGTAGGGAGTATTTCCACTGCATGAGTAGAGGTCATGTAGAAACCATCTCATCAAATACTTACAGCACTCAGAGGCACTAAAAGATCTAGTAACAGTGGGCACAGAGGGCCCTAAGTGGTAGCATTTAATCCCCACTCCGGTTCCATGCCATGTGGATGAGTTGACAGTCAATAGCCTGTGAAGGCACACACTATGAATAAACAATGTATCAATGTCATGGCAGAGACTGTAGGAACACTGAATATATTGGAAAGAGAATATGGTAGACGCTAGGGTTCCACATAAGGCAGAAACCAGGGTGACAGAGTAACACAGAAGACAGTACAAAGGTAAAATAGACAATCATAACTGGTTCATCATATGAACATATGAGCTAAATATGCAACATATGAACACCAGAGGCCATGAGGGATCCAATTTCTCTGTTACTTGTGTTTGTCTCAGTAGTCCTAGAAACCCGACTAAGTGTGAAATGACTTTTGTTATCTTAATTTGAGACTGTATTCCCACTTATCTGATCATTCAACAAGCTTCAGCTAAAGAAAAGAAACAAGAGTCTTCAGCACTTAAGACCCTGAAACACAATTGCCCAAAAGAAAACTAAATTCTTATGTGATTAAACTATTTGAAATATCAGATCACATTAACTTCGAGACAAATCAGTTATTTTTCCTGCTAACCATAGACTACATGTTTACAAATAACTGTGTCATTGACTAAACAAAAAGTTACTTTTTCATTCCTCAACATCTTTACTATAGTATGAATCGACTCTACTTGGGAGCAAGGTGTAATCCATATGCACTGACTCTTTTTCTTAACAATAAAACGAGTGCCCTGGATTGCAAATGTCTTTTTAGTGTTCTCCAAATCCATTTTTATCTTTTCCCAGAACAAGCAGCTAGACTGTATTCAGAAGCCCCCTTTGCAGCTCATGTCAGTGAGTCGCAGAGGAATGTGAGTGAACTGAGAAGTGCCACTTTTTCTTTGTCAAATGTGATCCATATATATTTATTTGTATTTCCTGTGCAGTGTCTACATACAGAAAATGCCAGGACAGGTCACATAAACACGGAGCATAGGCTCACAGCATCTAAGGTACCAGAGTCATCCTGTAAAGGAGAGCTGTCTACTGACCCAGATGGTAGCTAGTGTTAGAGGAAGGCTACTATTGTGCTTTGTCAATGGACATTTAGGACTTGTTTTTATAGTAGGTTAACTTTCTCTTAGCTAACAGAGGATAAAGAGAATTAGAATAAAACTTATAGGCTCAGAGAAGAGAAAAACAATATCAAAATGGGAGAGTCCTAATGTAGCTGCACAATGGTAGAGATACACCTGGAAGAAACTTAATCATCAGGGAAATTGGGGCTGAAAGTATCAGAACCTGATTCAAACTAGCTTAGGCCAAAAAGCGCCCCCTCCCTCAGGGGTAGGTATTTTTCCTCTACTGCACACTCTTCTTTGAGGAAAGCTCTCCCTACTCAACTATCACAATTATCCAGAATTTCCAGAAAACACTCCTGTAGATGTAATTCTAAACAGTTTTATTAAATAAGAAACACAGAGCCAAATGCAGTCAAAAGCCCAGATAACAGAGAGCAGTAACCAAAAGCTGAGACCACCTTCTTACCCCTCACTGCCGCTGCCTTCCTTCCCCTGAGAAAGAGACCTACTTCCTGTATGTCTGTCTTTTTATTGACTTTCTGTTCTGCCTTCTCATTGGTTGTTAACCCACATGACCTCCTCGTCACTGCCTGTCTATACAGACCTCCAGGTCTCTACGGTTGGTATTAAGATTAAAGGCGTGTGTCTCCATGCTGGCTGTATCCTTGAACACACAGAGATCTGCCTGTCATGTGATTGGGATTAGCCAGATTTCTGCTAAATGGCTTGCTATTAGCCCTGACCCCCAGGCATCTTTATTTATTAACATACAAATAAAATCACATTTCAGCACAAATAAAATGTCACCATACACTCCAAAAAGCATCATGGATCTGATCTTGAATGACTTCTGTCTTTAGGAATGAGGTGATATGAATGACCAACCTGGACCACATGCCAAGCTCTCTAAAAAGCCTACTGATGGAGAAGTTTCCAAAGAAAAAGATTCCAGTGATATGGACACAACAGATAGCCATACTATAAAGCTAATAAATTATAGATGTTTCATAAGTTGTAGGTGATTGATACACAAAAGACAGATAGATGAAAGAAAGAAGATAGATAAAAGATAAGAGATAGATGATAGATAGACAGATAGATAAATGATAGATGAGAGAAAGAGAGAGAGAGAGATGATAAATGCAGATGACAGACAGGACAGATGGATAGAAAATTTTGCACATCTAGTATCTTCCCTGGTTTTCAGCTAATTTTACAATTTTCTTTCTGGAACTGAAATGAATTTATGTTCCATTCCAACTGTTAGAAAGATAATTACAGAGTTGCATTTATAAGAATATAAATTGTAGAAATTGCCATGATTAATATATTTTCTCCAAACGTGTTAAGGAAGTCAACCAGAGATCCTATACCACAGCATGCAGATTTATCTTGTTATTAGTTGATGAATAAAAAAACCACTGCTATGATTTGGCATAGACTCTGGTCTTCTAACTAGAATATCTGTTCAGTGTGATGTAAGCACAGTCAGGAGACAACGAGTTAATTGAGCTAGGCTGTAGCTCATCGTTCCTCAGACAGTGGTTCAATTTTGTCTCGATATGATAGACCCACTAACTTAATGCATAAAATAGAAGAAACTTTATTCAGTGGCCAAAGAATGGGGAAATGGGAACCTTTATTAGCACATCAGCTCTCAACTCTAAGGAGCTGGGCAGTTATAGAGACAGCATAATGAAGGAAAATAAAATAATGACGGAAAAAAACAGACTAATAAAGAGGGAAATATTTTTTCACATTTTCCAGGAACTCACCTGCCACATACATTTGCTTATTTTTATGGCCCAACATTTCAGAACATTGTACCTTCTAGATACCCTTAGCTCAAAAGCTAAAGCTGCAAAGGCTATGGATATCACATGAAGTCAGAGGTATTTAACTTTTTCATATCAATGTGATTTGTTATTCAGGTGGACATCTGTAGGCCTAAGTGAAGACAGTGTTTTCAGCAATATCAGCCTTGGAATACCTGAAACCAACCTAGGCAAGTGTTATCATAACCTCCCTATACAGGTGTTTCCCCCTGTAAAGATATTTGGAAATTAATGATGTGCTACCCAGCTGTCTGACTCCCAAATGATCATCTTTAAAAGAAACTAAGAAGAAAGAAGCTAGAGAGTGAATTTAAGCATATTTTTTTCCCAGCAGTAATGTAACTTCTTCACTCTATGTATTGATTAGTTACTCCCTAGGGATGTTGACCAGGTCATTTCCACCTGGTCTCTTTATGGGTGTGGTGGTGCTCCTAGCATGTTAACTGGGCATCCGATGGAGTACACTCAAAGCAGTATTGTGTTACAGCTCTGAGGGAAAGGACTTCCCTAATGGAAGTGTTGCAGCTCAGAAGGGAAAGGCATCCTGACAATAGGGAGCCAAGGAATGCCACAAAGTCACACTGTACAACAAACCTCACACAGGAGATTTATTGGGAAAAAGAAAAGAAAAAAATAAAACAGCAGAGTGGATGCCTGTGCTTGGGTAAGAAGCTTTATATAGGGCTTCTCAGGGGGTAGAGTTTTTCCAGGGTGGGGATTGTTGGAATTTCAGGCTGAGAGATTGGTGTCTTTTGGGGCTCAGGAATTGGTGGGTTTTGGTAAATTTTCAAACCCTGGAAGTGGGCTCAGACCATTTACCCTACAAATGGTAGTGCCTGTCTTAACAATCTTTTAAGATTTCAGTTTTATTTTATTTGTCCATGTGTGTTTCTGTGTGAGGCATGTGTGCCTTAGGCCAAGGGTGACAAGGAGTGGATCTGATTTTAGAGAAAGCCAACAGGTAGGTTTGGCAACTGAACCAAGTGTTTGGACTGAGTATTAGCAGAGAAACGTGGACAGTAGGATGAAGAAGGGGGAGAATGCATGAGAGAGATTTAATTCAAGAAATTGACTTACATGATCCTGGGAGCTGGTTAGTTAGGACAAAAATCCATAAGGCATATCAGGTTTTCTTTACAAAGTGTGGTAATTTATTTTGGCCACTGGCCATGAGTTCCTTCATGTTTCCCTCGGGCTAAACTTCAGATAGATTTCTCCTTCGCTACAGGCCACTGTCATCCTTTTTTATTAAAGCACTTATTTTAGGTAGCTTAATTCTTACTCTATTCCTTTGAGATACAAATATTTTACAGTCCCAGCAATGTCTTGCTCAAGAACATGAAAGTCATTTCACTGAAATGTAATCATCAAGAATATAGGATCCAAAGCCAATGGATGGCACAACTAGAAAAGGAACATGTTTCTCGAGCCAGGACCCTCCACTTGCTCCCCACAACCCATCTAAGTGTGGAAAGAAACTGACATCACAAAGTTGCCCTCTGATCCCCATAGATACTCAGTGGCATATATCTCTGTCCCACCCCTGATGAGCATGATAGGATTACATATTTTAAAAGAATATGGCATCACTTTCTTTTATCTGTGGAAAAGTAGGTGTCTCACTTCCATAAACAGAAATTAACAGGCACAAACGGCATAATTATATCAACCAACCCACCTCTCCGTTAATATCTTCGAATACTTTTGCACTACTATCCCCAAATTCCCAACTCTGATACTTCCCTGAAGCTTTGTATTTTATTAAAGAACTTGATATATTTAAAAAAAAAAAACGATGAAAGGCAGGAATATTGTTCTTTCCCATGGATCATACGTTAATACGGTTTTTACTTTTTCACACACACATGTACACAATGGTACTATCCCTCAATAGTTCAATAACTCAGATTGTTTCTGCTGATTTTAACAGTAGTCAAATTATATTCCTTTCATGAATGCATGCAAAGCGTGAAATATATGGACATAAAAAGTAATGACTTAAAATAGCAAACTAAGTATATATGATATTTATTTAATATTAATATCTACATATGAGAAACACTAAACAGACTCAGCAGGTTATAGTTCCATGTGTGTGTGTGTGGGGGGTGTCCTACTTTTTGTTTCTGTGAAGCTGAATTTAGTCTCTGCTTCTATTGCAACAGATTTGAATAAAGACTTCTTTGCTCATTTAACCAATCTGGAACTATATATATATATATATATATATTATTTTAGACATCAAATGATCAGATTCTTGCTTTTGTGAACTATTTTTTAGTTAGATTAGAGTATTTATTAATCATCATTGTTGTCAAAGCTTCATCAAATCTATAATTCAGACATAACATTTCTGCAGTGGTCTTCATTGAATGTCTTTGTTTTATACAATGGGCTTAAGCCAATCTAACTAGTTGTAAGTTAGTCTTCTCTAAAGCTTGTGAGAATGCTAGATATTATGTGACTTATAGCACTCTGGTATTCATTCTTTAGTCAGGCCAGTCTCACATATAACAGAAACTACTTTTGCTATGGAGCCATGGACTCCTTTCTCTTGGTCTACAACATAAGGAAAAGAATAAAGGGCTAATTTATTTGCCTTGATTTTATACCTATATCTTTTATTTGGGTCAGATACCTTATTTACTCAGCATGAAAGCATGCTAATAATTGGAAGGAAAAAAACTTATTCCTTTAAAGAATGGATGCATAAAGATAGTCTATCAGATTATATGATTCCTTTTCTTGAATATAAAAAGGTTTATGAGCAAGAATTGTTGAGACCAAGGTTGGATAAAGCACAGGGACAAATAGCCAAACGAATGGAAACACATGAACTATGAACCAATGGCTGAGGGGTCCCCAACTGGATCAGGCCCTCTGAATGGGTGAGACAGTTGATTGGCTTGATCTGTTTGGGAGGCTTCCAGGCAGTGGGACCGGGTCCTGTGCTCATTGCATGAGTTGGCTGTTTGAAGCCTGGGGCCTATGCAGGATCGCTTGGCTCGGCCTGGGAGGAAGGGACTGGACCTACCTGGACTGAGTCTACCAGGTTGACCTCATTCCTCGGGGGAGGCTTTGCCCTGGAGGAGGTGGGAATGGGGGGTGGGCTGGGGGGAATAGAGGGGGGGCGGAGGGGGGAGAACAAGGGAATCCGTGGCTGATATGTAGAACTGAATTGTATTGCAAAACAAAAATTAAAATTAAAAAAAAGAAAAAACAAACAAACAAAAAAAAGGTACCTGAAAGTCTCCAGTCATTGTCCATTGTCTTACACACGCAGTCACATTGGATTCCTGCAGGAGCAGACCTTCATAAACAGGTCATGGAATTAAATCATCTTGAGTAATAAGAACTTTTCCAGGACCATCTTGCAAAAGCAGAACTGAGATACTGGTTAACTAGACCACATCAGCTAAAACTCATTAACAATTCATATCTCTCTCCTCCTTTGCCCCAATTCTTCCTCTATTTAAATTTAAAGAGCATGTCAGTATCTTATCTATTGGATAAAATGCTTACTTTCCATATTGTGAAAATGACTATTTTTAATTGAATTCCTTTCCTGACTATTACTTTTACTATTGTTTTTGTCTGTTTTCTTTGAAAATAGTAAGCCTGGTATGTTGGAACTTCCAGAGTTGGGCTACTGGCCTAAGACTTTAGTTAACTCATGTATGCATGAAAAGGCTATATACCCTAGCCAAAGACTCAGGGGTCTTCATCCATGGAACTCTTTATCTATAGTGAGCTGTTATATGAAAAATTTCTACATTTGTCTTCTTGAATTTCTGATCTTCCAACAAAACAAAACTTAATCGGAGTATCCTCTCCATCTGTATATTCTTGTCTGAAAGTCAGTTCCAGGCAGAAAGCCAGAGCTATAGCAGAATTCACTTCATATTTTCATTCTCTCAGGGATCACCTTCTCCCTCAAGGTATCTACTAACTGAGGATGTTGCTTTGAATTTGTTTATACCCCCAGTGGTTTTGTTTGTTTGTTTGTTTGTTTTTTAAGTCTGTGTTTTTACAGAGAGTGGTCAAATACTATATTCTTTGCTGGGGAGACAGAAGTGGCTGACTTAAAATATTACACACTTAGAAATGGCAGTTTTATCACAGACACAAAGTTCTCTGCCAAAAAAAGAGCTCATTAGAATTCCCAATATCCTTATGTGCTTATGTAAAGTGTCCTCTTGTTTTCATTGAAAAACATAAGTTTCCTACATCAGTGCCTAAATACACAGCTGGTCAATTGCTTGAAGTGACTTAACATCAACTGAAATGGCACACAAATATTTTTATAAATTTCTCTCAAAGACATGATGTGTACTTTGGAGATTATGTTTAGGCCAATGGTGCATGCAGTATTTTTAAAATATTTGTCTGTTTATGTGTACTCTTTAGCTATCTCTCAAATTCCAAAATTGCATAAATAATGTAAGAATGCAAATTGAATTACTGCAAAATTTTCACAGCGAGGCTATTAACCCTCTAAGCACATTGTAAGAAAGCCTCTCTCATTCTGTTACATTTACTTTTCTTAACTTCAAAGCCATTCTCATTGTCTATTTAACTGCCATATTCTCTGGCTCAAGGAGAAAAAAATGCCCGTGCCTGCAATTTACACCTGACAGCCTAAATGAAAAAGTTACTGAGGGAGGAGACTCCTTGCTCAGTTCCTTCTAGTAAGGCTATGGTGATACCCAAGGCCACTGTGTTATTCAATAAACATGGAGATGATGGTTTTCCCAAATTCCTATTGTCTACTGGTATTTGGCCAGTGGTATCTGCTGCCTTTAAGGTTAGTTCAGAGTTGTATAACTGTTGTCACGCCTGAGATTAGTTTATGTTTTATACTAGTAAGCAGCTATGAATGAATCATCTACATGTAATTATATTAGTAATTGATTTATTTTTAGTCAATAAAAACATACATCAGATGAGCCAGACCTAATCAGGTAAGCAATTTTTTTTTGTTTTTCACTTTTTTTTGTTTTTCAATAAATAGTTTTATTCTATGAGAATTTTATAATTGTATGCAACATATTATTATCATATCCAAAACTCCCCTTAACTCTCCCAGATCCCTAACAACATATTTCCATCTCAACTCCTTGTCTGCATCTTCTCTTTTGTTTTCAACCAGTGAGTCCATTGGTGTGCCCATATACACAGGGCTGTGGAGCTATCCAAAGGAACAACCTACCAGTGGCCACAAACATGAAGGAAAATTACTCTCTTCCCTAGTAGTCATCAGTGGTCTATAGTCTATGGCTAAAAATTGGGCCTCATGAAGCCCTCCCTCATCCATGCTACAATTTTGATTAGCTTTATCTTGTGTAGGTCTTGTGTAGCTAAACACAGTTGCTGTGTTTTTAGAAGTATGACAGCCATGTCATAAGAATAGGATGACATTTTATAATGTCTTTCTTCAGACTCTCACCATTACATTCTTTCCACCTCCTCCTCTACAATGTTCCCAGAGCCTCAGAGTGTGTATGTGTGGATGGATGGATAGATAGATAGATAGATAGATAGATAGATAGATAGATAGATAGATAGATAGATAGATAGTATGCAACATATTTTTATCATATCCAAAACACCCTTAAAACTCTCCAAGGGGAGTTTTGGATACATACATATATGTACATGTATGTATGTATATATCTCCCATTTAGGGCTGAGAATTCAGTCACTAATTCTCAGCTCTTGGATGAGTCATGAGTCTCAGCATTAACTGCTGGGGCCCATTGCAAAATGAAGCATCTCTGACAAAAGTTGAGAGTAGCACAAATCTATATCTATAAATATAAATACTTAGAAGGCATTTTGGCAGCATGGCAGTTTAGTAAAACAATAATAGGTCCTCGACTTAGAACCCATGGACTTTTGAATGGGATTGCATTATCAGAAAGGAAATGCCCTCACATAGAGTTGGTCTCAAATCCAATCAGAAAGCAGTTGGTTATTCCTATAATAGTGATGTTATTTTTGCACCAATGGACTTATCTTACATGGCAGGTCATTTAGCAGCCAAGGTCTAATTATAAATACAACCTTTGATTTCTTTTCTCCTCAGCAGCCTGCATATCTCCTTCTGGCACAAGCAATCAAGGAGGAATTTTGCTAGTCAGTTTGAGATTGAACTATACAGGTCTTGCTAACAAAGTGTTTGATGTCTTCCACAATAGTCTTGCCAGTAGCTATAGTAGACAGAGGTGGACCCTTTAAAAGAGCCTTTAAAATTTCCCTGAGATTACATGCTCCTGTTACACTAGAAGGGTTTATCAACTCTAAGAAAATGTGTGAGACTTACATGTTACAGAACTATGAGAGACAGCTGATGGCTGAGGTTTGTCCCTGGATGAAAGCTATCAATTAAATATGAATCTCAGTTCCCCTACCTACAAGAAACTGAATTCTGTCGATACCTATTTAAGACTGGAAATGATCTCCAGAACAGAATGCAGTTTCCATCAGCCCTTTAATTTCAGGCTTGTGAGGCTGTAACATGTATGGACATCTAACTCAGAATCTATGAAACAACGCAAACATTCTTTTAAACCAATGTCATAGTATTCAATGTTAAATGCCTCCCCTAGTCTTATGTATACCTCCCCTAGTTTTGGAATAGGTAGTCTCACATAAAGAATGCCTTGAGGTGAAGACTTGATGGAGGCACTGAGTCACTGAGTACAGACATTTTTATTTCCTAGTGGCCCCTCTTCCTGTCTGTTCTCTACTCCCTGACTGTAGATGCAATAGGACCAGCTGCCCCATGTACCTGCCACCGTCTTTCACACCATGATGGACTGTTTCCCTTAAAACTGTAAGCCAAATGAAAATTTGCCCTTAAGTTGCTTCGTATCAGATACCCAGGTACAGCAACAAGAGTAACAACTAGCACAAAAAGTAGCTGTACATATTTTATCCTGCAGTGATTTCTAACAAGTATGTTATAGTTGTGAGTAAAAGACAATTTCTACTAGTTTGGAAGACCTCAGCCTAAGCTGCCAGGTATCCTTTCTACCTCAGTTCATCCTCAAGATCTCACTGTTCTTGGATCTATGAACATTCTGCAACTAAAGGATTAATATTTGGATCAACAGGGCTTCAGAAAACTGCTTTATTACTATGAGAGTTTCCCTCCTGACTGGTCTGCTATCAGTCATCATCATTATGAAATATTTTTATGTCATTATAACTAAAGTATGCTTCAAAGAATTGAAAAAGTGGTATGGAAAACAGCACTAAAAATTTACCTTCCTTTAGGCTTACCAAAGACCTGTAGAAGAGAATAAAATAGAGTATCAAGTTAAAAATGATTTTTGGAAATAATCAATAGGAATAAAGAAATGGACAAGTCTTTATAACAGAAATGTTGGCTTCATGCTTAGAGTTTTCTAGTTCTTTCCTCTAAAGCCCTTTTTTTGTTTTATTGTCTTCATGGATTCTTTGTTCATTTGATGATGATTGATGTTGTTGTTGTTGATGATGATGATGAAGGCATGATGATGATGGTTTCATAACAACAACATCACAAGTACACATCACGTATGTTTCCTATTGTGAAGTGTGAAGACAATGCCTTAAGTTATATTATTTTATGTATATTATTCCATCCAACAACCTATGGTCTAGTTTTTTGACACATTTATTATGCAATATATTAGTATATAAAGGAAAGTATATAATCTAGTAGGTATGAGTGAAAACATTCAAAAGACCAACATTATTCCTAGACCAACAAACTGATAGGGAGTGATTAGCAGGAGTAGAATATCTAGAAATGGGGGATTGTGAGCTGAGATGTAAAGACTTAACAAGAATCAGTGATGAAATAATCTGTGAAGGACAAGATAAGAAAGAAAAAGTAAGTCAGTTTATCTCGGACTATTGAGAACTTTGTAAAGAGTAGAATTTTTTTAAGCGATAGAGGAATGTTTTGAACAATTTTTCATAGAAAGTTGGTGACATGGTTTAACCTATGTCTTAAAATTATCATTGTGGTCTGTGGTATATTTACCCTTTACTGACTAATCACCCTGTACAATGTCAGGAGCTATGTTTATAAGCTTTCAAATGAACAATTCTAGTTATTACTCTGCTATCTACTTCACCCCTTACTCCATACAGTTCAGAAATGTTAAGTCAACCATCTAGCTTTATTTCTTGCAATATTCTGTACATGTTAATGAATTATCTTTGTTGTTAATCCTTGTATTTCTCCCTCTTGGAGATGCTGGTGAACCTAGTTTCAATAGCTATAAAAGAAGAAATAGACCTAAATAGCTGAATAACTAAAAAGTCAATCAATCAATCAATCACTGTTTTGTATATCTGTCTTTTAACCAATGCACTCCAATTGAATGGTGTTGGATGATGGCATATTGTTTTTTACTAGGATCTGATTCAAACATTTTCCAACGTGGTATAGCACATGACTCAAAGAGGTTTGCATTTAGGAAGTAGCTTTAGCTAGATGATATGAATGACGGTTTGTGACTGTATGTGTTCTTTTTGATTCATTGTTAGCCTGGAGCAGCTCCTAGAATGAACTCTCTCCTTCCTGGCATCACATGCTGAGGTCAGCACACAGTAACAGCTGCTTAATGCCTAGAATTCACCAGCTTAGGTTCCTGAATTATATTTCAGATTGAGGTCCTGTATCATTTAGTCTCTTGTAAGGCTTCTTCTTGGCCTGTTTTCACTATATGATATTTGTAATTATAATATGTTAATAAAAGCCAACACGTATGGCATTCAGTGTTTTCTGTGCCAGTTGCTTAATACACACTACAAATGCAATCAGTTAGATGAACCTGAGACTCAAGTATAATTCTCAGCCTGGTTTTTGGAGAAGAAAACCTGGCTTAAAGATATCCAAGTCAGAAAATGCAAACTCAAAGTCTATACTCAGAATGGATTTGAAACTTAGATTTTATACATCCCTTGGATTTTTGAATGCTCTTTTTCTTTAAACTGTAACTGATATTTAACAAACACAGACTCCCATGTGTGATAATACTTCCAGGTCTGTTGCCTTAGAAAATTTTTACTAGTATGACTCCCTTGAGCAACATATGCTGGTTTGTGACTTTTTCTTTTTCTTTTTTTTTTTTTTTTTTTTTTTTTTTTTTGTCTTTTCACTTAAACACATTTTCTCTTAGCTTGGTTTCTTATTGGAAGTCCCTCAGATGGTGAAACATAGGAGAAATGGACACTACACTATGAAAATTTTGTAAGATATAAAAGTAACTCTTTTGTAAGGGCCAGAGAACTTTCATAAGGCAAAGGTGTGTATAATGCTTAATTCAAAAAGGTATTTAGAGCTATTAGATATGTAATTCCAACCTACAGTTTATTAAGACAGCCTTAGAAATAGTTACAGAAAATTAATTGAAATGACATTTATCTTATTAAGTAATACTGTTTGTAACTTCCCCAAGAAAGAAGTATTATTTCTGTTTTTTTAGCCAAGAGATACCTCGTATTTTAAAAACTATGTTTCTCTGATCATGATATTAAAATTCTTTTTTTTTTTTTTTTTGGTTTTTTGAGATAGGGTTTCTCTGTGTAGCTTTGCACCTTTTTCTGGATCTCGCTCTGTAGACTAGGCTGGCCTCGAACTCACAAAGATCCACCTGCCTCTGCCCCCCGAGTGCTGTGATTAAAGGCGTGTGCCACCACTGTCTGGCTGAATTCTTAAAGAATGTTTTTTTTTGTATAGATTTTCAGTTTGATTAGCAGTTGCACTTATTAGAAAAGAATGATCGCAGATGAAGTAAAGATTCATTTTTCACAGATGGCTTCGATCTTTCTATGTTATATCTACCTCTAATCTGCTCTGCAAAATTGGCCTTCTTTGTCTTTGTTTGTTTATTCACTTACCATTCAATAGTGTGTATCTGGTGGCAAGACAATTTATGCTTCCTAAACAACAGGAAGGATATATTTTCTGATTAGTCTAATGGATATAGAATTGAATACAAGAAGATAGAAAAAAAATTTTTTAAGTAGATGTATTCAGACACCTTCAATGGCTTCCATATTACCCCAACTGAGTAATTGTACTGATCCAAATGACGCCAACTCTTTAGATCCTATTGTACCCCAAGTGTAAGGAAATAGTCACATTGAAGTTGAACTTTTCTGATGTAATTTGCATCTTTATGTTTGCATACATATAGATGAACAGAGAGCTGAAACAGACTCATTCTAAGAAATTTTTTTGCAAATCATTGAAAGTTTCAACAGTATCTTAGAATTCACAAATAACTTTAAAATACATTAATTGATGTCTATAAAATAACCATGAAATGCAACTTTGTTTCCTGACTAATGTCAGTAAAAATATGAAAAACATTCTTATAAGCCTTTTTAAAGCAGCCTCAAATTCTATGAACCGAATTTAATTTTGGAGTGAATTTGTCATATTATTTTATTTCCGAAAGCATGAAAATGGCTACAGACAAAGAAGATAGTAAAGAGATCACAAATGAAAAAGTTTTGGTGGATTTTTGTCGTTCTTGTTTGCTGGTTTGTTTTGTTGTATATCTATTTGGATGATCAAGAAAATTGTCAAAGACATTCCAGGTTGAGTATATGTTACAGAGGCATTGTTAATTAGTTTTTTAAAAGAATGATATCTTGAAAGTATATGCTGGAGCAATGGAACAACCCACAACAGTGTAGCTGTAAAGTTTTTCTGGTCCACATTAATATGTTTTGCATGGTGGTTGGTTTTAATGTCAACGTGTCACAATTTAGAATCACTTTAATAGAGAGTTGCATTGAGATATTGTCCAGATGGCTTTAATTGATACATAAAGATCTACTCTGGGTGTGTGCCATTTTCTGGTAACAGTCTGATTTAAAGAATATGTCAGAGGAAGATTGCTTATCCCTCACTCTCTTGGCTTCCCCCATTCTATAGAGTTCGTTTACCCAGTCATTACTATTGCTGATTTCTTCACTGATTTGAAAACCAGTATTTCCAGGCTTCCATTGTTGACAATGAACTATCTACTCTCCAGGAACTCCTTATGTTTGAAATACATATCGATACTGCAGAGCCATCAGCCTCATGAACCTAACAGCTACAAAGTTCTTGGTATCACCAATGTGAGAAAGCCACTGTGGGTCCCCTCTGACAGCCTCCAGGACTGAGCAAGCACCCAGTTCTCATCCCCTCAGATGTGAGACAACTCTTGTTACTATTTTAGCATACATGATTTAGCAAATTCTTTAAACATACACAATCAGTTCTGTTCCTCTAGAAAATCTTGATTAATTATGTTCATCATATTATCAAGTTACAATATTTATGTAAATTAAACAGAATTGAACTGTAATTCATCATATTATCACAGAGGCAACAATTTTTTGTTGTTGTTTTATACAACACTGTTTAGTTTCAGTTCTACAGTTTCATGAAAGGACCTGACATTTAAGTCACTTTCTTTTTTCTTGAATAATGTTGATTTGAAGGGATATAGTTACTTAATTATGAGAATGCTTACTTTGGTGATTTATTTGTATGTATACATATATAGGTATTAAAGTTTATTATACTGACGTTTTCTCGTGCAACCATTTAATTCTCTAAGAAAGTTGATACATAAAATGTGTTAAGTATTTTTTTTGGAATGTAGGTCTTTGGGGATTTTTGTATAAAAATAAGAAGTCTAGCTAAGCAAAATTACAGTTAAAATTAAAGAGATAATTGAAGCTATTTTCAGTTCTTTTGTGAGTCATTTTCTTGTAAAAATTGTAGCTAGAGTGTCAAGAGGTTTTTTTTTCTGTTTTTATAGTTTGTATTCACTTTATTGTATTTATTTTCACTGAAGGCCCCAATACTATTACACATTATAGTTGTTTCTATGAATATACTTACTCCTTATATAACATTACAAAATTAACCAGCTCAGTGGTAGATTGGAATTTTTCAACTTTTCATTGTTTATATAGTAGTCAACCTCTCATACAGGTAAGGAAATTCTGCTTGAAGATGGCTGGAGTTGTTCTGGAGACAGGAGAGCATATTACTTTCCTCCTTTGTGCCATGAATGTGTTTGTATAAAAAAATGTAAAATGACTATCATCAGAGATATAAAGAAAAATTCAAACTGCAAAATTGTAGTGGGCAGTTTTGGATAACTGGGTGGAACGTTAATAGTGTCTGTGAACATTTAACACACTGAAACCTGGGCTCTGTACTTAAAATTACCACTGGCTTAAATTGCTCAACCACTTACTAAGCAAGGCATTAAAAGTTTCTGAGCATAATCAAGAAGGAAGTATAATCTGAGCCTCTATCTCAGAGATACTATGGACTGGTGTGGGCATCAGGATTATAGAGTTTTATCAATCTATAGACTTTGTATAAGGGAATGGAATAAATATATAATTTATTATATATTATTATAATATATAATTTGTCATGGGGGTTATATGAGCAAAATGACAAAATAATACAAGGTCAGGAAGCAAAAATTTAAGAGTTAAATATTTAGATTTAGTAATTAAACAAAGTACTAATATTTTAGAAATGATGCTAAGATCTCATGAGAAGATGGGATGGGAAGAATTAAAATAGAAATCACTATAGATTTCTAGATGACAAACATTACAAATAAAGAACAAGTAGATGTCTTATGCCAAGAATAGACATGGTATATATAAATAATATGGACACAAAGAGAATTAAGAAAGTTGGAGAGAAACAAGGTGATGCTCAGGAGATAGATGGCAGTAGGTAAGGAGGTAAGCAGATTACACAGCATCCAGAGCCATGGTAAGAACTCTAATAGAACTGTGTAGCCACAGGATGATTTTGTTTAGAGCACTTGCATGAACTAATTTGTGGTTTATTAAATAGCTCCAAGGGGTGTGCATTAAAGGGCTAGAAGAGAGAAAGAGGGAGCAGAGGAAATGAAGTGGCTGAAAATACTTGTAGCATCAACAAGTGCAGTAGCCTAGTGGACATCATGAAAAGTGGACAGATTCTATCTATGATTTAAAGTAGAAGGTCTATGTTCATTTACTAATGTACTATTGGTGGGACAATAGAAAAGAATGAGAAAGTATTTTACCTCAGAGCCTGGAAAAAATGGAGTTAACTATATAATGAAGGTGATTAAAAGAAGATTGTTTTGATGGAGCCAAGAACTTTTGGAAATGATATATTGAAATATATTAAAGATTTTTTTTTTTTTTTTTTTTGTTTTTTTTCTGAGACAGGGTTTCTCTGTGTAGCTTTGAGCCTTTCCTGGAACTCACTTTGTAGACCAGGCTGGCCTTGAACTCACAGAGATCTACCTGGCTCTGCCTCTCTAGTGCTGGGATTAAAGGTGTGTGCCACCACCACCCAGCTAAAGATTCTTAAATAGAAAGTTTACCAGAGGAGTCTGATGTAAACGTAAAATCTTCATAGACATAAAAATCTGTCAGTGAATATTCACTAGCTGTAGTTAGGAAATACAGTGGCATCCCTTTTAGGATGAATGTAGGTAGGTAAAAAGTCTAAGAATTAGTTCTTAAATATTACAACATTTGACAGTTGATAAAGTAGAAGCTAACAAATAATTTGAAAAGAAGATGGCTAGCGAAGGAGTAATACATAGGAAAATACAGGAAATTATGGAAAATAATATCTGTAGTGGGATCAGAGTCCTATTGGTGTGCATGAAGACTGAGCACTCATATACATGAATAAATATTTTTTTAAAAAAAGGAAGATGATATTCCGTACCAGGGAGTATTCAAATCAAATTAATTCAATAGAATTCTATTAATACAAACGATAGCCACTGAATATGACAATGGGGCTGCATAACTTACTTTCTTTTTGCTATAACAAATTGTCTAACCAAATGACTTATTAGAGAAAGTATTTACTTTTGGATCATGGTGTCAACAGGGAAGGCGTGACAGAAAGTGACTCCGCCACGGCAGTAGTAATTAATGACAAATATGAAATAAGAGTGATAACAGTCGGGATACCGAAAATGAAGACCAAACTAGAGGCAGGCATAATGTTCAAAAGAGTGATTCGGTTCTGCCAGCCCAGCTTCAGGCTGTAGATTGCACAACTTCCCCAAATAATGCCACCAGCTGAGAAAATGTACTCAAACTGTGAGCCTGTGGGAGGCTTTTCAGACTCAGACTATAGCATTGCGTCTCTGAACCCTAAAGATGTATGACTACTTCATGAGGCGGAATCCATTCAGTCTGAGTTCAAGAGGACTCCAATCCTCACAGTTTCAACACTGTTTCAAAGTCCTAATGTCATAGTCTCTTCTGAGACTCAAGAAAACCTTTGCATATGAGATCTTTAAAATAAAAGCCAAGTTGTGTATTTCCAGTGTACAATGGCCTAGAGTAAGAATTACCCCAAAAGAAGGGATTAAAGTACAACAAGAAACAATTGATAGAAGATCAAAACCCAGAAGGACATACATTAAATCCCAAAGATTCATGTATGTCATCCAGAATGAAGACTCAAGCCTGATGTTAATTTCTGTACTAATTATTTACAATGCTGTAATAATCAAATGCCTAAAAGAATGACATAAATGTAAAGAGATTATTTTTGGCTCATAGTTTCAGAGATTGTAGTCCACCATGTCTGGGGAGCCCGGGTGACAGGAGTTACATTATCTGTGGATACAGAATCTATGGCTGTAGTCTTCACAATGCAATGGATAGGACACTCAGAACAGACACTGAAACCAGAAATAGGTGTCATCTAAAAACTTGCACTCTCAGTGACTCTGCATCATTTACACCACCCATTCCCATCCTCTAAAGTCTACACAACCTTACAAAACAGTACTATGGTCTATGAACCTATGGGAGACATTTTAGAGTCAAACCATGACAGTTTTGATGCCTGTTATCCCTAATGAGGGAGCTTATTTTTTTAGAGCACAGAGAGGAAAGCACTATAGAGACCAAAATGAGTTTCATTATGGTATCATCATATACACATATCATTGTCTTTGGGTTTCTATTGCTAAGATGAAACACCATGACCAAATGCAAGTTGGAGAAGAAAGGATTTATTCAGCTTACACTTCAGCATTGCTGTTCATCACTGAAGGAAGTCAGGACAAGAACTGAAACAGGGCAGGATCCTGGAGGCAGGAGCTGATGCAGAGACCATGGAGGGGTGCTGCTTACTGGCTTGTTTCCCCCTGGTTTGCTCAGCCTCCCTTCTTACAGAACCCAGTGTTAGGATTCTGTACATGAGCAGCTCAGGGTCTTGTCTGGTGCCTTACATCATCAGCGGGTGACTGCATACCACCTTAAAAAGCCGGACACAGACCCCCATGCTCTCTCTCTGTGCTTCTCTTCCTGTGCATCCTCTCTCTGTTCCTGCTCTGTTCCCTCCGCCAGGCCTGGCTTCTCCATCCTATCCCCTCTTCTTTCTAACAAAGCCCATTCTAACTCTGGTAGCCATGGCCTGTGACTCTTCTGCCAACCAACCAGCGCTGTTCATCCTTTCACTCAGAACCAGCAGCCCAGGGATGACATCACCCACTATGGCCTGAGCCCTCCCCCATTAATCACTAAATGAGAAAATGTCTTACAGATGGATCTCAAGGAGGCATTTCCTCAGCTGAGGCTCCTTCCTCTGATGACGGACACACAAAACCAGCCAATACAACTGATCCCTAGTCAACTTGATACACAAACACATCACTATTAAGCCACAACCCTTCTTTCTTATTCATCTCCAAGATGTTAAATAACAGTCTTTACACATTCAAACACATTAAAAATTTAGTTCCTTTAAAGTAACCAATCTCTTAAAATCCAAAGACTTTTAAAATTCAAAGTCTCTCAACTCTGGGCTCCAGTAAAACACATTCTTACTTCAAGAAAGAATCAGGGCACTGTCCAAACCAAAGCAAAGCAAAACAAAATTCCAACCATACAGCGGCTGGGATCTACTCACGATCTTCTGGACTCCTCCAAAGGGCTTGGTTTACTTCTCCGGCTCCACCATCTGCACCAACAACAGTTTATCATCTAGGCTCTGACTGGCTCCACTCCACTGCTGCTGCTGTTCTTGGGTCTTCCCTTGGTACTGGCATCTCCAAAATGCTGGGGTCTTTTCTGCAGAAGGGATGCACTTTCACCAATAGCCTCTCATGGGCTCTCTTCATGGTGCCAAGCCTCAACTTCTTTGCACAACCCCTTGAGTCGTGGGCCTTCAACTGTCACTGAGGCTGCACCTTCACCAATGGCCTCTCCTGGCCTTTCATAGTGCCAAGCCTCAGCTGTTTTCCATGACCCCTTCGTGCCTTCAAAACCAGTACCACCTGGGTGATGCTTACTCATTATCAAGTCCTGCTGTCCACATGAGGTACAACCATGGCTGCCTCTGGAACACAGCTTCTCTGTGCTCTCAGGAAACACTCCCCAGAAGATTTCATAAGGGATACTGGTCACTTCACTTCTTAATCACTGCTAATTTCTTCACTCCAGTTGACCAGCATCAATTGTCCCAGTAACACAAAGGTTTCACTTCAGTAGTTCTGGTGTCTTGTTAATCGCAGCTGATTCTTTAGCCGCCGCTAACCAGAAGCACAGCATCTTAACTCAAAGTAACAAATGGCCCTGATAGAGTATTTGATCATCCCTCTGAAACTTCACAAACCAGGCCTTCATTTGGTGCACTTCTCTGAATAATATTCCTATCTTCCAAGTTCCCGCAGAACATCCCACTGAGGTTTCTCAACACTCAATGGCTCTTCTAGTCCGATGTTCCAAAGTCCTTCAACAACCCTCCCTAAAACATGGTCAGGTCTGTCACAGCAATATCTCACTACAATGCTACCAATTTCTGTCTTAGTTATGGTTTTTATTGCTGAGGCCAAACACCATGACCAAAATGCAAGTTGGGGAGGAAAGGGTTTATTTGGCTTACACTTCAGCATTGTTATTCATCACTGAAGAAAGTCAGGACAGAAACACAAGCAGGGCAAGGTCCTTGTAGGCAGGAGCTGATGCAGAGGTCATGGAGGAGAGCTGCTTACTGGCTTGCTTCCCCTGGCTTGCTCAGCCTACCTTCTTATAGAACCCAGCTCAGGGATGGCACCACCCACCATGGATTGGGCCCTCCCCCATTGATCACTAGTTGAAAAAATGCCTTACAGCTGGATCTCATGGAGGCATTTCCTCTACTGAGGCTCCTTCCTCTGATGACTCTAACTTGTGTCAAGTTGAGGCACAAAACCAGCCAGTACAATCATCTGCTGTGCTCATATTCGTGTCCAGTGGCTTTCTCTTGTTCCTTTCCCTCAAAACAGGACATTTTCATCTCCCAAACAATTTCTATTCTACTTTCATGGCCAATGTGTGTACCTATGTATTAAATCTATATACTGCCTATGAGAGAAACCATGGCATTTGTCCTTCAGCTCTGGCTTATTTTTCTTAACAAGATGCTGTAAAGTTCCATCCATTTTCTTGCAAATGGAATTGTATTCATATGTTATAACTGAAGATTATGAAAAGGTACCATGTTTACTTTATCCATGGATATGTTGGTAGGAATCAAAGCTGGTTTCATATATGGCTGTTGTGAGGTGTCACAATAAACATGGATATGCAGAGAGCTATCTTTGGCTGACTTCAGTTCCCTTAAGTGTAAATGACAAAGTGGTATATATATACAGATCATATGGCAGCTCAATCTTCAGTTCTGTTTTGTGTTGAGTGGCTATACTAATTTACATTATTACTAGTAGTGGATAAAGATTTGTTTTTCCGTGCATTCTTGCCAAGACGTACTGATGTTTGTTTTCTTTATAATAGTCATTCTGACTTAATTGAAGTGGAATCTCAAAGCAGTTTGGATTTTTATTTCTGCAAAGGCAAGGGATGTTGATAATTTTTTAAATATTTATTAGCTATATGTACATCTTTTAAAACTGCCTGTACTATTTGTTTCCCATTGATTGATTAGATTATTTCTTTTTGTGTTTAGTTATTTTTCTTCAATTCTTTTTATATTCTATCAATTAATTTCTGGGATATACAGCTGTCCAGAGTTTCTCCCATTGTGTTGGATGCCTATGAGCTTTCCTGTTCAGAAGAGTTTAAATTTCATCCAGTAACATTAACCAATGGTTGCTGTTATTTTCTGGGCTACTGGTGTCACAATCATAAAGTCTTTGCTTATGTATGAATAGTTACATGTTTCCCTTATCAGTATTTTAGCTTAAGGTCTTACATTAAAGCCTTTGATACATTTATAATTGATTTTATGAGATAAGGATACAATTCCATTTTTCTATATGTGGATATCCTGTTTTCCCTGCGTCACTGATGAAGAGGCTCTTTTCTTTAGTGCATTTTAGTGTCTTTTTGGAACATCTAGTGGATATGCATATGAGAATGCAATTCTTGATGCTTAGTTCCACCCCATGGATCTATGTGTTTGCTTGCGCGCGTGCGTGTGTGTGTGTGTGTGTGTGTGTGTGTGTGTGTGTGTAAAATATTTTTTTTCATTTTATAGAACTGAAGTATAATGTGGACTCAAGTACCATACACTTCAATCTTTGTACTTTCTGTTCAGGATAATTTTGTGTATTTGCAGTGCTTTGTGTTTCCATATGAATTTTAGTTATTTATAATATTTTAGAGAAGAATATCATTGGAATTTTAATAAGGCCTACATATGTTGATAAACTTTAATAATATAGCCATTTCCACAATATTAATTCTGCAAATCTATCAGATGGACGACTTTTCCACTTCCTAGTGTTATCTTCAATTTAATTGGTGAACCAAAGTTTTAACTGTAGAGATCGTTGACTTCCTTGTTTGCATTTATTCCTATTATTCTTCATTTGTCCCTTAATGATTATTTATTTATTTATTTGTTTGTTTGTTTGCTTGCTTGTTAAGGAATTGGTGTGTAGGTCAGAGTACAACTTGCTGGGTCAGTTTTCTCCTTCTATCTTCTGGATTACTGTGATAGACTGCTGGCTATCAAGCTTGTCAGCAAGTGCCTTCACCCACTGAGCCATTATTCCCGGCCTTGTTTGGTCATGTGTGAGGCGGTTGCAAATATGAGTGTTTCCCTGACTTCTCACTGCAAGCTTGATCACTAGCATATAGGAAGCTCCCTTTTATAATGATTTCAGTATCCAGCCATTTGCTGTAAGTCTTTAGCAAGTCTGAGTTTCATGGTAGAGACTCTAAGGTGTTTAAAGCATATCATATTATTTGAAAATAGTGATGATTTGACTTCATTTCTTTTGGTAACCTTTTTCTATATTTTAATTATTATTCTACCTAAGAATTCAATAACTTTAGTAAGAATGAAAAAGAATGAACATTCTGTCTCATTCAGATTTCAGTTGAAATCGTCTAGTACTTCCCCACTTACTACAGTACTATACATAACTTTGTAACATATAACCATTGTTATGTTCAATGTTCATCTTTATTGGGGGCTTTTAATATTATGGGATGCTAAGATTTATTTTGTTTTGTTTCTTTATGTATTGGGATGATTAGAGATTTCTATTTGGGAATCTATTTGTGTATTCTATAACATTTACTGATCTCTATATATTAAAATATCCTTACATTTCTGTAATGAAATCCACTTGAATAAGTGTATGGTATTTTAAATGTGATACTGAATTGAGTTTGTCAGTATCTTTCTGAGGATTTTCCATCAGGAAAATTGATAAACAGTTTACTTATTGTGTTATTATCTGATTCTTATTGGTACAATATTGGCTTCATGGAACAAGTGCAATGGTATTCCTTCTCTTTATGTATTATGCAATAGTTTAAAAAACTACAATGTTAATTCTTCCTGTATGATTTTGTAAAAAGCAGCAAGTCAGTATGGTGGAGTTTGCTAGTCAGATGAATATTATTATTTTAAGATAATTTTACAGAATGTGTGTGTGTGTGTCCTCATGATTTAATTTCGGTAGTTTATAAGTTTCTAGAAATATATCTAGTTCATCTATAATTTCCAGGTTTTTATAAGGTTTCTAAATGTTTTCTGATGATTATACTGATTTCATTGGTAGCTCCTGAATTTCTTTTTTCATTTCTAATTTTATTAATTTTGCAATGTGTTTGTTCACATTATTTATCTTCTCAAAGAAATAATTCTTCATTCCACTTACTTTTCCATTGCTCTTTCTGCCACCATTTCATTAATTTCTTCCTCAATATTTTTTTTTTCGGGCTACTACTTCAGTTTATTTGATTTCTCCTGTTTGGCTAAAACCTTGAGTTGTACCACCAAGTAATGTTTTGAGATCTATCTAAATTTTCTAAGTAAGCACGAATAGTTATAAAAATTTTTACTATCCCTTTGTTGCATTCCAAAGCTTCTGGTAAATTGAATACTCGTTTGCATTTGGTTAAAGAACTGGTTTTTTGTTTTGTTTTGTTTTGTTTTGTTTTGTTTTTGTAATTTGCTACCTAATTTCTTCAATGATCAACTGATCATTTACATGGGTTTTTGTTGTTGTTTTTTGGTTAGTTGGATGATTTGTCTTTTTGTCTTCTTTTGTATGTTTGTTTGGTTGGTTGATTAGCTGGTTTTCCAATCCACCTGTGTTTGCATAGTTTTCCATCTGTTGTATGACTTCTCCTGGGGAGATGTAAACAAATGCCTACCCATTTGATGCCTACCAGACAAGAGCCTGAAAGACTCAAAAGACGAAGAAGCCCACCCCAGCATGGGTGATAACTCATAAAACCTACATCCTTGGAGCTCTCTGATCAAAATTCAGACAGCTCAACTGGTCAGAGAGTCTCTCTTTGCAACATTTCTTACTGCTTATATAATCTTGGGGAGAGAAAACCTTCGCAAATTTGGTAAATTTCAAGGATTTCCTGAGACTTGTTCATTAGTCCCTGAGTTCCTTTCAGAATGAATTGTTTCAATTTGGAACCTCTTCAGTTTTACCAAGATGAAATACTTCAACTCAAAGAAATAGAGCAAAAGGTGAAGTGTTTGTTTGACAACCAAAAACATCATTTTTTTTTTGTTGTTGTTGTTTTTTTTTTTTTTTTCGAGACAAGGTTTCTCTGTGTAGCTTTGCGCCTTTCCTGGGACTCACTTGGTAGCCCAGGCTGGCCTCGAACTCACAGAGATCCGCCTGGCTCTGCCTCCCGAGTGCTGGGATTAAAGGCGTGTGCCACCACCGCCCGGCCAAAAACATCATTTTTAAACAATAATGTTCCATCTCTTGTTCTCATTGGCTCCTGGACATGCTATAATATAATAAACATACAGTACTTCAACATCCCCATAAGCAGTTCCAACACTGTTTGTTGTTTTTTTATTTAAGTTCAAGTATTTCATGAAATCAAAGCAATCCCTTAACTGTCAGCTTCTATAAAACCAAAAGGAAGTTATATACTTCCAGAATATAATTACACAGAATAAACATTTTCATGCTATAAGGGGGACACACTGGCAAAACAAGGAATGATTGAACCAGAGCAAGGCTGAATCACAATAGCCTAAGTCCTCAACTCCATGGCTGGTATGTGGTGGTCATGTTAAAATCATATGGAATACAAATGGCTTAGGGAGCCCCAGCCCTCCAGCTCTGCCATGGTAGGCATAAGTATCATTCCTTTTGGTTATACTCCTTACATTCAGCTGTCCTCAGTAGATGATGTCCCATGGTTAATACATCTCCAACATCTGTGATCTCCTTTACAACTTGGGCTTTTTCTTTACAGATCTATACAGTGCCTTCTTGAGGACTCCTTTCAAAGACTCCAACCCTCCTCCACAGTGTGTGGTTTTAGTGGCTCTCTGGAAACATAATGGAAAATTTCCTGGCTCCCTCAATACTGTATCTTTCAAGTCCACCGAACCAGTACCATTTGGGAAAGGCTGCCAGCTCAGAATAGAGTCAGATCTCTTGTTCCATAGTCCAATCAGCTTGATTGTGCAAACCCTGGAGTAACAGCTCCAGAGATAGTAGTATTTCCGATGTAGGGAAGCCCTTGGAGGGCATTCTTAATGTAGGCTCTCTCTTTATACGGGAATTTGTAACTTCATCGCAGGGATCTCTCAATGGGTCTTGTCCTTAAGACATCTTGCTTGTCATCCTAACCATGAGTACCCGGCTTCTCCTTGATGATGCTAATCTCTCCGTCGGTTACACATGCTATGTCTTCTGCACTCACCTCATGTGAAACCTTAAACTTGCTCATATGCTTTTACTTTTACGCCCTATGCTTTATCTTCCTGCCCCACTTTTTGTTTGCCTCACAGTAGACTTGCATGAGACCAGTGAACAGTAACTACAACACAATGTGAACATTACCCTGTCTTAAAACATCCTCCACTAAGCAGATCGAAGTTCCTTTAAATTCAACCTCAAGTTTCAAAACACAGGCAGAATGCAACTGTATTATTTTCCAGAACAGCATAAAAAGGTCTCTAGTCCTGGCACTGATAGACTTTTTGTTCCCCTCTGAAACATCATGAACTGGGCCTCCCCTGTCTGTTTCTCTCAGCATTCTTGCCTTCTGAGCACTGAGAAGAATGGTACTTTTAAGTTTTATAGCTCATAGTTCTATAATCATCCACATTTATCTGGCAAGCTGTTTCCAAGAGCTAAAGAGCTTCACAGTCAGGTTTATCACAACCCCAGTACCTGGTACCAGTTTTGTGCATTATTTACTTTTCTGGTGGTTGCGAGGACAGACCTGACAAAGACAACTTAATGAAGAAAGAGTTGATTTTTGGCTCACAGTTTCAGGGAAACAGGTCATCATCAGGTCAGGGAAAGTACAACTCCAGGAGGCAGATGTTCACATTGCATCCACAATCTGGAAGGAGAGAGCGGTTAATGTTTATGCTCAACCTACTCTCTTCCCCATTTCCATCTCCCCCCTCCTTCCTTCTTCATCCTTATCCCCCCCCTTTCCCTTTTACACTTCCTCCTCCTCCTTCAATTGGAACTCCAGAACATGGAATAGTACTGCCTCCATTTAGGTTGGATCTGTCTGCCTCAATGTACCAATCTGGACCACAGACATCACAAGAAACTTGCTTCCATGTGATCCTAAATCCCATCAAGGTATCCTTCAAAATTAATCATCACAAACACATTACCTATTTAGGAGTGAACAAAACCCATAGTTATCTGCTGTCTTTGGTGTTAATTTTACAACTAAGAATGAGACTAAATAAAAAAGATCAAACAAATTAAAATGACAGCCTGTTTTTATAGTCACTGTATTTCTCAGTGGTGGTACATCTTAGTAAAAAATATGTTTCTGTTTTCTAATGTGTTATGCAAACACACACACACACACACACACACACACACACACACACACACACACACACGGAAGGGGAAAGACCTTATCAGTAAGGCAATATATACTTGTAAATATTTTTAGAACATATAATAACCTGGTCTATCTTCCTAACTATGTTTTTGAACTACTCAATACGGTATTAGTATTAGAACACAGTTTAGCTGGTTGAAATCTTGCC